>NC_052162.1:14181616-14494730 GCF_902713615.1 Scyliorhinus canicula
AGCGACCCCAACGTGCCCCCGCGGACCAGCGACTGCCCAGGCCTGCGCTGCGCAGCCACCCATTCACAATGGAGCGCCAGCGTGCCATTTTTGTGGCCAGCCCCAACACCCACAGCAGCACTGCCCGGCCCGCAACGCGACCTGCAGCAGCTGCGGTCGCAAACGACATTATGCTAGAGTATGCCTAGCAAAATCGAAACCCTCTAACTCCCCCGCAGTCCAGAACAATCGCTCCCCCAATTCGCAGGCCCGCAGACCCCGCAATGTTGCAGCGTGTCTGCCGACTCCTCCTCCGCCCGACATGTGCGACTCATGGGGGCCGCATCTTGGTAATCCTCCCCCATGCGGCCGGCCATGTGCAAGTCATGGGGGCCGCCATCTTGGATGCCATCTTCCTCGCCGCTCGCCACGCGGTGGCCATCTTGGACGCCATCTTCTTCATCACCCGAAGTTCACCTCGACAACTACGACCTCCGCGGACAGTCATCACGGGGCCACTCCAGCACTGCTGATCGAGCTGCCGACTACCCGCAGCTCAACGCAGTCACGATGGACCAGTCGCGTCCGAAGCACCTCCAGAGCTCGATGATGGCCGTTCAAATCAACGGGTACAGGACACCATGCCTCTTCGACTCCGGGAGCACCGAGTGCTTCGTACATCCTGACCTGGTAAGACGCTGTTCGCTCCCTATCTTCCCTGCACGGCAAACTATCTCCCTCGCCTCGGGCTCGCACTCGGTCCAAATACAAGGGCGCTCAGTGGCGACCCTCACGATTCAGGGCGCCAGCTACTCTAATTTCCAGCTGTACGTACTCCCCGACCTCTGCGCCCCACTCTTACTCAGGCTCGATTTCCAATGTAATCTCAAGAGCCTCACACTCAGCTTCGGCAGACTCCTGCCTCCACTCACTATATGCAGCTTAGCAACTCTAAAGATCGACCCCCCTCCACTCTTTGCTAACCTAACGGCTAACTGTAAACCAGTGGCCACTTGCAGCAGGAGGTATAGCCTGCAGGACAGAGTATTCATCAGAGCCGAAGTCCAGCGGCTCCTACGTAAGGGAGTCATAGAGGCCAGTAATAGCCCATGGAGAGCTCAGGTGGTGGTCGTCAAGACCGGGGAAAAGTTCCGGATGGTGGTTGATTACAGCCAAACCATTAACCGGTTCACGCACCTTGATGCATACCCCCTCCCAAGAATTGCAAACATGGTCAACCAGATCGCCCAGTACCACATAATCTCCACGGTGGATCTGAAGTCTGCTTAACACCAGCTCCCAATCCGCCCGGAGGACCGCCACTACACGGCGTTCGAGGCAGATGGCCGCCTCTTCCATTTCCTCCAGGTCCCCTTTGGCGTCACGAATGGGGTTTCGGTGTTCCAACGAACAATGGACCGAATGGTGGACCAGTATGGGCTGCGGGCCATGTTTCCGTACTTGGACAATGTCACCATCTGCGGCCATGATCAGCAGGACCACGACGCCAACCTCCACCGATTTCTCCAAACTGCCCAGAAACTCAATCTCACCTATAATAAGGAGAAATGCGTTTTCCACACTACCAGACTAGCCATCCTCGGCTATGTCTTGGAAAACGGAGTCCTGGGCCCCGAACCGGACCGTATGCACCCCCTCTTACAACTCCCTCTCCCTCATTGTCCCAGGGCCCTCAAGAGGTGCCTGGGATTCTTCTCTTATTACGCCCAGTGGGTCCCCCAGTATGCGGACAAAGCCCGCCCACTATTTAAGACCACACTCTTCCCACTGTCAGCTGAGGCCCGCTAGGCCTTCAACTGCATCAGGGAGGACATCGCCAAAGCCGCCATGCGGGCAGTGGATGACTCCGTTCCCTTCCAGGTGGAGAGCGACACCTCAGAGGTCGCTCTCGCCGCCACTCTGAACCAGGCAGGAAGACCAGTAGCTTTCTTCTCCCGAACCCTCTCCGCTTCAGAACTTTGACACTCCTCAGTCGAAAATGCTCTAGCCATTGTGGAAGCTGTACGGCACTGGAGGCACTACCTCGCAGGTAGGAGGTTTACCCTCATCACCGACCAAAGATCGGTTGCCTTCATGTTCGACAACTCGCAAAGGGGCAAAATAGAAAACGATAAAATCTTGCGGTGGAGGATCGAACTCTCCACCTTTAATTATGATATCATATATCGACCGGGGAAGCTCAACGAGCCCCTAGATGCCCTGTCCCGCGGCACATGCACCAGCGCGCAAGACGACCGCCTGAAGGCTATCCACAACGACCTCTGCCACCCGGGGGTCACCCGGCTCGCCCACTACGTCAAAGCCCGAAATCTGCCTTTCTCCACCGAGGAGGTAAAAGCCATCACCAGGGGTTGCCTGATCTGCGCGGAGTGCAAACCGCACTTCTATAGACCAGACAAGGCCCACCTGGTAAATGCTTCCCGGCCCTTTGAACGCCTGAGCATCGATTTCAAAGGGCCACTCCCCTCGACCAATCAAAATGTGTACTTTCTCAACATCATCGACGAATTCTCCCGTTTCCCCTTTGCAATCTCGTGCCCCGATATGACCTCCCATACAGTCATCAGAGCCCTGCACAGTGTCTTCACCCTGTTCGGTTTCCCCAGCTACGTACACAGCGACAGGGGTTCGTCCTTCATGAGTGACGAGCTGCGTCAGTACCTTCTCGACAAGGGCATCGCCTCGAGCAGGACTACCAGCTACAACCCCAGGGGGAACGGGCAGGTGGAGAGGGAGAACGCGATGGGGAGTCCACACCCATACCCACACCGACCGTCACTACCCAGCCACCCGAAGAGGCTGCAACCCTGGTGTTCCGCCGATCCCAAAGGACGACTCGGCCACCGGACCGGCTCAACCTGTAGACCCGTCACCCCCGCCGGACTTGATTTTTTTACAGGGGGTGAATGTGGTGAATGTAATTCACACTATTGTATTGTATGGTATTGTGTCCTTGTGGGCTCTGTCTGTGAGCCGTTGCGCAGCTCTGCCCATAGTTGGAGATGAGCTTGTACAGGGCTCCACCCTCGGCTCCGCCCATGGCTCCGCCCATGGCCCCTCCCACTACCAGAAGTATAAAGTGCTGCAGCCGTGTGAGCCTGCCTTCAGTTCTTCTGGTCGCAGGCAGGCTCAGTTGTAAGACTATTAAAACCACAGTTTACTTCCAATCATGTTCCGAGTGAATTGATGGTCACATCAGTCACCATCTCCGCGCAGGCACGGAACAACATGTCGGAGACCTACAGCGGACACGCACGGAAGGAGGAAGGCCCCCTCCAGATCGTGGGCGCCCGTCGATCAGAAGCCCCCAATTGCAGGCCCGGATCCCGTGGAGGCCCCCCCGGAGTCGGACCCCCCCCCCCTCCCCCCAACCAGGACGTCCACCACGGCCGCTTGGGGAGGAGGGAGCCCTCGAATGGGGCACCTACATTGCATACTTATGATCTTGACCCACCGTGGGGTTCATCACGTCAGGGCCATGCTTGAAATACTTGCACCAACCTAGCTGAGGGGGCCGAGCATCACAGGGGCTTGTAGAATTGGGTTTTCCAGCCCGTTAATTGGGCGCAATGGGTTCAAATGACCCATTTGCATCATCTCACCAGGGGTGGTGGTGGTGTTGGTGGGGGATGGTGGTGATGGTGGAGGGGGTGGTTGGTGGTGGGGCGATGGTGGTGGTGGTGGGGGGGGGGGGGGGGGCAATGCATTCCACCTGTCCGATGAATGGTGCATCCTGCCCACCAATGACATACAAAATAGCTCTAATGAGTGTGCCGATCCCATTTTTCGGACTACCAGGCATTCTCTGCCCATTCTCTGCCCAATCAGGAATCCTGATATCAACGTCGCGCAATGGAGAACACACCCCAGTTACACACTGTGAAAGAAAGTGACTCTTCTCTTCAACAACACAGGTCAAACTGCATTAAATAATGCACAAGGTGAAACTTTGAACACTTGTTTTTCTTTGTACAATCGGTCTTTGGATTTTGAGAACGCAGCTGATCATTTTGAATGCTGGGAAGGTGGATGGTTCCGCGCCAGTACTGTTCAACCATGAGGTCTTGCAGCATTGGCTGAAGGGCCATATAATTGTTCTTCCTTGTCTATTGTGAGTTTCGTGTTAAGATCAAATCCTGTAATGAGTCAGTGTCCTGAATTCAGCAGAAAATCATTTTGGGTTCACATCCTTTGGTTATGTGACTAATTCCCACATCTAAACTTCAAACTAATTGTAAATAATTATCAAAATTAAACTTACAAAGAACAATACAGCACAGGAGCAGGCCCTTCGGCCCTCAAAGCCTGTACCAGTTATGATACCACCCTTGGCCAAAGCCCTCAGCACTTCCTAGTGCCGTATCCCTCTATACCCACCCTATCCATGTATTTATCAAGTTGCCTTTTGAACGCCGTTAATGTACCTGCCTCCACAACCTCCCCTGGCAACACGTTCCAGGCATTCACCACCCTCTGTGTAAAAAAAACCTGCCTCACATATATCCTCTAAACATTGCCCCATGGACCTCAAACCTATGCCCCCTGCTGACTGACCCCTCCATCCTGGGAAAGAGTGCCTGCCCATCCACTCTCTCCATGCCCTTCATAATCTTGTAGACCTCTACAGGACATCCCTCAACCTCTGTCGTTCTAATGAAAACAGTCCGAGTCTATTCAGCCTCTCCGCATAGCTAAAACCCTCCAGACCAGGCAACATCCTACTCTGCACTCTCTCCAAACCCTCCACATCCTTCTGGCCGTGTGGCAACCAGAATTGCGCGCAATATTCCAAAGACCTTACCAAGGTTCTATACAACTGAAGCATTTTATACTCGATGCCCCGTCCAATGAAGTCAAGCATTCCGTATGCTTTCTTGACTACCTTGAGCACTTGTGTTGCCATTTTCAAAGATCTGTGGACCTACACGCCCAAATCTCTCTGACTTTCTATATTCCTAATCCTGAACATTGTTTTGCGTACCACATCATTGTGCACGTTGATGTCTGAATTTCTGTGTGGGTGCTCTGCCAGGTATGACGGCTATCTGTCCCAGAGTTTAGCTGATCAAATCAAGCAGCATCTTCCTATAGTTGTTTGTAAGAGGCAGCGTATAGGCCGCACTTAACCTAAAACAAAGTACCTGCGGTTGGATGTTCTCCTGTGATTGGGCGCAATGAACAATTCTGACTGAGCTAAATGCTACACTAACACCCAATTTAAGATAATCAGTTAAGATCGTAATGTGGCTCATTTATGCTTTCTTGAAGTGATTTATATTCATGCCCAATGGCACTAACAAATCGCAGAGCAATATGCCTCGGTGCAAGCTGCAAATTTGTGATGGAGAAAGACAGGGTGCTTCATCATCGAGGCAGTCTCTGAAGAAGATGTCAGATTAAAAAGTAAAATAAGATGCCCACAGCTGCCTGGCCACGATGAAGGCAGCACGGTAGCATAGTGGTTAGCACTATGGCTTCCTAGCGTCAGGGTCCCAGGTTCAATTCCCGGCTTGGGTCACTGCCTGTGCGAAGTTTGCACGTTCTCACCATGTCTGCGCGAGTTTCCTCTGGGTGCTCCAGTTTCCTCCCACAAGTCCCAAAAGACTTGCTATCAGGTAATATGGACATTCGGAATTCTGCCGCTGTGTACCCGAACAGGCGCCGGAATGTGGCGACTCAGGAATTTTCACAGTAACTTCATTGCAGTGTTAATGTAAGCCTACGTGTGACAATAAAGATTATTATATTATATTGAGGAGGGACAACCCATCCACAGGATACCGGGGGCCACAGATGTAGTCCGGCAGCCGTGGAAGGTGTGGGTGGATGATTCCCCCGTAGGGGTTACTCATGGGCACTTACTCCCTTTCCTGATGTGAGCCCGATGTGGTTGCCTGGCCGTGATCCAGGCCGATGTCACGTGCTGGCTTTTCCGACTCAAAACCCCAGTCGGCGCAGGACCAACACTTAGCCCTATTGCCCTTCATTTACGACCCACCACTTGCCAAAAATGGTTCAGTGTCAGGATCGTAGCGTCAAACTGGCCCGGCAGCTGAAACCTTGGGCCCTACCATGTCGAATCCAACCCCACCCCCCATAGAAAATCCAGCCCATCTTCTCGATCGTCCATTGCTGTTCATTAAAATATCACAGAATTGACTGAACGGGAAGGAACCAACTTCTTCCTCTCTCTTCTCATAAACTCTCCTTCCTTTGCATTATGTGCCATAAATCAAACTGTGATAATTCTTGGCTTTCAACACTGCGGTGAGTTATATTCAGCCTTATGTGGAAATATTAATCTTTATGAGAAAGGATTCAGTATTTTGTTTTCTGTCTGTCATCCTTATCATTTGATGCCATGGGTGTCTGTTTGAAATGTTTGTTTACAGCAAAGGGGAAACAAACTATTACCTGCGAGCCCACGGAAAGTCGTTTATCTGGAGATCTGTTTATTTCCACCACATTTCAGGCTGGCAGGAGATTTATAAAATATAATTGTAAGTGTCGACCTTAAAGGGCAGCACGGTAGCATTGCGGATAGTGGAATTGCTTCACAGCTCCAGGGTCCCAGGTTCGATTCCGGCTTGGGTCACTGTCTGTGCGGAGTCTGCACATCCTCCCCATGTGTGCGTGGGTTTCCTCCGGGTGCTCCGGTTTCCTCCCACAGTCCAAAGATGTGCAGGTTAGGTGGATTGGCCGTGATAAATTACCCTTAGTGTCCAGAATTGCCCTTAGTGTTGGGTGGGGTTACTGGGATAGGGTGAAGGTGTTGACCTTAGGTTGGGTGCTCTTTCCAAGAGCCGGTGCAGAATCGATGGGCTGAATGGCCTCCTTCTGCATTGTAAAATCTATGATAATTACACGAACCAAAGTTCATCCACTGTTGATGTTTTCATTCAGTCACAAAGGGCCCCAATGTGCCTACAAACAGCTGTTTCAGTAGCAGTAACATACTCGGCGATGCATGATACTCTACTCTTGTGCACAACAAGGTACAGAGAGACGGACAGAATGAAACCTTCACAAATACTCAAAATACATCAAAATACAAGTGCAGTGGGAAATATACATGATCCCCAAGAAGGGGCCTCGGTTTTAAGAAAACACTGAGAAAATGTTGTCATTTCAGCTTTTACAGAGTGCAGTTGAGGAGGGATTTGATTGTGATATACGACTGTAAGTTGTACAGAAAAGGGACATCGAGAGTGTTACTGTGAATGAAACCTTGATGGTTGATGGAGTGGCACAGGTTCAAACTGTGGTAGGTGGGGTATGGTGAAATAGCGGTTAGTTAATTAATCGATGTGTTTATTTCAGTGCACACATCTGAATAATCAGTAATTTTCAGTTTTTAACAAAGTGTTTTGTTTTCAAATTTTTAACATTTTAACATTTACAACACATAACATTATAAAGTAAAACCAACAGAAAACCCCAAACCCGCCCCCCCAACACCTAAACCAACCTCCCTACCTCCCCCGCTCCCCTCCCCCGCTCCCCTCCCCCCAGTAATCTTCAGTTTAGCATGTGTCTACCTAGCACCTGAAAATGCACCTGAAAGTGGGATGACACCGCGACTCAGCGATAGAATGCTTACAGCACAGAAGGAGGCCATTCAGCTCGCAGAGCCTGTGTCAGCTCCCCGGCAAGAGCAATTTAGCTCTCAGACCCTCACCCCCTTTCCCCACAGGCATCCAAATTTACTTTGGGCCCTTATTCAATTCCCTTTGGAATGCCACAATTGACCCTGCCTCCGCCACGCATTCTGATGGGAGCAGTTTCTCTCCAGCTTATTCATTTGATCCCCTTATGATTTTGAGGGACTCTGTCCGATCTTCTCTCAACTTTCTCACGAAGGAGACCTGATGCACCATCAATTGGACTCAAGTCGAGAGGTAGTTCCAAACAACAGGCTTTAATACACTAGATGTGTGCCCAGTAGTAGACGTACAGAGAAAGGCCGACTGCCAGCCAGTACGGGTTCTTATACCCCATCTCGTAGGCGGAGCTGCCTACCTCTCAGCCAATTGGCGGGGAGTCACATGACTAGCCTCAGTCAATTGGCAGAGAGGCACATGACTTGCCTGGGCCAATGGACAGCGAGTCTTCTGCACCAATGGCAGCTTGGTTCTAGGGTACCGTAATCACCCTAGTCATACTACCACAAGACCCAACGCCAGTTTCTCCAATCTATCCACCCAACGTAAGTACCTGGAACCATTCTCGTAAATCTTTTCTGCATCGTCTCTAGTGCCTTTGATCTTTCCGAAAGTGTGTTGCCCAGGATTGTACACTGGAAAAGCCTCAATAGTGCCTCACAGAATCATAGGATTTACAGTGCAGAAGGAGGCCTTTGGCCCAAATCTACACCGGCTCTTGGAAAGAGCACCCTACTTAAGCCCATGCCTCCAGCCCATCACCGTAACTCAGTAACCCAACCAAACCTTTTTGGACACTGAGAGGCAATTTAGCATGGCCAATCCATGCACATCTTTGGACTGTGGGAGCAAACCGGAGCACCCAGAGGTAACCGGGGAGAAAGTGCAAACCTCACACAGACAGTCACCCGAGGCTGGAATTGAACCCGGGACCCTGGAGCTGTGACGCTGTAGAACTCAGACAGAAACAGAAAATATCCATTTCCTCAAATATCCACATTTACAATCATATTAAATTTAATATTAACTAACTTAATTTGCATTTCATAAAAAAACTGAGTAATCAAAGTCCTTCTAATTGTTTTTCTCAAAGTTGTCAATGAAGAGTCAATTAACAGTTCAGATAATTTCTTGCACTATTTTCTCCCTTCAAGACAGACACGTCAGTATACAGATCTAGAAATAACATTTATATTTTTAATAAATCAGAACTATGAAAAGATCATTCAAGTTACACAAGTGCGAGAGGAGGCAATGGCGTAGTGGAATTGGCACTGGACTAGTAATCCAAAGACCCCCAGAGTGATGCTCTGGGAACGTGGGTTCAAATCCCGACATGGCAGATGGTGGACTTTGCAATCAATACAAATCTGGAATTAAAAGTCTGAAGTTCACCATGAAACCATTAGCGATTGCTGTAAAAACCCATCTGGTTTAGAGAAGGAAATCTGCTGTCCTTACCTGGTCAGGTCTGCATGTGACTCCAGACGCACACAGCGATGTGATTGACTCTTAAATGTGCTCAAGAATGGGCAGTAAATGTTGGCCCAGCCAGGAATGCCCACATCCCGTGAACAAATAAAAACACACATAAAATTGGGTATTTAATATTTGAAATAAGAATGAAAACAATCAAAATTTTCATTTTGGCGGTTTAAGCATATTTTGTTCAATGATAGGTAAATATAATTCCACACATTGTATTAGTGATACATTTGCTGCATTACCCTGACAGGTGAATGACAGTGGGCGTAATCGCCCGGGGCCGGCGTAAATCCAGCCCCCGCCGTGGCCGGAATTCTCCGCCACCCGGGAATCGGCGAGAGCGGGAATCGCGCCGCGCCGATCGGCGGGCCCCCCATGCCGATCGGCATGCCCTCCGCGGCAATTCTCCGGCCCGCGATGGGACGAAGTCCCGCCGCTGACAGGCCTCTCCCACCTGCGGGAATTGGAGCACCTCTGGTGCCGGCATGATTGGCGGCGCAAGAGGGCCCCCGGGGTCCTGGGGGGGTCGCGGAGCGATCGGACACCGGGGGGTGCCCCCACGGTAGCCTGGCCCGCGATCGGGGCCCACCGATCGGCGGGCGGGCCTGCGCCGTGGGGGTACTCTTTTCTTCCGCCGCCGCCACGGCCTCCACCATGGCGGAGGCGGAAGAGACCCCCTCCACCGCGCATGCGCCGGTGGTGACGTCAGCGTCCGCTGACGCACCGGCGCATGCGCGAACCGGTGAAGGCCTTTCGGCTAGCCCCGATGCCGGGCGGCGTGCGTCAAAGGCCGTTGGCGCCGGTTTTGGTGCCAGTCGGCATGGAGAAATTCTGCACATTTGGGGAGGCCCGACGCCGAAGTGGTTGGCGCCACTCCGCTACGCCGGGACCCCCCGCCCTGCCGGGTAGGGGAGAATCCCGGCCTGTGTTTTAGATGCGGAAAGGCTAGATAAAATATCTAAACATTTTCTCCAGATTTTAGACTGCTTGCATGGAAAATCATGGGAGTCCTATTAATTATTAAACTGCTTTCTTTGCATCTCTAATTTTGGCGTGTTCGCCCTGTGAAGTTATGTGTTATCTGCAGTTTTATAATATTTACTTCAGCATTTCCGCTTTACAGAGGCTCTGAGAGGGTGTATAAAATGTTGCTCTTCTCATGCAGTGTTTGTCTACTTCTGACAGTACAGTTTGAATTCAAAATAACGGTCCATGATTTGAGACAGTTAAGGTGAAAACGGCACCAGAGCCAATCAAGATGGAGGTGAGAGGATGCCGCCCTCGAATGAGGGATCAGTCAGTTATAACGGTCGCTGTATCCCGTACCAGCCTCCCCGAACAGGCGCCGGAATGTGGCGACTAGGGGCTTTTCACAGTAACTTCATTTGAAGCCTTACTTGTGACAATAAGTGATTTTCATTTCATTTTTTTCATTTTCATCCACATTCTGACCGGTTTGGCCTTTCTTTCATCATAACAAGTTCAAGGGGAGAGGGGAAAGGTTCAGTGGAGATGTGCGAGGGAAGTTTTTTACACAGAGGGTGGCGGTGGCCTGGAATGCGCTGCTAAGTGTGGTGGGTGAGGCAGATGCATTAGCAACATTTAAGACCTATCTGGATAGACACATGAACAGATGGGGTATAGAAGGCTACAGACGGTTGGTCTAGATAGGGCACATGATCGGTGCAGGCTTGAAGGTCAAAGGGCCTGTTCCTGTGCAGTATTGTTCTTTGTTTGTTCTTTGTAACCGGTCGGCAGGACAAGGAAGGGAGCAGTTAACATCCTGCTGAAAGAGATTTCTGGTGACATTCAGTCTGTAATATGGATCATTCAGTAAAGCTGCTGCTCTCTCCTCTCACTCACAGTGACACTCTATTAAAACATCAATGCTTTGCCTGCTTTGCTTCGCCTGAGGAAGGAGCAGTGCTCCGAAAGCTAGTGTTTGAAAAAAACCTGTTGGACTTTAACCTGGTGTTGTGAGACTTCTTACAGTGCTCACCCCAGTCCAACGCCGGCATCTCCACATCATTGCTGAAAGATCCTCACAGAATGGGGAGCGCAGAGACAGGCTGAAGTTGTATCCATATAGTACGTTGTTGCAGCCTCTGAACAGTTCAACGTTTCTGAGGGCTGACATTGCATCCCGCAGCCTGGTTACAGCACCAACTCGGACCCTCACTTGGAAAGCAGCAGCAGTAACTTGAAGAGAATATTAACTCACATTAGGAAGTTCCTCTGCAGACTGGTTTGGTACTGAGATCATAATAATAATAATCTTTATTGTCATGAGTACGCCTACATTAGCACTGCAATGAAGTTACTGTGAAAATTTCCTAGTCACCACATTCCGGCGCCTGTTTGGGTACACAGAGGGAGAAGTCAGAATGTCCAATTCACCTAACAAACATGTCTTTCGGGACTTGTGGAAGGAAACTGGAGCACCCGGAGGAAATCCACGCGGACACGGGGAGAACGTGCAAACTCCACACAGACAGTGACCCAAGCCGGGAATCGATCCTGGGACCAGGCCGCGGTGAAGCAACAGTGCTACCGATTGACGAATCGAGTGCATTTTAGTCCATGAGGGTCAGCACCTCAATTTTGATTGAATCGATAATTTTGCCGACTAGTTTCATAGACAATGGCCGCGACTTAATGGAAAAGAAAGAGTCCAGTTTGGGGCACGTTTAGCTGGGTATTTCCCGGTGCTTACAGCATGGACAACGACCCCGCCACTAAACAGGACTCTGCTTCTTTTCAACCTGCCACGGCCGCATTAGGCTCATTTCCTGCACCTAGATGGCGCCCTGATCTCTGAACCCCCACGGACTCCAGACCGCCCAGCTTTATGATTAGGGGGTCTTGGAGGCTCCGATACCCACCTCATATGGGTTAGGCAATCACAGACCCTATTCCCGCCATGGGAAAGATGCCACCTGGGCACCCTGGCCAGGGTGACAAGCTAGCAGTCCCACAGAGCCCAGGTGGCATCAGGGTGCCACCCTGCCTAAAGCCCGACCACCCAGGGACCCCAGTCGCCTGAAACCGTCCCCCCCCCCCAAGTAAAGTTTGTGGAAACCAGTGCTAAACGGCACCCACTCGGAGTCTCTGAGGGAGGCCAATAGATACCGTGCCCTGGGTAACTCCGGCACAGACACATGTTCAAGTGAACCTAACTACGCACTTGAATATGCAAATCTGCATCCCGCCCTCAATGGGTGGGACCCAGATCATGACGTGATCCCGCGAGGCGTGACAAGGCCATTAAATCTCAGGAGTCAGGAGTGGTGAGGTCGATAGATCGCGCCCAGTGTTAAAGTAAAGAACCCAGCGCCTTAATTTTGGTACAGAAATGAAAGCCAGACTACTGATTGTGCACAGAATTTTAAAATGTGGGCTGGTGCAATTATCAATTTAAGCAATCCAATTAAAATTATGGACACCTTGTTCAAAGCAATTTCTGGGTTTTTAAAAATTATTTTAAAAAATGTATTCTTCTGGATTCTTCAACATGCAGTTACGTCAAACTGTGCGCATGATTTCCTCGTGAGGATTTTAACTTCGACAGGGAGAATGCAAACTTTCAGACCTGCAGGAGACTGAATCTGTTTTTATACTGTTGCACAGTGGCTTTTAACCCATGAACGTATGATAAAAGGCAGTAAAAGCCATGTCTTGGTTCATCAAAGCCTACCCTATACCAGCATCCCAACACAGTGCAGTCTGCACACACCATCCACACCCAGCTTGCTGGCAGACAGTGCCTGCTGCAAGGAAATGCAAAATAGGTAGGAAAGCTTGTAAGAAGAAGGGCTTTTTTTAAGAGCAGCAGAGTGGCTTGACAGAGTATTTAAAACTACAAAAGGATGGGAGATGGTAGAGAGCATAATTAAATGTAAGAGTTTACGGCTGACATCAAGGAAAACTATTTTCTTCAGAGGTTTCTGAGGCTGTGAGTTACTATATGAAGCCTGTCAGTTTTTAAGAATAAGTTAAATAACTGGTTGAAGGATCGGGGTATAAAGAGAAATGTGAGGCACATGGGATTATGACTGGTGCTCGAGTGGAGAATAAACACAGACTGGTTGGGCTGACAGGGTCCTTCCTATGTTTCAAAAAATTTATTTTGTTGTCATAGTAAATGGTTTGTCAAAATAAAAATGTGTAAGAAGTATAATTCCAGGTGTGACACTATTTCTCCGTCTCCTCGTGTTACGCTAATAGGTCTTCAATTCTTCAAATCTTCTGCAACAAAATTTGTGCACTTTCTAATATAAATTTGTATTCAGGAAGCTCAATGCATATCTTAAATTATTGAAAAGAACACTCTGGAAAAGGAATATCAGTCTTGTTTGATCTATTCACCAATTCTTATCATACCCATGCTTTCTTGGTAATTATAAATTCTTCTGCAGATAGGCTTAAGGACAAGGACTCCCTGCGCAGCTGTATTTTTCGTCCAACTTGTTTATCCCTATTCTTCCTGAAAATGGCAACTCCGGGAGGATGCAGTTCAATTGCGAGAGTTGTCCAAACTGAGCTTTAGAAGGGAACACGGCCAATCAGGTCTGCTGGTTGTTTGAACGTAAGAAGAGATCATTACAGCCCCATTTCTCCTCCAATTGCATCCCGACACATAAACATATGGTTGTTGGCATCACAGGTGGGACATTTGAGTGCCTCACCTTTGCGTTTCAGCCCTGGCTGAGTGTGCAGTGTTCTCACTTTGGTGCCAGAAAGTTAAGGAGCGGGATTCTCCCTTCTGGGTACTAAGTCCCCATGCCCGCCAGAAAACGGGCGGGAATCACTCCGGACATTTTCCTAGAAAGTCCCGGGTGATTCTCTGTCTTCAAGGGAGCTAGCAGGACCCCAGATGCTGGCGGGGCCCTGCAGTTATGATTGCGCGGCCGTGCATGCGTATGGCGGCCGGCCGCGGGTCCGCGCATGCGACCGGCAGCCTTCTTTGCGCCGGCCCCCACGTACCACAGGCGGAGTCCGACAGGGGCCCGGCGCAGAGGAACATAGCCCCCCCTCCACCCCGGAATGAGCATGCCCGCCAATCGGTAGCCACGGATCATGGGCCTGGCCACCGTGGAGGCCCCGTCCTCCCTACCAGGACGGCCCCTGCAGCCAGAACACCCGTCGAGCGCAGAGCATCGCCATGGGGGCCGCTTTCAACAGCCCCCGACTGGCGCGGCATCGATCACACGTGCGCGACTGGTGGTGATTCTTCGGGGGTTTCAAGCCCCACTCCAGACACCTGCGGCAGGATTCTCCGCGATCCGGCGGTGCAGGACACTCCGGCGCCGAGGAGTGGCGTCAACCACTCCAGCATCGGGCCGCCCCGAAGGTGCGGATTTCCTCCGCACCATAAGGGGCTAGGCCAGCGCCGGAGTGTTTGGCGCCATGCTGGAAGGGCTTGGCGCCCCGCCATCTGGCACCGAAGGGCGTCCGCCGGCCAGCCCGAGTTTGCGCATGCACGGGAACGCCAGCGTGTGCTGGCGTAATCCCAGCGAATGAGCAGGGGGGTTCTTCTCCGCGCCGGCCATGGCGGAGGTTGACAGCGGCTGGCACGGAGGGAAAGATTGCCCCCACGGCACAGGCCCGCCTGCGGATCAGTATGCCTCGATCGCGGGCCAGGCCACCGTGGGGTACCCGCTGGGGCCAGATCCCCCCGTACCCCCAGGACTCTGCAGGCCGCCCGTAGTGCCAGGTCCAGCCGGTAAGGACCAGTTGTGATTTACGCCGGTGGGACCCGCCAAAAATGGGCGGACACTCTGCCCATCGCAGGGCTGGAGAATCACCGGGGGGGGGGGGGGGGGGGGGGGCTGCCAGCAGTCGCCGACCGGCGCGATTCCCGCTCCCACCAAATCCCCGCCACCGGAGAATACGGTAGCCGGTGGGGGCGGGATTCACACCGCCCCCCCGACGATTCTCCGACCCGGCGGGGGGTTGGAGAATACCCCCCCTGAGCACAAAATCCAGGCTGACATCCCAGTGCTCTGCTGCCCCATTGGAGGTTTTCTGTTTTGGGTAAGATATTAAACTAAAGCCTGTCTTTTCTCTCGGGCAGATGAAATCGAGCAGGAGAAGTTAGACCTGGTTTCCTGGTAATATGTATCCCTCAATCAGCAGCACTAAAACAGTCTCGTATTGCTGTTTATAGGAATGTGGCATCACAGTCTGGCAGCTGCCTTGTCTACACTTGCATATACTTCAAATGTACTTTATTGGTTGCAAAGTGCTTTGAAGGTACTCCAAAGATCCATTAAGCAACTTCACAGTAGCACAGTGGGTAGCACTGTTGCTTCATAGCTCCAGGGTCCCAGGTTCGATTCCAGCTTGGGTCACTGTCTGTGCAGAGTCTTCACATCCTCCCCGTGTCTGCGTGGGTTTCCTCCGGGTGCTCCGGTTTCCTCCCACAAATCCCAAAAGATGCGTTGATAGATAATTTGGACATTCTGAATTCTCCTTCTGTGTACCCGAACAGGTGCGGGAATGTGGAGACTAGGGGCTTTTCATAGTAACTTCATTGCAGTGTTAATGTAAACCTACTGTGACAATAAAGATTATTATTGTTAAAAGTTCCCCAGTGCCTTGGCTGGCATCAACTTGCTTAAAACATATTAGGGATCAACTCTTTAAGTACAATGCCTCACAGGGCATTTTCCTTCGCTTGTTTGTGACATGTGCATGATATTGGCAAGGCGACATTTATTGGCAATCCCAGTTTCCCTGTGAAGGTGGTGCTCCTACAATCGTATTGAATTCCAGAATTTTAACCCACCTATACTGAAGGGCCAGAAGTAAATGTTCAAGCCACGATGGTTGGGGAAAGAAGTAGGCAGATGATGGATTAAGGAGGTGAATGGAGTTTTCTCCTTCATTGCTAGAGGGATGGAGTTTACGACCAGCGAGGTTATGCTGCAACTGTATAAGGTGTTGTTGAGGCCACACCTGGAGTATTGTGTTCAGTTTTGGTCTCCATACCTTAGAATGGACGTACTGGCCCTGGTGGTTGTGCAGAGGAGGTTCACTAGGTTAATCCCAGAGTTGAGAGGATTGGATTACGAGGAGAGGTTGAGTAGACTGTGAGTGTACTTGTTGGAATTTAGAAGGGTTTGGCAGGGATCTTATAGAAACATATAATATTATGAAGGGAATAGATAGGATAGATGCGGGCAGGCTGTTTCCACTGGCGGGCAAAAGCAGAACTAGGGGGCACAGCCTCAAAATAAGGGGAAGTAGATTTAAGACTAAGTTTAGGAGGAACCTCTTCACCAAAACGGTTGGGAATCTATGGAATTCCCTGCCAAGTGAAGCTGTTGAGGCTCCTTCATTAAATGTTTTCAAGATAAAGATAGATCGTTTTTTGAAGAATAAAGGGATTAAGGGTTATGGTGTTCAGGCCGGAAAGTGGAGCTGAGTCCACAAAAGATCAGCCATGATCTCATTGAATGACGGAGCAGGCTCGAAGGGCCAGAAGGCCGACTCCTGCTCCTAGTTCTTATGCTCTTATGTTATGTTCTTATTTGCATTGCATTATTGCACATGTCCTTATGAGGGAAAAGCTAGCTTCAAAGCAGAACTATTTAGTCTGGTGAGGAAATTAAGAATGAGGGACAACATCCGAAAACTAGAGTAAGATCGGGGCAGTGAAATCAGCAAGCTTGTTTTCACAAATTGTAATAATATTCTGCAATTCCCCCATTGTGTCTTCCCTCCCAACCCCCACCACCCCAATCACTCCAAAGGGTGGCTGTGGGGGCTGTAGGATGATTAGAGATTGATTGAGATCAAAAGTTTTTTATTTAACAAGAGAATTAAGGGATATGGAGTTAAGTCAGGAAAGCACAATTAAGGTGTAGATCCAGATGAATGTAATTGATTATTTAATTGAAAGGCAACGTGAGAGGCTGAATGGTCTTCTCCTGCTCATATGTTAGTTATGGAGTCAAATTTGTTCATGATAAAAATGTCAATGGATTTGCACCACATGTATTTATTATTAGGCATTTTAAACTGTACTAAGGTAGCCAAAAAAATGACAAGTAGCAAGTTACATTTGCGCCACACAAGTGCCAGGGAGTGACCATCTCCGACAAGAGGATTAAACCACCGTCCCTTGACATTCAATGGCATTACTATCGCTGAATCCCCCACAATCAACATCCTGGGGTATCATTGATCAGAAACTGAACTGGACTAGCCATATTAATACTGTGGCTACCAGCGCAGGCCAAAGGCTAGGAATCCTACAATGTGTAACTCATCTCCTGATCCCCCCCCAAAGCCTGTCCACTATCTATAAAGCACAAATCAGGAATGCAATGGAATACTGTCCACTTGCCTGGATGAGTGCAGCTCCAGCAACACTCAGGACGCACGACACCATCCAGGACAAAGCAGCCCGCTTGATTGCTCCCCTTTCCATAAACATTCAAACCGAATAACAGTGAAGATCTCTGAGGAAAGAGCTATGCTCTGAAAGATAGTGATTCGAAACAACCCTGTTTGACTTTAAACTGGTGTTGTAAGACTTTTTATTGTGCCCACCCCAGTCCAACGCCGGCATCGCAACATCATGACCAAAGAACAGTGGCAGCTGTGTGTACCATCTACAAGATACACTGCAGTAACTCACCAAGGTTCCTTAGACAGCACCTTCCAAACCCACGACCACTACCATCTCGAAGGACAAGAGCAGCAGATACCTGAGAACCCCACCACCTGGAGGCGTTCCTCCAAGTCACTCACTACCTTGACTTGGAAATATATCAAGTTCCTTCACTGTCCCTGGGGCAAAATCCTGGAATGCCCTGCATAACAGCACTGTGGGTGTACCTACACCTCAAGGACTGCAGTGGTTCAAGAAGGCAGCTCACCACCACTTTCTGAAGGGCAACTAGGGATGAGCAATAAATGCTGGCCTAACCAGAGACGCCCACATCCCATAAATGAATAATGAAAACAACCACAATAAGTAACAATTACAGTACCTGGGAAATGGTAGCATTGTGGCGACATTATTGGACTAATAGCACAGAGTTTGGACTAATGATGTGGAAACATGATGTCAAACCCCACCACAGTAGCTGGGGAATACAAATTAGTTGATTAATGAATCTGGAATAAAAAGCTAGTTTCAGTAATGGTGACATAAAACTACTGAATTGTTGTAAAGATAAAGTAAAGTAAAGTCGCCATAGTCCCAGATGACCATAGGCTTCTTTCCCCTTTGAGGGGGAGAGCTGGTGGTGATTTAACCTGAGGATCACCACACCTCAGGTGAGGGGCAAGGTTGAGAAGGCGGGGCCTTCTTGAATAACTTTAGTTAATACGGGAATTGAACCCACGCTGTTGGCCTCGTTCTGCATGACTGTCAACTGTCCAGGCAACTGAGCCAAACCGGCTCCTGTTAACTTGTTCCACCCTTTAGGGAAGGAAATCTGCCATCTTTAGGCGGACTGGCCGATTTGTGACGGTAGAGCCACAGCAAAATGATTAATTCTTAACTGTCCTCTGAACTGGCCCAACAAGCCACTCGGCTATATCTAAGAAAGCTGCCCGCCATCATCTCGAGAGCAACTTGGGTTGGACGTTAAATGCTGGCCTTGTTAGCGATGCCCCCATTCCATGGGTCATAATTTTGACCATAAAAGAGCCAAAAATGACTGACCTTCAAAGAACCCACCTCTATGCAATATTTCCTGCAGTCCAGCAAGAGCAAGGAAGAACTGTGCTTTGTAACTGCCAACGGTCTAAATATTTATAGGTGTGTGATGAGTTAATTCCACTCCATCATCACTGGTGGAGGGGAAGGAGAAATAAATAACAAAGTTGGCTACAGCCTGTTTTTATCGCGAAGCTGAATTCTCAATTTTCAGCCTGAAGGTCAAATTGCACATGTGACAACCCAATACCACTCTTTTTCTGAAAGTATGGGTAAATGTAAATGTGTTCCAGCGTGCGCTGAATTAAAGGGCAGCATTTTTTTCTTCAGTCAATGCTGTATAAACTTGTCAGAACCTTGGCATCTTTAAAAGAGATTGTAATCTTAAGGATTGCCATTGAGGGCTGCGTGCTGTACACGCCAAGGTGGAACACCCATAAACTCTTACTCCATGTATAGATGGTTCACAATTTTGTTAGGGAGGAAATTATTCCTTCTTCTCCACATCAACCACATCTGATACGGAGACATGTTTCTGTGAGTAAAGGAACCATTTGGTGCGATGACGACCAATGCAGTTCTGGGGGACTTGGGACCACTGCCGGACCAAACTTGATCAAGTAGTGAGGCCGAACTGCTGTTCCTCTGCTTAGAACCCCAAGGAATAGGCTTGCCCGAATGTGAAGCAGGGGTAAATCTATCCCTTTAAACCAGACCGACAAAATTACTTTCAGGCTCTACATGGGTGTCTCCAATTCAATTCACTCTCACCAATCTCAGGCCTAATCTCCTGTTCTTGTGTTTTCCTTTCCTTCCGTCAGCTCAGCTTGGCTTGGCTCTAACCTTTCAGATTTTTTGTTTTGAAATGTTTTTATTGAGTTTTCAAATTTTATATGCAAACATTTACTAATTACAAAACCCAAATATATATTCATAAGCAAGTATCTTTACTGAAGCTGTGACCATGATCCCCCTTTAGTCAGCATGCATATTTGGCCCCAATATGGCCAAAACATGTATTTACAAGCCTTAATTTACAATTTGGTTTGGGCCGTAGCATTTCCTCGGACCAGTCCCTTCAAGCTTTGTCGCTCCTGTTTGTCCGTCATGTTCCTTTCGCGTGCCTACGACCCGCTCCTCCCTCCTTCCCCGTGCCCCCTTCGCTCTCCCCCCCCCCCCCCGCTTCCTTTTCCTCTCTGTCCTGTGACTCATCTGTGTCTCCCCCTCATCCCCTTTATTCTACTGGATGCTGTCTACAAACAGGTCTTGCAACAAGTTGCTGAATGGCTTCCACGTTGATTAGAAGTCTTCTTCCAATCCACAGATGGCAAATTTTATTTCTTCCAGCCTGTGAAATTCCCCCAGGTCGGGCACCCAGTCTGCAGCCTTGGGTGGTGCTGCCGATCGCCAGCCTCGCAGGATTCTCCAGCGGGCGATCAGGGAGGCAAAGGCTAGGGTGTCGGCCCCTATCCGATGAATAGTTCAGGCTGATCTGATAAATAGAAGAACTGCTGGATGCGGGAGACCTAGGGAAGGGAAACTGTGCGGACTTGTACAGGTGACTTATTGGAGGAGGTACACTCCCCCCTGGACGAGACAAGGAAAAAATGGGGGGAGGAACTAGGCATAGAGATAGGGGGAGGACTCTGGATTGAGGCACTGCACAAAGAGAACCTCACCTTCACATGCGCAGGGCAGAGCCTAACGCAATTATAGGTGGTGCACAGAGCGTAGTTGACCAGAATGTAAATGTGTGGGTTATTCCCGGAGATGGAAGACAAATGCCAACAGTGCCTGGGAGGCCCAGCCAATCACACCCCCATGTTCTGGGCATGCTCCAGACTTATGAGGTACTGGATAACCTTCTTTGAGACCATGTCCAGGGTCGTGGGTGTGAGGGTGGAACCATGTCCAACCGGTCAGATATTTTGATGACATCTCCACCTGTTCCTATTCGCCTGCTCTCGGCTTGTCACTGTCAATGCTGATCTTGTTGGGCTTAATTCATTTTTCTTAATTACAATACATTCTGATTGCATCTATTGGGAAGCAGTGGCATTAAAGGGTGAGGTTCTCAGTAGTAGCTGAGCTATAGTGAAAGTTCCTTTGAAGAATGTCTTCAAGTGCAGCAACAAGTGAGATGTAATGCTCTCATTTGACAGCTCAGTAAGTGTTGCATTCAGGAGATTATATCCACCTGTGGACACAATACAGTAACTGAGCAGAGTTGGAGGTGCTTGCTAAAAAGTGTTTTTTATGCAATTGGAACAGTTGTCTCATTGCATTACAGGTACATAGTTGTCCCTCCACCACTCGTGCACATTGGCAACAATGTGTACCATCTACAAAATGTATTGAGCCATACGTTAATCCTCCTTCAACAACACATTCCAAACCCATAACCTCTACCAGCCAGAAGGACGAGGAAAGCAGGCGCAAGAGGACACCACCACCAGTTTCCCTACAAGCCACCATCTTGACTCGGAACTATATTGGCGTTCCTTCATTTTTGCTCGGTCAAAAATCTGGATTCCCCCTCCTAACAGCACTGTGGGTGTACTTACACCACTAGGACTGCAGTGGCTCAAGAATGCAACTCACCATCACCTTCTCAAGAGCAATCTGGGATTGCCAATAAATGCTGGTCTTACCAACAGTGCCCACTGTCGTGGAAATCATAATAAAGACAAATTCCTCGAGGTTCGATTTAAGGAAATTTATTTACACAAATATATTTGCAGAGAGTGAGTGTTCTAGCTGCAAAGCCATTGCACTGGATTCTGAAATTTGATTGAAGACAGCATGTTTTTATAGTCTGGAATAACAGTTTGAAGTATTATATATTATATTAAATGGAAAGTGCAAAAGCTGAAATACGTAGGACGTATGTTCTTGCCCTTGGCTAAAAACAACTCGAGTACACATTTTGTTATCTTTCGGAGGACAATGTGTTTTCATAATAAGGCCAAAACCAGAATATTTCAGCAGTATTTCGTTTATGTTACCTGACCTACTTCACAGGACTTTCCAACCTTACCTTATATAATGAAACACTACTCCTCTCACCCTGAATTCCACACATTACCACCTTTTCTGATGACATTCTTCCCAGACTACATAACTCCTCATCTCTCACCATCGAAGATTGACTAGCTCCCGTATCTCTTAAAATTGGGACTTCTTTACCTGCTCCTCCTGATGTACATGAGTAAACTTTCCCCAAACAAGTAAATTCTTTAAAGAGATCTGGCACCTTCTTATCAATCACCTCTTGGTCAGGTTGTACAATCTTTTGCCCCTCCTTCACTTCACTTGGGCTTTCCTTTACCACTTTAACAAAACCCACTGTCTTATCCTATTTTACCACATCAGCCTTCCCAGTGCTTTTCTTCAACCACCAACACTGAGACTTTACATGGCCTAGTTTATGACAGTGTAAACGTTTGAAACTTTTCATTTATTTTCCACCCTCCTGGATTTCTTTTTTAATCTGAGGTTCACTCTCCTTATTATCTCCCATCAGATCCGCTTTACCTTTACCACTTGAGTATTTCTCATGTCCCCAGTTTCTATCCCTCACAGGCTGAAACTGATGTCGGAAACCAAACTTTGATTTCTGAACTAATTCATAATCATCTGCCATTTCTGCTGCTAATCTCGCAGTTTTAACCATCTGCTCTTCCACATGAGTTCTCACTACATCAGGAATTGAATTTTTAAACTCCTCCAAAAGTATAATTTCTCTGAGAGCTTCATACGTTTGGTCTATTTTCAAAGCCCTTATCCACCTATCAAAATTGTCTTGATGGCAACCTGCTTTTAGCCAAGAACGATGCTCCTGTCGGAAGGCTGGCTCCTGTGCCTGGATAGCAACCTGCTTTTAGCCAAGAGCGATGCTCCTGTCGGAAGGCTGGCTCCTGTGCCTGGATAGCAACCTGCTTTTAGCCAAGAACGATGCTCCTATAGGAAGGCTGGCTCCTGTGCCTGTTTTAACTTTGGTTCTGTTACGATGGATGGACGTTCAACTGAAGCCACGGGCAGTTGTGGCTGCTGTTTGAGAGTCAATTCTTTGACTATTTTATCAACAAATCTATTGCCGCGTGAGATTTCATCGTCTGCGGTAGTATGCACTTCACACTTTAAAACGGCTATCTTGCTGGGCAGCTGAACAGCATCTAGTAAATTTAAAACCAATTTAGCAGGAGGGCAAATTGACCTGGAAAGAGGAGCAATGGCCCGCTACATTTGAAAGACAACAACCTCCATGAGAGAGCCATCATTTACTCCCTTCAATCCGGCAGACTAAGCCAATTTGTTGTGGAAATCATAATAAGGACAAATTTCTCGAGGTTCAATTGAAGGAAAATTATTTGCACAAATATATTTGTGGAGAGAGAGAGTGTTCTCGCTGCAAAGCCATTGCATTGCCCTCTGAGATTCGATTGGAGGCAGCATGTACTTTTCATCTGAAATAACAGTTTGAAGTAAACAGCCATGTTTATATTAAATAGACTTTGGAAAGTACGTAAGCTGAAATACGTAGGATGCATGTTCTTGCCCTTGGCTAAAAACAACTCGAGTACACATTTTGTTATCTTTTGGAGGACAACGCGTTTTCAAAATAAGGCCGAAACCAGAATATTTCAGCAGTATTTCATTTATGGTACCTGACCTACTTATTTTCATTCAAATGCAGTGTTAAACTATAGTCAAGCATTTCCCAGTATGCTTCGAAGTTGGTTTATGTTAATTTCCCTTCCACACACACATCCCATGTACTAATTTTAAAAAGTGCGTCTTCTGGCGCCCGGATGTTGATAAACTGCCTGAATTGCATCTTCACAAAGCGGGGTTCCAATTTCATTTCCATCTTCACAATCTTGATGTTGTTAATGAATTCAGGCCAAATGAATAGTGGAAAAGCAGTCTATGATTCCGAAATATTGATTTGGCTTCAGGCAACATTTTTACACATTGTGTTCTTGTGACCTGGAATACCAACGTCTGAAATGAAGATGGAAGCAGAATCAAAAATAACTTACAAAGCTGAAGGGGGTGGGGGGGGGGGGGGGGGGAATCTGGGCTGTGGGGAAAGAGAGGGGGAGTGGGGTTGATTGTTTACTAATACCAAACAATGACGCAGGCGCGATGGGCTGAATGGCACCGTTTTGTCTCAGAAACCGTCAGGCAGGAAAAGCGGCGTTGAGGCCAAAAGCGGCAATGCCGGTTTTCCCCATCACATAGTGCGGCGCTGAGCGGCAAAACCTTTTACCCACGGGTTCCAAGCTGTGGAACTGGCTTCTGATTCAAGCACCCCGTCATCACCTCCGTGCTGCAATCATCGGGACTCTGCTACCGGGACACTCCGGCACACAGTAGCCACACTTCACAGATCTCTGGGATATGATGACAGCCAAGATATCCACCCCCATGGTTTTGGATGCCTTCCTGCGGATACTGCTCGTATCTGTAGAGGTCTCCATGATGTCATCCACAAAAAAACACTCAGAATGGAAATTTAGCAGCAAGGTGGCAAACCCAGCATGGGAGGCGGTGACAGCAGTGGTCAGTGCTAGTGACCTGCAGGAGAGCACAGCCATCCAGTACGGGAAGAGGATGAATGATGTCCTCTGTGGACACCATCTCCTTCTCACCAGGTAGAACCCTCAAGAGCATTGGCAGTCAGAGAGATCTTGGTGTACAGGTCCACAGGTCACTGAAAGGAGCAACACAGGTGGCGAAGGTAGTCAAGAAGGCATACAGCATGCTTGCCTTCATTGGCTGGGGCATTGAGTATAAAAATTGGCAAGACATGTTGCAGCTGTATAGAACCATAGTTAGGCCACACTTGGGGTATAGTGTTCAATTCTGGTTGCACATTGCCAGAATAATGTTAAGGCTTTAGAGAGGGTGCAGAAGAGGTTCACCAGGATGTTGCCTGCTTTGGAGGGCAATAGCTATGAGGAGAGGTTGAATAAACTTGGTTTGTTCTCACTGGAATGAAGGAGGTTGAGGGGCAACCTGATAGAGGTCTACAACATTATGAGGGGCATAGATAGAGTGGATGGTCAGAAACTTTTTCCCAGGGTAGAGGGGTCAATTACTAAAGGGCAAAGATTTAAGGTGTGAGGGGCAAGATTTAGAGGAGATGTACGAGGTACGTTTTTTACACAGAGGGTAGTGAGTGCCTGGAACCCGCTGCCAGAGGAAGTGGTGGAAGCAGGGACGATAGTGACATTTAAGGGGCGTCTTGGCAAATACATGAATAATATGGGAATATAGGGATATGGACCCCGGAAGAGTAGAAGATTTTAGTTTAGATGGGCAGCATGGTCAGCACAGGCTTGGAGGAACCCGCTGCCAGAGGAAGTGGTGGAAGCAGGGACGATAGTGACGTTTAAGGGGCATCTTGACAAATACATGAATAAGATGGGAATATAGGAATATGGACCCCCGGAAGAGTAGAAGATTTTAGTTTAGATGGGCAGCATGGTCGGCACAGGCTTGGAGTGCTGAAGGGCATGTCCTGTGCTGTACTTTTCTTTGTTCTTTCTTTGTTCTTGTTCTTTGTTTCATGTTCTGCACATTCTTCTTACTGCAGTATCATAGGAGTGGGAGTGGGACATCTCGACTCTCGAGCCTGCTCCGCCATTCAATGAGATCATGGCTGATCTTCTGTGGACTCAGCTCCACTTTCCGGCCCGAACACCATAACCTTTAATTCCTTTATTCTTCAAAAAACTATCTATCTTTATCTTGAAAACATTTAATGAAGGAGCCTCAACTGCTTCACTGAGCATGGAATTCCATAGATTCACAACCCTTTGGGTGAAGAAGTTCCTCCTAAACTCAGTCCTAAATCTACTTCCCCTTATTTTGAGGCTATGTCCCCTAGTTCTGCTTTCACCCGCCAGTGGAACCAACCTGCCCGCATCTATCCAATCTATTCCCTTCATAATTTTATATATTTCTATCAGATACCCCCGCATCCTTCTAAATTCCATCAAGTACAGTCCCAGTCTACTCAACCTCTCCTCGTAATCCAACCCAACTCTGGGATTAACCTAGTGAATCTCCTCTGCACCCCCTCCAGCGCCAGTACGTCCTTTCTCAGGTAAGGAGACCAAAACTGAACACAATACTCCAGGTGTGGCCTCACTAACACCTTATAAAATTGCAGCATAACCTCCCTAGCCTTAAACTTCATCCCTCTAGCAATGAAGGACAAAATTCCATTTGCCTTCTTAATCACCTGTTGCACCTGTAAAGCAACTTTTTGCGACTCATGCACTAGCACACCCAGGTCACTCTGCACAGCGGCATGCTTTAATATTTTATCATTTAAATAATCCCTTTTGCTGTTATTCCTACCAAAATGGATAACCTCACATTTGTCAACATTGTATTCCATCTGCCAGACCCTAGCCCATTCACTTAACCTATCCAAATCCCTCTGCAGACTTCCAGTGTCCTCTGCACTTTACTACTCATCTGAGTGTCGTCTGCAAACTTGGTAAAGTGGCAAACAATATTCGTATTGCAGGTCCTCTGACCACAGCAGATGTAATTGCTGAGCAAACCAAACCCCAGAGGGAAACTTGGCTTATCGGCCATGTCACGGTATGACAGTGATTAGGACTGTTGCTTCACAGCGCCATGGACCCGGGATCGATTCCCGGCTTGGATTACTGTCTGTGCGGAGTCTGAACATTCTCCACGTATCTGCGTGGGTTTCCTCCGGTTGTCTGCAAAGTTGGACACATTGCACTTGGTCCCCAACTCCAAATCATCTTTGTAAATTGTGGGCCCAACACGGATCCCTGAGGGACACCACTAGCTACTGATTTCCAACCAGAGAAACACCCATTAATCTCCACTCTTTGCTTTCTATTAATTAACCAATCCTCTATCCATGCTACTACTTTACCCTTAATGCCATGCATCTTTATCTTATGCAGCAACCTTTTGTGTGGCACCTTGTCAAAAGCTCTCTGGAAATCCAGATATACCACATCCATTGGCTCCCTGTTATCTACCGCACTGGTAATGTCCTCAAAAAATTCCACTAAATTAGGTAGGCACGACCTGCCCTTTATGAACCCATGCTGCGTCTGCCGAATGGTATAATTTCCATCCAGATGCCTCGCTATTTCTTCCTTGATGATAGATTCCAGCATCTTCCCGACTACCAAAGTTAAGCTAACTGGCCTATAATTACCCGCTTTCTGCCTACCTCCTTTTTCAAACAGTGGTGTCACGTTTGCTAATTTCCAATCTGCCGGGACCACCCCAGAGTCTAGTAAATTTTGGTAAATTATCACTAGTGCATTTGCAATTTCCGTAGCCATCTCTTTTAGCACTCTGAGATGCATTCCATCAGGGCCAGGAGACATGTCTACCTTTAGCCCCATTAGCTTGCCTATCACTACCTCCTTAGTGATAACAATCATCTCAAGGTCCTCACCTGTCATAGCCTCATTTCTATCAGTCGCTGGCATGTTATTTGTGTCTTCCACTGTGAAGACCGACCGAAAAAACCTGTTCAGTTCCTCAGCCGTTTCCTCATCTCCCATTATTAAGTCTCCCTTCTCATCCTCTAAAGGACCAATATTTACCTTAGCCATTCTTTTTCTTTTATATATTTATGGAAAGTATCTGTTTTTATATTCTGAGGAAGTTTACTCTCATAATCTATCTTACTCTTTTTTATAGCTTTTTTAGTAGATTTCTGTTGCCCCCTAATGATTTCCAGTCCTCTAACCTTTTCCACTTTGTTTCCTTCAATTTGATACTCTCCCTTATTTCCCTAGCTATCCACGGTTGATTTTCCCTCTGTCTGCCGTCCTTCCTTTTTGTTGGTATAAACCTTTGCTGAGCACTGTGAAAAATTGTTTGGAAGGTTCTCCACTGTTCCTCAACTGTTTCACCATAAAGTCTTTGCTCCCAGTCTACCTTAGCTAGCTCTTCTCTTATCCCATTGTAATCTCCTTTGTTTAAATACAAAACACTAGTGTTTGATTTTACCTTCTCACCCTCCATCTGTGTTTTAAATTCCACCATATTGAAACACCGTATCAAAGAGAGTGCCTTGAGGGTTTTGTCTCCTAAGGACCATTCTTTGTCCATTCATTGTCTGAAGCTGCCTCTCAAAGACAATTAACTCATGCCCTGGCCACCCCATTGATGCCCAGTTCTTATTTCGCATTTTGCTTTGGCAACACCCCACACCACCCTTGCAACACACAACATGATTGAGTGGCCAGAACGTCAACCACCTGACTGTATCCTGAGCTCTCATCTCAAACACAAGCATTGTCCAAAGCTTCACTCCAAGGCCTCATGCTTAATCTGGTCTATAGGGGGCACAACAATGCATTAGGAGCACTCTCCTCTGGCAGTGCGCCATTGCCAATTGTCTAAAGGAATGAATTTGCTTCCCAATTGGCCACTCGTGCAGGCACACTGTGGCAGTGTGCGATTTTGAAAGTCAGTGTGCCAAAGGTTCAATACTGAGCAGCAATCAGTGGCACTCACACACATAAGTGGTGCTTGAGTGGTCATAATTGCTTGACACGTTTGACTCCAGGCATGAGTCGGCGGCAACCTGGTACTGATCACTGACAGGTTTTACGATTTGCCCTGCCCTTGTCAACTTCGTGCCTCCAGAAAACCCACCCCAGCAAATTTAAGTGGAATCATCAGTCTGTGATGACTCCCAACTGCAGCAGCTTGCTACCCCAGTCTTCCCTTTCCTCTGGGAGGCCCTTCTTTTTGACACAGCAAAGGGTTTCAAGTCTGGAATGCACTATCTGAAAGTGTGATGCAGGCATGTTAAATTGAGGCGTTCAAGAGGGACTTAAATGATTATTTGAATAGAATCAATGTGCAGGGTTACAGGGAAAAGGCAGGGGAGTGGCATTCAGCCATAATGCTCGTTTGGACAGCCAGTGAAGACTCAATGGGCCAAATGTCCTCCTTCGGCGCCGTTACAGAACTGTGGGTCTTAGAAATTGGCAGAAAGTTGCCATGGAGATTATTTTGACCTGGGGGTGTGGCCGGTGAGGCCAATTTGTAGTGTGATGCCTTTTAATCTAGCACAACAGTTCACAGAAACATGGGAACCGATTCAGCGCCCGGTGCAAATCCTGGGGGGTTTGGGGTTCTTGATATCCTCCCCAAGTTTGGAGGATTAGGGCGGTCACAAAAATGGGGAGGGGAGCCTGTGAACTGGGGGAGGCACAGAGATCGGATCAGCCAGTCAAAATGGCACCCTGACCTGCGCGACGCCCGAAAGAATGGCAAAGTGCCGTTGAATAGCGGGGTGTTCCTTGGTGCTGCAGCTACCAAGAAGCATCCCGCTAAGCACACCATGCAGTGACTTTAACTTAAGCCCACTGAATCACACTCATGATCTACGCTGACTGTAAATAGCAGTTGGAATTCCTCAATCTTTCCCGCTGTTTTGAGTGATTTTTGAAGAATCATGTTCAAAAATAAAACACGACCCAGCAACAAATCCGAGTACTTCTTCACATATTGCAAACAGTAAACTGCCAATCTGTCTTGTCCCTTAACACCAATGTCGTCACAAATCCTTTTCTCCAAATATCATCAAAATTTCCTTCCAAATGAAGGGTAATTTTTAAAACTCCGGTTTCCGATCCCATTCTTACATCCTGTGAAGATGGCAATCGATTTTAATTACAGCACTCCACAGACTGCCTGACAGCCTGGAGCATGTCTCAAGTTGTATTCCAAAGTGTCAACCCACATTGAAAGAGTAGATTGTATTTTTTTTTATTGATATATTGATCCCATCTTTGACCATTACATGGATCTTTAACTTTGAACATCTCGTTACGGGCAACACGGTAGCACAGTGGTTAGCATTGTTGCTTCTTAGCACCAGGGTCACAGGTTCGATTCCTGGCTTGGGTAACTGTCTGTGTGGAGTCTGCACGTTCTCCCTGTATCTGCGTGGGTTTCCTCCCACAAGTCCCGAAAGACATGCCATAAGGTAATTCGGACATTCTGAATTCTCCTTCTGTGTACCGGAACAGGCGTGTGTGGCGACTAGGGGCTTTTCACAGTAATTTCAATGCAGTGTTAATGTAAGCCTACTTGTGACAATAAAGATTATTATTATTACATTCTGTCATATTTCTACTGGACAAACTTTGTGTGTCTGGAAGAATTGAACAGAAACCTTTGAGAAGATTCCTGTCTGTTTTTGCCTCTCTTGGGAGGGGGGATGGGGAAGGGTGTGGGGGGAGGGGGGGGGGGGGTGACACGACCATGATGTAGGCATGTGACATGTGTGGGGAGGGGTGCTGTGGTCAGGGAGAGGGAGGACAATTCTCAGCCATCACGAGTTGGGACCAGCTAGTCTGTCAATTATGTAGGTTTGTGTGTCTCTTACCAAAGATTATCGAAAACCAGTGCCTCCATCTTGTCCTTTTTTTTTTGTATTGCGATCAAAGGTTTTGAGATTTTAACCAGCTGAGAAAGGGTGATAGCTCTTTTTAATTAAATGGTTAATACATTCTTCCCCTGGCAGCAGCTCGGGTCACCGGGCAGTATATACATCACCACTGATGTATATATTGTATGTAGAGGATGTCGGTGTAGGTGTTTTGTGGTAAGGCCCTGTACGACAGGTACGGGGGTAGTTCCCTGCCTGCTGGCTCCGCCCAGTAGGCGGAGTATAAATATGTGTGCTCCCCATACAGCAGCCATTTCACCAGCTGCTGTAGGAGGCCACACATCTTAGTGCAATAAAGCCTCAGTTGCATCCAACTTTCATCTTTGTGTAATTGATCGTGCATCACAGCCTACATTTCATCATCTTCTTTCTTGTCCTCAACATTTAGAGGACGTGTGCATTCAAAATATAAAGCAGGGCGGAATCTTCTTGGGGCATCAGGGGTCTCGCCGGCCAGCTTAACAGACAGCGAGAAATCCCCGCTGCCTCTTTTTGGGAAGATCCAATGAACCACTCACCGTTCAGGCAGTGGCAAGGCCAGCGGTGGACCTTCCCTTGGGGTTATGGTCCCAAGGGCAGAGGTCCCGTCCACCGATTGTGCTCAGCCATGCCATTAGACAGATGATGGCTTCAGGTGGAAGGACAGGCACCAGAGTCTCAGGGTCACGGAGTGACACAGGCCAAACTTGTGTACCATGATCGGACGTTTTCACAGGGTGGGGGTTCACAGTGAGAGGGCTGCAGGTGGGTTGTCAGCAAGGGCAGGATGGTGTGGCTTTCAGCACCCCTCCCCCACTTTCCTGACGCCTCAATCATGCCTTTGATTGAAGGAGTCACCCCTCCCCCAGGAGGTGACAAGTCACATGGTTTCACTTGTTGTGGACACTACATATCGACAGGACCACCTGCATCATTTTTATTATTCATACACGGAATTTGAGCCTCACTGGCTAGGCCAGCATTTATTGTCCATCCTTAATTGCCCGTGATAAGCGGTGGTGTGATGTCTTCTTGATCCACTGCAATCGATGTGGTGTAGGTAAGCCCGCAGTGCTGTTCGGAAGGAGTTTCCAGGTCTTTGACTCAGTGACAGTAAAGGAACGGTAATATATTTCCAAGTCAGAATAGTGTGTGGCTTGGAGGGCAACTTCCAGGTGGTGGTGATCACATGTATTCGCTCCCCTTGTGCTTCTAGGTAGTAGTGATCATGTGTTTGGAAGGTATTGTCTAAGGAGTGTTGGTGAGTTGCTGGGTTAGTACCAATGGCTGTGGGATGAGGTGCTTTACAGATCATTAATTGGCCACTAAAGTGCCTCGATTTGTACTTGGATGAGAAAGTTGACTGTGAGTCTTACCGCTCAAAACATTATTCTGGTGGATATTGGAAGACAGGGAGGCTGTGGCACCGCCATCCTCCTCAATGATATGTCCTTCCCGCCTTTAAGCTCACCACCAGCAAGAGCAGACAATTCCATTCATAGAATCACAGAAGGAGGCTATGGTTCACTTTGAAAAAGCTATCTGATTAGTCCCACTTCTCAGATATGTTCCTACAGTAATATTTTATTTTCATCAAGTTGTTACCCAATTCTCCATGGAAAGTTTCTGTCAAATATGGTTCCCCCACCCTTTCAATCATTGCATTACACTCCAGAACAGCTCGTTAAAAGGAAAATGTTCGCCTGTTGTTTCTGATTCTTTTGCCAATCACCTTCTAACTGTTCTTTCTGGTTACCATTCCTGGTGCCACTGGAAACATCTTCTCCTTATTTACTCCATCATCAAAACTCTTCATGATTTTCAACACTTCCATCAAGTCTCCTGTTAAAGACCTTCTCTGCTCTGTGCACCCAGTGATAGATTGGGCACTCACAGAGCAAGTGCAACAATGGCAGAACAGTAGCACAGTGGTTAGTCCTGTCGCTTCACAGCGCCAGGGACCCGAGTTCAATTCCCAGCTTGGGTCACTAACTGTGCGGAGTCCACACGTTCTCCCCATGTCTGCATCCTGAAACGTGCTGTTCGATGATTTGGACATTCTGAATTCTCCCTCAGTGTACCCGAACAGGCACTGTAGTGTGGCGACGAGGGGGTTTTCACAGTAACCTCAATGCAGTGTGAATGTAAGCCTACTTGTGACAATAATAAAGTTTATTATTACGATGCCAGACTCATTTTTTTGCAGGTGCCATTTCAATGTCAGGTATTGCCTGAACATTGTGCCCACTGCAAAATTGAATGGGGAATATCGTACTTTCATAGAAGAGTAATGTGAATGCCGGGAAAATCAGATTAATTCTGTTGTCAACTGGAATTTCTTCATATTCACTCAAGGGTTGTGGTCTTCACTGGCTCGGCCACTGGAACTCACTGACTGGGCTAAATCGCTGGCTTTGAAAGCAGACCAAGCAGGCTAGCAGCACGGTTCGATTCCCGTAACAGCCTCCCCGAACAGGCGCCGGAATGTGGCGACTAGGGGCTTTTCATAGTAACTTCATTGAAGTCTACTCGTGATAATAAACGATTTTCATTTAATTTTCAAATTTAAGAAGCATTTAGTTAGCACTGCTACTTTACAGCGCCAGGGACCTGGGTTCATTTCTGGCCCAGTGAGGAGTTTGCACTTTCTCCCCATGTCTTCGTGCGTTTCCTCCAGGTGTTCTGGTTTCCTCCCACAGTCCAAAGATTTGCAGGTTGGGTGGATTGGCCATGCTAAATTAGCCCTTAGTGTCCAAAGATGTGTAGGTTCGGTGGGGCTTCAGGGATAGGGCCTGTGAGGGGGGGGGGGGGGGGGATGGATTGGGCCTAGACAGGGTGCTCTTTCAGTGGGTTGGTGCAGACTCGATGGGCCGAATGGCTGCCTTCTACGTTGTAGAAATTCTATGAGCACTTGAAATGCCAGAGCATCCAAGGCCAAGGGTCAAGTGCTGCAAAATGGGATTAGAATAATGTGCTTGCAGGCTGGCACTAACACGATGGGCCAAAGGGTCACTTTCTGTGCTGTAAAAATCTATGGCCAGTATTTATTGCCCATCCCTAATCATTCACGCCCATCCCTAATCTCACCTCTCTCCATCAGAAGATATGTTATGTACAAATGATAGAGACAACATGGTATCACAGTGGGCAGCGCCGTAGCACAATGGTTAGCACAGTTGCTTCACAGCTCCAGGGTCCCAGGTTCGATCCCTGGCTTGGGTCACTGTCCGTGTGGAGTCTGCTGTTCTCCGCGTGTGTGTGTGGGTTTCCTCCGGGTGCTCCGGTTTCCTCTCACAGTCCAAAGATGTGCAGGGTTCTGGCAGGGCCCCGGAGTGCTTCTCGCAACTTCAACCGCACTTCCAGTCGCGAGTTCGCGCATGCTCATGGCAGATTCCTGTAGCGGCCGCGCCGTGCGCGTTGGCGTACTCAGACCGCGGAGGCAGCTGCAAGATGTACGCCCCCGCTGAGATGGTGTGCGCCCGTGGATCCGAGCCGCCTGATTGCTGCCTGGCCGCCCATGACCCCCCCCCCCCCCCCACCTCCAGTATATGATCCCCCCCTCCAGTATATGATCCCCCCGCTCCCCACCAGGGCGGCCGCAGAATGCCACCCGAGGTTCCTGCCGGCCAATACGTGGTTAGAACCACGCCGTCCCACTGGGTACTCGGGCAGTTTTGTGCGGAGAATCACGGGTGGGGGGGGGGGAGCCTCTGTCAATGGCCCCCTTGCTGCGCCATGTAAATTGTGCAGGAGCGATTCTCTGGGGACCAGCTACGATGTCGGCGTAAACGGGGATTCTCCACCCACGGCCCGGATCTTTTTATATTGCTGTTTGTGGGAACTTACTTTGTGAAAATGACCTGATACGGACCCTACATTGGGTAAAGTAAAGTCAGCATCATCCCAGATGACCATAGGTCACTTTCCCCTTTGAGGGAAATGGTGGTTTAACCTGAGGATCAGCCCATCTCAAGCGAGGGGCGAGGTTGAGAAGGCAGGGCCTTCATGAATAACCTCAGCCGGTAAGGGAATTGAACCCAAGCTGCTGGCCTTGCCCTTCATCACAAGCCAGCTGTCTAGCCAAATGAGCTAGACCCTACATTGCAACAGTGATGACAGTGAGTGAAAGGTGTTGTGCAACTGGAAATTGCTTCAGCAAGTAGGAAAAGCGACTTCCAGCATTTCCAGCCCTATGTGTGACCAGTGGTGTTTGTTTCCTCTCTAAGCTCTATGCCCTACTACATACTACAAGTGGAGCTTGCCGCCGTACCTGTATGATACAAACATACAACCCTTGTTGGACTGGATTGGACTGGATTGTTTATTGTCACGTGTACTGAGGTACAGTGAAAAGTATTTTCCTGCAAGCAGCTCAACAGATCATTAAATATATGAAAAGGAAAGGAAATAAAATAAAATACATAATAGGGAAACACAAGGTACACAATGTAACTATATAACACCAGCATCGTGGGAAGCAGACAGGGATGTAGTGTTAATGAGGTTAGTCCATAAGAGGGTCATTCAGGAGTCTGGTGACAGCGGGGAAGAAGCTGTTTTTGAGTCTGTTCGCGCGTGTTTTCAGAATTTTGTATCTCCTGCCCGATGGAAGAAGTTGGAAGAGTGAGTAAGCCGGGTGGGAGGGGTCTTTGATTATGCTGCCCGCTTTCCCCAGGCAGCGGGAGGTGCAGATGGAGTCAATAGATGGGAGGCAGGTTTGTGTGATGGATTGGGCGGTGTTCACGACTCTGGGCCAATACTTCGAATCTGACTCAATAAGCAGACAAGTGCTGGGAAGGCCCAAAACATTTGGTTTCAAACATAATTCCAGTAACAGCAACAGTAATTGGAGAGGTGGGATATTTCCTTTTCAATGCACTATTACTTGATAGATTGTCTTTCGTATTTTGACTGCTCAGCTTGCACACTGAATGACAAATGAAGACAACCATCCTGTTTAGCCAACAAAGAAACAGGGTGTCAGGAATTAATTTGAATGACAGAATTGCAATACAAAATGGAGCAAATTGCATCTCCCAGCCACATACGTCTTTCTAAGCTGCACCATGTTCAATTCTTTCATGTACAGCTATTTCAAAATATGATAGAATTTTCTTTTGACAAACTGTCATATTTAAATGGAAGAACAAATAAAGTTGTCAACCATCCGGTGGGAAAGAAAACAGGAAGAGTCCCTGACTCTTCCTTCAATAGTGTGGTGTGTCACAGATCATACCGGCTGGTGGGGCATCAAAGGCCGGCCGGCGGAGCGGGAGCCACTCCGGCGCGGGCCTAGCCCCTAAAGGTGCAGAGAATTCTGCACCTTTGGGGAGGCCCGACACCGGAGTGGTTCACGCCACTCCGTCCCGCCGGGACCCTCCGCCCCGCCGGGTAGGGGAGAATCCCAGCCAGAGTTTCCGTGGCCATCAAAACCTGCCGTTGGCCTTGAACCCAAAGCTTCTAAATCCAAAACATGGGGACACGACCCACTGCGCCACAAGGCCTCTTTCTTTCCGTCTGAAATCTTGTGGTAAAGCAATGGAGCCTCATCTTTGCTGATGGATGCTCTGCCTCATGTTAATATTTCCTCCCTACCCAACTATGACCCCCCCCACCCCCCACCCAAACTAACATATTCTTTCATCCCCACATCAAAGTGGCTAAACATTGAACCCCAGCAGCACTAAACAGACTGAACTGACAAATGAGAAGGAGTGGGTTTGTTCTTCTTTAGAGCAGAGAGGTTTAAGAGGAGATTTGATAGCGGTATTCAAAATCATGACCGACTAAGCAAGGTGAAATTGTTTCCTGTGGCAAAATCTTCAGTGAACAGAGACCACAAATTTAATGGCTGAAGGTTTCCGGCCATTCCCGATGGGTGAATTGTCCGCTCCTGCCAAAGGCGACCCTCCATGGTGGGTTCCACGGCGACAGGGGGTGCGGACAGTGGGAAAACCCGTTGACAACAGTGGGACCGTTAGATCTCGCCACCGGCCAATAGCAGGCGGCCTCCTCTACTGCAAAACATGCTGCGAGGGGTGTAGAACGGGCATTGTCAAACTCAGGGGCACAGGTGGGTCACGGGCGGGTGTCGGGAGGGTCGCGGAGCCATCCGTTGCGGCGCTCCCGATCACGCAAACCTACGCGCAACAGCCGCAGCAACCGGCTGTTAATAACGCCGGCGGAAAGCAGCCTTCAACGTGGCCACGAACATGTAAAAAAATGCGTCCACACTGCACATGCGTGCCAGATCATCGGCGCACATGCGCAAACCTATGCGCATGCGCGCTGATGATCGGTCACGCATGCGCACTGTGGCCGCTTTTTTATAAATGGTCACAGCTTTTAATTTTACAAGTTCGGGGGGCTTTATTCATTTTATTCATTTATTTTATTCATTTAGTTTTTATTTTTTTCATTTATTTTATTCATTTTTTTTTACAAGTTCGGGGTGGTTTTATTTGACAACATTTCACAGGAAAAAAATGCAGAACTTTGGAGAGGTGGAATCTCCATACTTTCCGACACCGGAAGGCTTCACCTTCATCCAACAGGTTCCATTGGAGGAGTGTGTACGAGGGCCAAAGGAACCCAAAAACATTTCCACCATTTTTGTCAGCAGCAAACAAGGTAAGAGAAAATGGTGGGTCGTGCAGGTCAGCCGGCGTGGGTCGCAAAGGTCGACCGGCGTGTGTCTCGAAGGTCGGCCGGGTTGGGTTCCGAAGGTTGGCCGGTTGGTAAAAATGGGTCCCCGGAAAAAAAGTTTGAAGAACACTGGTGTGGAAAATCCCTTCCAACATCATTGATAAAAGAACCTGAGAGAAGATGAGGAAAGAAAGTATCTTCAGACCTTAAGACATAGGAGCAGAAGTAGGCCACCCAACCCATCGAGTCTGCTCTGCCATTCAATGGGATCATGACTGATCTGATAATCCTCAACTCCACTTTCCCACCTATTCCCCCAAATCGTTGACTTACTTACTGATTAAAAATCTATCTATCTCAGCGTTGAACATACTTAACGACCCAGCCTCTTCAGCTCTCTGCGGTAAAGAATTCCACAGATTCACTACCCTGTACTGAGTACTTACTCAGTGAGTTGCTATGACCTGGACAGCATTTCCTGCTCGGATTGTGGAAGCAGATTGGATAAACACTTTATAAATTGGAGAAAACATTTGCAGTGGAAAGAGCGAGGGAGAAGAATTCACTTTTCAATTTAGAGATTTAGAGAGCTGGCATTGGAATGTGGTAACCCTATAGCAAACCACCCTCCTGCCGTAGCTGCAGACCCCTGTAGTCAGTGCTCCCCTCCCTATTGGAGGGGAGCCTCCACTCTGCCACACTTTCTGGTCTCCGGAGGACTCACAATGAGCTGAATGAAGTCTCATTGTATTGTACCAAGTATTGGTCTCCCATTTTTCAGCAAAAACAGGTGGAATTTAATTCTACTCCCCAGATAGAGGCGGCGGGCAGAGAGCTTGCTATCCAAGGAGGTCACCCAGCAAACATAGAACATAGAAAATACAGTGCAGAAGGAGGCCATTCGGCCCATCAGGTCGGCACCGACCCACTTAAGCCCTCACTTCCACCTTATCCCCATAACCCAATAATCCCTCCTAACCTTTTTGGATACTAAGGGCAATTTAGCATGGCCAATCCACCTAACCTGCACATCTTTGGACTGGAGGATTTCCCTGTGGCGTTCTGGGGTGTCGCTCATTGAAAGGCACTCTGTGCCTGATTTAGAGAGCTGGCATTGGAATGTGGTAACCCTATAGCAAACCACCCTCCTGCCGTAGCTGCAGACCCCTGTAGTCAGTGCTCCCCTCCCTATTGGAGGGGAGCCTCCACTCTGCCACACTTTCTGGTCTCCGGAGGACTCACCGCCGAGGTCGACTTGGTGGGGCTGCCATCAGATTTCAAAGAACAACAAAGAACAAAGAAAAGTACAAACAGGAACAGGCCCTTCGGCCCTCCAAGCCTGTGCTGACCATGCTGCCCGTCTAAACTAAAATCTTCTACACTTCAGGGGTCTGTATCCCTCTATTCCCATTCTATTCATGTATTTGTCAAGATGCCCGTTAAACGTCACTATCGTCCCTGCTTCCACCACCTCCTCCGACAGTGGGTTCCAGGCTTCCACTACACTCTGTGTAAAAAACTTGCCTCGTAGATTGATGCACTATCAATTACGATGAGACGAGAGTAGAATGTAATCGAGGCTTTATTACACAGAGATTTTTCAGAGATGGACCCATATATATAGTATAATAAATCAGTGGTGACTACCACATAGATCTCCTCTAAACCTTGCCCCTCACACCTTAAACCTTTGCCCCCTAGTAATTGACCCCTCTACCCTGGGAAAAAGTCTCTGACTATCCACTCTGTCTATGCCCCTCATAATTATGTAGACCTAATTTCATTGCAGATGACGGGGCCCCCCTGAAAAGACATTAAATTCTGCCCAATGACCGCTATCTTCATACCTTGCGTGCAGATGTCCTTGTAGTGGACATATGGACACCCAGGAGATCACGGCCCAGGGACCAGTTCAGTGATGGAAGATCTTTAAGTTTATGGATGCCATCCATCCAGTGAACATGGCCAAGCCTGTGACACATCATTGACCTAGTGACGAGTGTATGCTGATGGAATAGATCACTCTGTGATCTCAGAGTTGTGGATCTTGTCCTGCCAAGAGATGTCAAGGATAAATTTGAGACAACCAAGGTTGAAACTGTTCAGCCTTTCTGTGGTCTAACATATGTTATCCAGGTCTCGCCACTCTAAAGGATGCAGGCTTGGCAGACTCACAGTTTGGTGTTGTCAGGTTGCTGTTGTTCCACATTCTCCTACTCAGCTTGGGCATAATAGCTGCAGCTTTTGAAATGAAATGAAAATCGCTTATTGTCACGAGTAGGCTTCAATGAAGTTACTGTGAAAAGCCCCATGTGTGTGTGTGTTGAAATCAGCATCAAGTGACAGATTGCTGGTGATTATGGAGTTTAGGTATGTGAAGTTATCAACAACCTTCAGTGTCACGATGTAAGTGTTGATAGATGGTAGTATGGCAACATCTGGAATCATGACATTTATCTTCCCAATGCTGCTGATCTTGAAAGAGTTTGTCCATGTTCTGCTGAAGGTATTCCTCAATATGGAAGGCTAGTGCAGATGAACTCTCTGATGAGGACTTGGCGCATATTTGTCTTGCATCCCAAGCTGGCAAGGTCAAACAGCTTTCCATTTATTCTGGTATCTATGAAAGCATATGACAGCTGCAAAGAGAATATGCCAAAGAGTGTCAATGCCAGAATGCTATCCTGTATGACCCAGAAATAGAACTAACAGATGGAATGTAATGGTTGCAGCTAGGGAGACAGTGGCAACCCTACCGTGGCCATTTCCATTGGCCTCGATGGGATTAAATTCCAATCAAGCAGCCTGCTAGCTGCCAGCAGCCTTACCGGGTCCTGTGTGGCTGATGTCCCACCTTCATGAGGCCAGCAGCTCTCCAGTACCACCAGCATCACAGGGAACAATGGCAGCAGCCAGTACTGCAGAAAGCCCTGTGAGGATGGTAATATCTGGAGCCTGGAAGACAGGAAAGTGGGACGGGCCTGCTTGGACCAGTCAGGTAGGCCCCAAGTTGGTTAGTAACTATTCAGCATCCATCCAAGTCTTTGTTCCATCCTTCAACCTTCTCCCTTCTCAAATCTCTCCCATATTACTTCACCATCTGATTCCAGGCTATTGAGAAGCCCACCACATTCTCGGCTCTATCATCAGTGGATGAGCAGTCCAATTGCTTGTGCAATTCTCTTTAAAGTTCATTTCTTCCTCTCCACTTATTCACTCCCCTGCTTTTTCTAAGAACCCATCATTTCAAGTCCGCTTTCAATCACCGTCCCTAATCTCTTCCTCTGTGGATTCATGTCCAGTCACCTATCTACTTCCGTTCATGCTGATAGAGATCTTTAAAATTACGAACGGGTTGAATAAGATAGCAATAAGTAAGATGTTTCCGCGTATTGGGGAGTCCGAAATAGTGGCTATGAATGTAGGATATATTCAAATGGGAAAGATTAGGGGACAAAACTTCTTTACATTGAGTGTGAGAATGTGGAAGTTGCTACTCCAAGAGTAGTTAAAGCATAGATTAGGTATATTGAAGGGAAAGCTAGATTAACAATGAGGGAGAAAATAGGTTAAGAAGAATACGCTGATGAGGCTTGATGAAGAAGAACAGAAGGAGGCTCATGTGGAGAATAAACATGGACATAAAGCAGCTGGGCCAGATGGCCTGTTATTGTGTTGTAACTTTGTGTTGCAAATGAAAGTTGTGTTACTTCACAGAACCACAGAATTGTTACATCACAGAAAGAGACCATTTGGCACATTGTGCCTTCGCTGACTCTCGGCACCGGGGAAATATAGCTGGTGTCGCTCCCCCACTTTCTCCCCCGAAGCCGGCACATTCTTCCTTCTCAGATACAAATCCAATTCCTTCTGGAAAGACTTGATTGAAGCTGCCTCCATCACGCTGTCAGGCCGCGCACTTCAGATCCTGACCACTCGCTGCCAGAAAAGATTTCCCCTCATGTTGCCATTTTATATTTGGCAATTACCTTAAATCTTTGCCCTCTTGTTCCCTCCAACACGGAGAGGTTTCACCCTATCGACTCTGTCCAGAGCCATCATTGTGTTGAATTCCTCTGTCAGATCTCTCAACCGTCTGCAAGGAAAACAGTCCCAACTGCTTCAATCTATCTACATATCTACGTCGGGGCAGCACGGTAGCACAAGTAGTTAGCACTGTGGCTTCACAGCGCCAGGTCCCATGTTCAATTCCCTGTCACTGTCTATGCAGAGTCTGCATGTTCTCCCCGTGTCTGCATGGATTTCCTCCGGGGGCTCCGGTTTCCTCCCACAGTCCAAAGACGTGCAGGTTAGGTGGATTGGCTATGATAAATTGCCCTTAGTGTCCAAAAAAAGTTAGGAGGGGTTATTGGGTCATGAGGATAGGGTGGAAGTGAGAGCTTAAGCGGGTCGGTGCAGACTCGATGGGACGAATGGTCTCCTTCGGCACTGTATGTTCTGTGTTCTATGTATGTAACTATGTTTCCTCTTTCCTGGAACGATCCTCATGAATCTTTTCTGCACTCTCCCGAATGCCTTCTCATCTTTCCCAAAGTATGGAATCCAGGGGCGAAATTCTCCGACCCCCAGTAGGGTCGGAGAATTGCCTGGGGCCGCCGAACATCCGGCCCCCGCCGTGGCAGAGATTCTCCGCCACCCGGGAAGTGGCGTTGGCGGGAATCACGCCCCGCCGATCGGCGAGGCCCCTGCGGCGATTCTCGGGCCCGCAATGGGTCGAAGTCCCGCCGCTGGGAGGCCTCTCCCGCCGCCGAGGTTTGAACCACCTCTGGTGGCGGCGGGATCGGCGGTGCGACCGGGCCCCCGGGGTCCTGGGGGGGGGCGCTGGCCGATTGGACCCCGGGGGTGCCCCCACGGTGGCCAGGCCCGCGATCGGGGGGCTCAGACTCCGGGCCAGTGCCCTAGGTGCACTCTTTCCCTTCCGTCGCCGCCACGGCCTCCGCCATGGCAGAAGCGGAAGAGAAACCCACATCGCGCTGGCGCCGGTTTTTTGCGCCAGTCTTCTGGTGCCAACCGCTGCGGCGCGGGGCTAGTCCCCAAAGGTGCGGAGAATTCCCCACCTTTGGGGAGGCCCGACCCCGGAGTGGTTGGCGCCACTCCCCTACTCCGGGACCCTCCGTCACGCCGGGTAGGGGAGAATCCCGCCCCAGAACTGGATGCAATACTCGTAGTGCCGAGAAAGACCCTGCTCTTTGTTTTATTTCAAGGCCACAGCGAGGTATGCCCCTCTGAGGCAGCACAGTCTCATTTCCGGCATTGAGGAGCTTAAATGGTGACCAAAACTCGAGACAACCCCCCCCTCCCCCCTCCCAACGCGGCCCCGGACCCCTAACGCACATTTAGGGGGTCATTGAGCCCCAACACCCCATCTAATAAGGGCAGGGCCCCCCCGGGCCCGAATCCTGAGCACAGGAAAAATGCCACCCAGGCAACTTGGCACTGCCAGCCTGCCATCCTGGCAGTGTGTACGTAAGCCTGGCAGTGCCAGGGTATCACCCAGGTGGCACTGAGGGTGTAGGGCTGGCATTCCAGAGTGCCCAGGTGACATCAGGAGTGCCAGGATATCATCCTGCCCAGAGCCTAGCCACCCAGGGGCCCCGCTTCCCTGGGAGACCCCCCCTCCCAAGTGCCGTTACGCCTGGTCCCCGTTTGTGGAGAACAGTACTAACCGGTGCTCGCTCAGAGTCTCCAAGGTGAGGGAGTTAGATCTTTGCCTGACTATAACACCTTAAGATGCAGATTATCTGGATCTGGGTCCTGCCCATTGTGGGCGGGATACAGATCGCGTCATTTCGGTCGATCTCGCGAGGGTGTGGTGAGCCGGGTAAATACTGGAAGAGGCATCTCCCGGGATCTACCGGCTGCATCTTGATCCAATTCTGGCGGAAGGCAGTCAGTTTTGCAAAAGGGTCACGTGGACTCGAAATGATAACTGCGTTTCTCTCTCCACACACGTTGCCAGACCTGCTGAGTTCATCCACCATTGTCTGTTTTTATTTCAGATTTCCAGCATCCACAGCAGTTTGCTTTAATTTGACGTTCTTTGTACCAAAATGAATCACTTCACATGTCTCTCGCGTTAAACTTTATCTGCCACTTGTCTGCCCTTTCCATCAACCTATGTTCTTTCGAAATTCTACATTACCTTTCTCACGGTTTACATCCTTTCCAAATTTTGTTACATCCACAAGTTTGAAACACCAAGGCCTAGGTCATTAATATGTAACAGGAAAGGCAAGTCCCAACACTGACCCCTGGGGAACTCCACTACAAACTTTACCCCAGACCAAACAACGTCCATCAACCACTACGCTCTGCTTCCTGTCATTCAGCCAATTCCGTATCTGTGATGCTGCTGACTCTTTTATTCCATGGGCTATAACTTTGCTCATAAGTCTGCATATTAAAGAAATCCCTGAAAGGCTAAGGTTCTGGAAGGAAATGTGCGTTCTGACAGTGACTGTTGATGTCAGCTGTGGCTCAGTTCTTAGCGTTCCTACCTCTGAACCACAAGGTTGTGCATTCAAGTCCCCCGCCAGAGACCCCAGTCTCCAGATGCAAGATCTAGATACTGAGGGAGCGCTGCACTGTTGGAGATGCTGTTTCTCCATTGAGACAACAGGTGGTGTGATCATTACCACCTTGCTATTTGTGAGATCTGGTGGTGAGCAAATTGGCTGCTACACTTCCCGCCCAACAGCGACTATACTTCAGAAGCACTTAATTGGCTGTAAAACACTTTGAGATGTCCGGAGGTCGTGAAAGCAGCTACATTTAGCAGCTACCAGTCTAACATTTAATTGATATCTTGGTCGGATACTTGCAGGTCAATCAAGGAGATTCATATGCTTTGCAGCACCATCTATTGCTGTAGTTTCTTTGAATTAAATTACAAATTTGGAGTATTATTGATAATTATTTTTGCTGCATGGAGTCATACGAACTAGGAACTTTAGGGCGGCACGGTAGCACAGTGGTTAGCGCTGTTGCTTCACAGCACCAGGGTCCCAGGTTCGATTCTCGCTTGGGCCACTTTCTGTGCGGAATCTGCACGTTCTCCCCATGTCTGCGTGTGTTTCCTCCGGGTGCTTCCGGTTTCCTCCCACAGTTCCGAAAGAGATGCCTGTTAGGTGAATTGGACATTCTGAATTCTCCCTTTGTGTCCCTGAACAGGCTCCGGAATGTATCGACAAGGGAATTTTCACAGTAACTTCATTGCAGTGTTAATGTAAGCCTACTTGTGACAATAAATAAATAATAATCTTTATTGTCGCAAGTAGGCTTACATTATCGCTGCAATGAAGTTACTGTGAAAAGCCCCGAGTCGCCACACTCCGGAGCCTGTTTGGGTACACAGAGGGAGAATTCAGAATGTCCAAATTACCTTACAAGCATCGCTTTCGGAACTGTGGGAGGAAACCGGAGCAGCCGGAGGAAACCCACGCAGACACGGGGAGAACGTGCAGACTCCGTACAGACAGTGACCCAAGCTGGGAATCGAACCAGGGACCCTGGCGCTGTGAAGCAACGGTGCAAACCACTGTGCTACCTTGATTATTATTCTTTTTATTATAATTGTATGGGCAGCACGGTGGTGCAGTGGTTAGCACTGGACCTACGGCGCTGAGGACCAGAGTTTGAATCCCGGCCCTGGGTCACTGTCCGCGTGGAGTTTGCACATTCTCCCTGTGTCTGCGTGGGTTTCACCCCCACAACCCAAAGATGTGCTGGTTAGGTGGATGGCCAGGCTAAATTGCCCCTTAATTGGGAAAAAAATAATTAAATAAATAAATAAATGTATGCAGCGTTGACCAGTGAGATTAAAGTAAGATTATTGCAGGAATCCCCACTCAAATGTGGAAGCATCTGCCGTCTTGGCAAAATATTGCACTTTGTCTCAGTATCACTTTGAATATTTTTAACTACATTCTCCACAATTTTGAAATATATTCATGTTTTTTGCATAATCCACCAGTTATGTAATTTGCAGACCACTTCCGCAGCCCATAATTTATCTTTTTGTTTGAACATGCTGTGTACAAACCTGACACAACATTACTGCTGGCCTGTAATAAAACGTGATCTAAGCCAAGTTGTTAGTTCATTCATTACAGCTGTAATTGTAAATAGTACACAGTGCAGATACTAGTAATCAGCTAGACATGAAGAATAACACGTCCGGGGCACCAGAACCAATAGTGCTTAAGGAGTGTTTGGGCCACCAGAAGTTTTTTTTAAATAAATGATGTGTCTAATTTATGTAGGTGATAAAACGTTGAGAATTAATCCATGCACCATATTGCTTTTTAAAGGGTTTTAAATAATTTTCCAGCAGCGATGTGTAGTCCACAGACAAGATTTAATAATAAAGATTGCGTAACAAATTGCCAGTGGCACCTTTAACATTTGGCAGGGTTTCTAATTACCTCGTTGAGGAATATATGACTTTTCGAATCCGTTATTTATTAACCATTCCACTGGAGCCACAGACAGCCACGAAATAAAGATCAATTCAACATAATGTGGACCGTTTGTTTACAGCGCGGGCAGTAGCAAACATTTTGGAGCATTTTTGACACAAAATAAATGTGTGACCCTGGATTACGCATGGTTGTCAAGGAGAAGGTAACATATCGCACACTTGGATTGAATTAATGTATATATTGAGACTGGAAAATATTGATCTGGTCTTATCGCATCACTTGCCAACAATACTCAAGAAGCTGGATGCCATCCAGGACAAGGTGACACCCGTCCACCATCTTAAACATTCGCTCCCTCCACCACCAAAACACAATGGCAGCAGTGTCTGCCATCTACAAGATGAACCACAGCAGCTCGTCGAGACTCACTCAAGAGCGCTTCCAAACAAGGGCAACATGGTGGCGCAGTAGATTAGCCCTGCTGCCTCACGGCGCCGAGGTCCCAGGTTTGATCCCAGCTCTGGGTCACTGCCCGTGTGGAGTTTGCACATTCTCCCCGTGTCTGCGTGGGTTTGGCCCCCACAACCCAAAGATGTGCAGGGTAGGTGGATTGGACACGCTAAAATTGCCCCTTAATTGGAAAAAAATTAATTGGGTACTCTAAATTTATTTTAAAAAAATTAAAAATAAGAGAGCGCTTCCAAACTCATGACCTCTACCCATTCACAAGCACAAGGGCAACAGGCCCAATGGGATACCACCATCTGCGGGTTCCCCTCCAAATCACGCACCTTCCCAAGTTGGAGATATTTTGCCGTTCCCGCATCGCCGCTCAGTCAGAATCCTGGAAACCTTCAGTGAAAGCAATGTGTGTCCACCCACACCAGATCAACAATAATAATAATAATCGCTTATTGTCACAAGTAGGCTTCAATGAAGTTACTGTGAAAAGCCCCTAGTCACCACATTCCAGCGCCTGTTTGGGGAGGCCGCTACGAGAATTGAACCCGCGCTGCTGCCTTGTTCCACATTACAAGCCAGCTCTTTAGCCCAGTGTGCTAACGCAGCCGCCGGTGGTTTAAGAAGATGATTCATTGCTGCCTCTTCAAGGGCAATTAAGGAAGAGCAGTAAATGCTGTCTATGTATCCGATGTACTATGGGTGATAAAAGATCCACGTAATTTGTGGCAGGTTTCACGGGATGTTGGCATCACTGGCAAGGCCAGCAGCATTTGTTGCCCATCCATAATTGCCCTTGAACTGAGTGAATCAGAGGGAAGTTAAGAGTCAAACACATTGCTGGAGTCACGATATGGCAGATTTCCTTCCCGAAAGGACTTGGGTGAAGCAGATGGGATTTTCTGTTACCACAATCGATGATAGTTTCAGAGTCACCATTAATGAGAATAACTTTTCAATTTGATGATTAGTTGAATTTAAGTTCCACCAGCTGCCCTGATGGGATTTGAACCCTTGTCCCCAGAACATTAGCTTGGGCCTCTGGACCTCGAGACCAGTGAAGTTACCACTACACTCTCATCTCCCCTTAATAAGTGTGCTATTTGTTATGGTGTGTGTTTTGAAACATGTCTTTATTAATCTATGATGTGGCATTCAAAGCATCGTCTTGCATCTTTGACTTTGTCTATGTATATGTTTCTGGAACCTACCTCTTCATTCACCTAAGGTAGACTACACATCGCTAACTTGGTGTTGTAAAACTTCTTTTTGTTTTATAAATTTAGAGTACCCAATTCATTTTTCCAATTAAGGGGCAATTTATCGTGGCCAATCCACCTCGCCTGCACACCTTTGGGTTATGGGGGCGAAAAACATGCAAACACGGGGAGAATGTATAAACTCCACACGGACAGTGACCCAGAGCCGGGATCGAACCTGGGACCTTGGCGCCATGAGGCAGCAGGGATAACCCACTGCGCCACCGCGCTGCCGTACGGTGTAAGACTTCTTACTTTATTAACCTAGTCATCATCCTACGAAATAACTTGATAGGCCAAGTCTGAGGGTGGTTAACAGTCAACCAGGTAGAGTCACATGCGGGCAAGTAGCCTTCCCTGCAGGGTATTAATGAACATATTGTTTTTCGCTCACTCTTTACCAGCACCAGCCTTTTAGTTCCAGATGTTTTTAACTGTATTGAAATAGGATTTGAACTCAGATTATCTAGATTCTGAGTACAAAAGCCTCTCGGATATTAGTTTCTATTTGTTACATATTCATACAGGAATGTGAATTTCAATCTGGCAAATTAATGTCAATTAATAAATGGTCGTTTCCTCTCGAGCACGGAGGAGATTTATGTGTGAAAGTCAATTCGATGTGAGTTTATTGCTATTGATTTGTTGGTAATTAAATCCTTAGAATAGTAGTCCGTTTAAGAATATTGGGCTGGATTCTCTGCTGCTGGGATCCTCCATTTCGCCGGCAGCGCACTCATGCCGGCGAATTTCCCGACGGCGTAGGGGTGCCCACAATGGGAAACCCCATTGGCCGGCTGCCGGGACGGAGAATCACCCTGCCGACGGCGCTGCACCACACCCGGCACAGAGAATCCCGCTCATTATTTTTTCCCTGTTCTTTTTTTAAAATACTGTGGAAAGAATTTGAGAAGTGTAATTTTAGTAATACCCTTTGATAGAAACATCAAAACTTCTAAAATAGGAGCAGGAACAGGCCGTGGGGCCATTCGAGCCTGCTCATTATCAGAGAATCCCTACAGTGTCGAAGGAGGGCATTTGGCCCATCAACCCTCCAGAAGAGGCAATGAGAGTCCATAGCAATTGCAACAGAAGTGGAAGAGACCCATAAGTGGTGGCTAATTGGCCACTAAGGGGAATCAAGTGGAGGTGTGGAGGGAAGGTTGACCATGGGCCTTCCCGTCTAGATCCTACTTCCAACCTGACCTAGGACCGGACCGCCACACTATCCCCATGACCCAGTAACAACATCTAAGCTTTTGGACACTAAGGAGCAATTTAACATGGCAATCCGCCTAACTGGCACACCATTGGACTCGGAGCACCCAAAAGGAACCCACGCAGACATGGGGAGAATGTGCAAGCTCCACACAGTGACCCAAGGTCAGAATTGAACCCATGCCTCTGGCGCTGTGAGGCAGCAGTGCTAACCATTGTGCTGCCATATGATAGTTCTAAAATGTTTTCTGAAGCTCGGGAAGCAGTTGGTCACATTTTCTGGCAGAGAGGACAAAGAGACGACCTTTGTCAGCCGTGCCAATTGGACAGGCTCAGGTGTTGCAATTATGCCTTCCACCCGATCACACCTGTGATTGGCCAGAGCCACTTTGGTGGTCACATCTCAACAGTATGCAGCTGGCTAACAATGTTTGCTTGGCAGGAGGTAGATTGCAGTCTAAGAGTTGGAAGGGGGAGTTGTTTGGTTCCAACATCAAACTCCTGGCAAAACTGGATAGTAGGTGTTTGTTTTAAAAATCATAGCCGAGGAATCAGACATGATCGGCTGTTCGGAATTTCCTCCATGGGAAGTGAGCGACTCTGTGCTAGGAATTTAGTCATGTTCAAAGATTTCCCTTAAGGGAAGTATATCTGCAGTCCTACACAATTTACTGGAGTACCAAAGTTTGTACATTGTTACACTATCGTTCACGGTAGCACAGTGGTTAGCACAGTTGCCTCACAGCTCCAGGGTCCCAAGTTCGATTCCCGTCTTGGGTCACTGGCTGTGCGGAGTCTGCGTCGTCGTTCTCCCTGTGTCTGCGTCGGTTTCCTCCGCGTGCGTCAGTTTCCTCCCACAATCCAAAGATGTGTGGGTTAGGTGGATTGGCCATGCTAAATTGCCCTTAGTGTCCAAAAAGGTTAGGTGGGGTTACTGGGTTATGGGTGTGGGCTTAAATGGGGTTCTCTTTCCAAAGCCGGTGCAGACTCGATGGGCCGAATGGCCTCCTTCTGCACTGTAAATTCTATAATCTATGAGACACATTTTGTTGGTGTAATGTAGTGCATTTTATTCAGAAAATAATGGCTGGAATCTTCCGCCCCTACAGGAAGTCAGGAAGGAAGCAGGAAGGCCTAAAGATTAGGTTGTTTGGCGTTGGATCTGATGCCTGACACGCATTCCCACCTTCACCGGAAATAGGTTCGAGCCGTGAAATCCCACGATCAACTTCCCCACCACACCTCCACTTGATTTCCCCTAAATGAGACCAATTAGCGACCCCTTGTTGGCCTGTACCACTTCCGTTGTGATTGCTGCTAACCTACCATTGCCTTCCTTTCCCTTATGATCCCCACCCTCTGAGACCACAGCCTCCCCCCCCCCCCCCCCCCCCCCCCCCCCCGCAACTCCCCATCAAATGCACTTAATCCTGGAACTCAGGGTGGTGTTGTTCTGACAGCAGCCACGGCCTCCTCCGTGGCGCTACCGAATGCAAGAGCTGCCAACCTCCACGAGCCTGCCAGCTCTTAGCGGGTGGGAAGTCGTCTTTAGAGGGTCCTCAGTTTGGAGAAAGGCCTGCTGTCCGTTTAACTGCCTGATGGGCAGAAGATACTGTGGGCCTTTCTCCTCAGGATCAGCATGGATGTCTCGTTGCTTTCTCAGGCAGCGGGCGAGTCACTCACCGAGAACGGAAGACCCCACCCCCATGGCTGATTTGTAGCTTGGGAAGCAAAAGGATTAAATATCTGGTGGAGCCGAGCATTTTTTAATTCACCCGTTCCTCATTAAATAAATTGTATTTTTATTTATAGCATAAATCGTGGCCTAGCTGAGGAAAACCTTGTGTTGACTTGATAGGCCGAATAGCCTACCTCTGCACCTATCTGTAGTCTTATAAAGCACAATGCTATCGATGAAGCAAAATAAAGATTCCTTGCATCTCCCAATTATTTACCTGCATACAAGTGCTGACCCACTTTGTTCATGTGGCATGCAAGGCCTACTCACAGGAGTAGTCGGTAATTCTATCCTCAAAAATGCAACACAGTCATACAAATATAAGCCATAAATAACCTTCACATCTCATACCCAGGTGTGGGTGTTTCAGTTTGGGTAGTCCTGTGCTTGTACATACTTTTCCCGGCAGTAACACAGCACTGGAACATTCATATTATTATTACAAGTCCTGTGGGAGATATCAATTATTGGATGCAATTTCTACAAGCAAAAATAACTAGTCTCTTCTATTTGTACAAGGATAATTTACAATAATGAAGTCTGCAATTACTTAAGCGCATCTGTAAAATGGAAATAGCTGGGCTGACTTTCATGGCTCAGTGCAGAGGTACCAGGGACAAAAATCCGAGGAAGATTGAGGAAGCACTGGACTTAGAAATTCAAGGGTGAATTTCCATAGAAGATGATGCAGATGACTGAAGTGGTCAGGTTAATTCACAATCAAGAGGAGTTGAGTGAATTCAATCAGTCCCAATGTCGCTGTTGAGTTGACAGATGAAAATTTAGTTATTGTAATATTGGTAATTGCCAAATGCTGATATTTGTAAAGCTCTCCAGAGTTGGCCTGAATAAAGGCGTGTTAAATACCTTGTGTTGGATTCACCGTTTTTGGGACTATGTCCCCACGCCGTCGTGAAAACTGTGGGCGTTTACGCCAGGAAAACTGGTGTCAAAAGGCCACATGTTCCCCGTCTTGCTGGGGGCTAGCAGGCATGGAGCTCGCAGCTCCAGCTGCCGATACGGCCCCCTGCACTTCCGGGTCAGAGGCCGCGCATGTTCACGGTGCTAGCCTCCAGCGGCCGCGCCGTGCTCCGTGGCGAACTGAATCCGTGTACCTGGACCGCCGAAATAGTGCCCCGCATCGCCCGACACAGACTCCCTGCCCACATAGCCCCACCCCCCTGCTCTCCAATCGTCCCGCCCCCGACTATGGCAACCCCAGACTGAGTCAGCAACGGCCACGCGAGGATCCCGAACGGCAGGACCAGATTTCGGTATCGGGATACGGAGAATCCAGCCGTCTTGGGTGTGGGATTTTTCTGGCCCTTTCTGCCAGCGGGATCTTCCAATTCCATCAAAGATTACTCCCCCATGGGTAGGTTCCCCTGCAGTGGATTGGGCCAGCCACGCAAATCACCATAGTCATCGGCGGAACTGGAAGATGCGGCTGGTGGTCAATGGCAAGGTGCCTCCGCCATTGGAGAGTACACCGCAATGCGGGGGGTGGGGGGAGGGTGTGCTTAACAATCCCACCCCTGGACATAGTCAGAAAGTCTTTTCTGGGTGACTGTCCAATTAACTTTCTCATCCTGCTCAATAAATGGAAGCTTTTGGCGAAATGTATCCTTCAGGCTTATACATTGAGGGAGTGAGTTGTTCCTCTCCCTGCACCTAATGATGCATGAGGCAGATTTTCATCTGTTCCCACAACAAGGATTTTCCTGGACAGGTTTATAGCATGAGGAGTGCCTCTCTGCATCAAGCATGGCTGACCAGGATGTCTCTCCTGCTCTTAACCTTGGCGTGCTGGAAGGATTTTGCAGGTCGGTATTCAACCTGTTTTGCTGCGTAATGGACACATCTTCCTTGACCATCATGGCCGCCGGTGGGAGTCGAATCACAGCTTCTGGCTCAAAGGCAGCGACGTTACCCACTGTAGCATGGTGGTTAGCATAAATGCTTCGCAGCTCCAGGGTCCCCAGTTCGGTTCCCGGCTGGGTCACTGTCTGTGCGGAGTCTGCACGTCCTCCCCGTGCGTGCGTGGGTTTCCTCCGGGTGCTCCGGTTTCCTCCCACAGTCCAAAGATGTGCGGGTTAGGTGGATTGGCCATGCTAAATTGCCCGTAGTGTCCTAAAAAGTAAGGAGAGTGGGGGGTTGGTGGGTACGTGGGTTTGAGTAGGATGATCATTGCTCGGCACAACATCGAGGGCCGAAGGGCCTGTCCTGTGCTGTACTGTTCTATGTATCACAAGACCTCCTGAGAAGTTCCCGAAGGTGGGCGTGTCCAGAACCAAGGGTTACAGTCTGAGGATTCAGGTAAACCAATTCGGACAGAGATGAGGAAACATTTCTTCACCCAAAGAGTGATGAGCCTGTGGAATTCATTACCACAGGAAGCAGTTGATGCTAAAACATTGAATATATTCAAGAGGCGGCTGGATATAGCACTTGGGGCGAATGGGATCAAAGGCTATGTGGAGAAAGCAGGATTAGGCTATTGAGTTGGATGATCAGCCATGACCGTGATAAATGGCAGAGCCGGCTCGAAGATCCAAAATGCCTCCATCTTCTATGTATCTATGTATGTTGAGTGGCAGCTGCTTAAAAGTTCTGTGCATCCAAATACAAATTGGCCCCAATATTGGATCTACTACACTAAGAGAGTCTTGTGTTTTATGCCATGAGAAGTCAGGGTTGTTAATCAATGATCATCAAAGGAACAATAGCACAGATTCTTGTCATTTTAAAATACAGTGCGATGAATAAGATCCTGTACGTTGCCAGTAAGAAGGTTTATATGCGTTCTAATGAATCCAAACGCCTGAATACCTCCAAATACAATGACCTATACCTGACAATCTAATTTACACATAGATGAAAGAGTTCTGGCTGGATATTTGAAGGGTTTCTGAGCAGCCACTTTAAATTTTAAGCAAGTGAGCAAAGTCCGTCTTCGAATTGAGTTAATCTATTTTTTAAAAGAGAATACATACAAGATATATGAGATCGGGATGACGAAGATTCTGCTTTAGCCCAGTTAAGCTCATGAATCGCTGACGAGCACACAGCCCCCGTGGACTATTAACCAGACTGCAGTTCATTTCCCACAGTTACCATGTGCGGGTGGACATACATATCAAAGAAACAATATTCCCGGCAGGATCCTGCTGATATCAGAGAAACTGAAGTAAAACTAAAGAGAAACTAAGAAGTAAGGCACTCAAATGAAGGAAGAATTCAAAATGATAGGAAAGAGGTTAATCAAGTCACAGGATCAGGGCAGATTATGCTTACAAATTCCGATGCAAATTCCCATATGTATGAACCTCGCCTTTTACATTTCTGTGTTTGCAGTAAACAGGTTTGTCTGTGCACACTTCCAGTCAGTGTCTCAATTGTGAAGTCCTTAATTAGAATGGAACCTATTGCACCATTCGCTTGACAGGAGAGTGGAACCACACTGCAAAATGGTTCTGACTCAGATTTTCCAATCCTCGGAAGGTCATACCCTGGAGACATGCCACAAGATGTGCTGAGGACCTCTGGTTATACCCCACACCTGGACTTCACGGCGATTGTGCAGGAAGGTTCAAATTCTGTTGGGTCATTGCTCTGCGCCTCGAAACCTCTGAAAATCTGATTTAAATCAGACATTTTGGAGGGTTCCAATTTTCTTTGAAGAATAGTTACCCAGGAAAATTTAGGAGAATTAAAATGAGTTCTAATTCCTGGATAACTATACTATTGGCTCTCTCCCCTCCTCCAATGACACCCACCACCCTGCCCAGCTGCCTGTTCCTGACTCGCGCGCCCCCCGAGCACCAACTACCCACCCCCACCATTCTGATTACTTCCCTAGCCACTCGACTAACTCCTCCATCCCTTGGCCCCGACACCACGCCCATCCCTAGCTCCCCACCCATCGACCTGACCACCCAATTACCCTCATTCCCCAGCTACCTCCCATTACCCCACAATCCCCCCAACTACCTGAATAATTCCCCACTACCAATTACCCCCAATCCCCTGACCACCCCATCACGTATCTAACCCCCTCCCCACATCCCGTTGACCACTTGACTACCCAACCAGACTACCCGATTCCACCCCCCCCCCCCCCCCACCCCCCACTCCACCCCCCCGCCCCCCGCCAATCTTCCCTGGCCATACCATCCCCGATCCACCCTGCCCATCCCCACTTACCTTGCACACAAAACTTCTCCCCTGGCTTGTGAAAGTGGCCGGGACATCTAAACTTACCGGAATAGGGCAGCTAGTTTCATAAAAAGGGGTGTGGCTTCACTACCTACGACACAACACTTAAAAAAAATAAAATTAGAGTGCCAAATTAATTTTTCCCAATTAAGGGGCAATTTAGCGTGGCCAATCTACCTAGCCTGCACATCTTTGGGTTGTGGGGGCGAAACCCACGCAAACACGGGGAGAATGTGCAAACTCCACACAGGCAGTGACCCAGAGCCGGGATCAAACCTGGGACCTCGGCACCGTGAGGCAGCAGTGCTAACCCACTGCGCCACTGTGCTGCCCTATCTTACACAACACTGCTGGACTGTGCGCATTTCTCATTAGGCTGGGGTTGGAATTCCTGGTGAGTAATATGAAACTCCAGACTAAGGGAATTAAGAACAAGTAGAGTGCCTTTCTGCAGCAAGTTCAGTCCAAAAGAAACTATCTGCATTCTAAGTTCTGACTGTACACCCTGACCCACTTATCCCCAAATCTCTCACGTCCCTGATCTTGAATGCCTCCACATAATGAGAGATCAACTCATAGATCATAGAATGTACAGGGTAGAAGGAGGCCATTCAGCCCATCGAATCTGCACCCGCTCTTGGAAAGAGCACCCTACCCAAGCCCACACCTCCACCCTATCCCCATAACCCAGTTACCCCACCCAACACTAAGAGCAATTTTGGACACTAAGGGCAATTTAGCATGGCCAATCCACCTAACCTGCACATCTTTGGACTGTGGGAGGAAACCGGAGCACCCGGAGGAAACCCACGCAGCCACTGGGAGACTCGGCACAGACAGTGACCCAAGCCGGGAATCGAACCTGGGACCCTAGAGCTGTGAAGCACATGTGATAACCACTATGCTACCGTGCTGCCCCTGTATGCCTACTGAGGAGCACTTGAAATAGGAGTTGGACTGGGCCGTAAGGTGCCACATGCCTGACCCACCATTCAGTAACATAATGACTGAATAAATTATGGCCTCAACTCCACTTTCCAACCTGCCCTCCCATAGCACTTGACACTCCTGAAATTCAACATTTGTCTGTCCCAGCCTTGAATATATCCAATACTCCAGTCCTCCATTTCTCTCTGGGGTAGAGAATTCCAAAGAGTAATGGCCTTCAGAGAGAAGAAATTCTTCATCACCTCCATCTTAACAGGAAACTAGCCTCCCCGCGCCGACTTGGTAACATGACGAGGCCGTTGAATCTTACAAGAGGCCATGGAACTCATTTAAATATGTCTGCACCGGTGCCTGGGAGCTAATGGTCACGCCTGGGAGACCTCACAATGGCGCCATTTAGTACTGGTCCACATAAACGTGGACCAGGCTTAACGGCACCTGGGTGCATCTTCATTAGAGATCTCCCGGTGGTCGGGCTCTAAGCAGGGTGGCACCCTGGCTTTCCCCCAGGCTCATTCACACTGCCAGCCTGGTACTCTTGCACTGCCACCCAAACACCCTAGCAGTGCCACCCTGGAACTTCCAGGGTCTCCGGTGTGATCCTATGCATAAGGCAAATTTGTACATAATGTTATGCACAACCTCCGACCACTGGGTGGCAGTGTAAACCCACTACGTGATCCTGTAGTCAGGGAGTTAGGAGTAGATTGTGTTGGAGGATAGATGTTATTTTTCAATAGCTCAACAATAGCTAATTAATGTTAGTAGTTTATTATTTTATTTATCCTAGTTATCTCATCACGCAGTTGTTCCATAATAAATTTTTTAAACTAGATGTTCTGCAATTCATCATTCACTTTGGCCAGTCTACAGAACATGGGTGACACTGCCATACTGTCAAGGGCACTGTCAGTGCCAAGGGGCTCGGGTGCCAGGTTGCTTGTATCCGGACTCATACCCTATAAGAGGTGGGGGGGGGGGTCTCAAGGACCCCGGAAGAGGTACGTTGGGTGCAATTGGTAAGTTGGGTAAGTGAGTGGGCCTGGAGATTGTAGTGGAATCCCTGAGGGGGGTTGGTTGAAAGTTCAGTGCGGCCTTTAAAAATGGCCCTTCTGAACTTGCTATACAATTACTGGGAGGCGAATACGGAGAAGATGTGGGGCTGGAGTAGGGCGACAGAGGCCTTATGGGTGCAGTTGGTTCCTGTAAGGGGTCGGGGTTATGGATGCTGGTAAAGGCGCCACTAACGTTTGCACCAGGGAAGTGTTTGGGGTGTCATGCGGTAGTCATGGGAAGTGTTTGGGGTGTCATGCGGTAGTCATGGGAAATGTTTGGGGTGTCATGCGGTAGTCATGGGAAGTGTTTGGGGTGTCATGCGGTAGTCATGATTTGGAGGCAGTTCCGCCGGCACTTTAAGTTGAGGGCAGGCTCGAGAGCCATGCTGATAAGAGGGAACCATGGGTTTGAGGATTGGAGGATGGGAGGAAAGAGGGGTGAAGGAGATGCAGGATTTGTTTTTGGAGGGGCAGTTTGGAAGCTTGCGGGAGCTGTGGGTGAAGTTTGGGCTTCCGCGTGGGGAGGGCTCCAGATACATGCAGGTGCGGAGCTTCGCGAGAAAGCTCTCCCTGAACTTTCCCGTGGCACCGTCCTCTTCGTTCTTAGAGGGTCTGCTGTTGGTGGTGGGGCTGGAGGGTGGGGTCATTTCAGCGATGTACAGGAGGATCATGGAGGAGGATAAGGTGACCATGTAAGGGATTAAGGCCAAATGGGAGGAGGAGCTGGGGGATGGCGTTAGAGGAGGGATTATGGTGCGAGGTGCTGCGGTGGGTTAATGCGTCAACCTCAGGCGCAAAGATGGAGTTGATTCAATTACAAGTGGTGATGAGGGCATACTTAATGAAGGTGAGGATCAGCCAGCTGTTTGGGGGGGGTGGGGGGGGGGGGGGGGGGGGGGGTGGAGGTTAGCTGCGAATCGTGAGGGAAGGACCCAGCTAATCATGTTCATATATTCTGGTCCTGCCCAAAACTGGAGAAACGTTGAGTTTGTTTTTTAGCACCGGGTCAGAGATCCTACAAATGGATTAGGAGTCTGGCGCCCTGAGACTATATTCAGGGTGTCAGACCAGCCGGGTTTGCAGGTGGGTGCGGGGGAGGGTGCCTTATCCTTCGCCTCATAGATCGCTCGCAGGTGGGTCCTGTTGGGGTGGAGGTCAGCTTCTCCCCCCCAGTGCCTCGGTGTGGCTGGGGGGACCTATTACCATACAATTAACGGGAGCCACCCTATATCCAACGGCTGCAGCCGATTAGACTCCTTTTGAATAATGTGAACCTGGCAGAAGGGCTTCTGTGGGGAGCCGAGGAGGTGATCAGCAATCTTTGCTGACAAGGAAAGAGCCCATGGGCGTTGGGCTGCTACCCCAGTGCTCGGCGGGAAGTTAGTGACCATCGGCTGGGGATCACGTTTTTCCCATTCCGGGTGCAACTCCTGTCCCTTCCCGTCTCCCACAACGACCCTTCCCATCTGCCACAACATGACCCCCACCAATTGCTGAGGCCTCTGTTCATGTGGCTGAAGGCTATTGCTGATAGGGAATTCGCAATTGTGGTTAAGTGAGCACTTTGCATAACTCAAGTGGGTTCCGGTGGGTGGGTGGATCATGGGAGTCATTACCTAGCATCCCAATCACACCTTGATGCCTGGACACTGCTTGCAAACTGCGGGAGGCAACATCACATACACAGCAGCTGAGACCCGAATATCCAGGGAATGGGACACAGCTCCGGGGACTGACATGTCCATGGCCTGAGGGTGGGTGATGGAAGCCTGGAAAGATGGGCCAAAGATTCGGACGCGCATTGTGGAAGGAAGTGGCAGAAGCCATACTAGTCATACTAGTTGTGCACAAAGGGGTTTATTGTGTTTTACAACTCCCCACTCTCCCGAAGGTGCTGCCCCCTCCCCAGCCCCCTCATCCCCTACCTAGCCCCTCACCCCTGCCCATCCCCTGGTGCGCTCAGTGCTCCTCGATGTGCTTTGCCGCCCCCAACTCTACCACTACGTCTGGGTGTGTCCCCAGGGTGCATATTTGAGCTGGAGGCAGCCTGCTGCTTACCATGTACCGTGGCCTTCAATGCCCCTGACGGCTGTCCTCTGGGGGCTCTGGGGCCGGTGGGCCCCGGATCACTTGGCAGTGGTACATGCATAGCCGGGCCGCCCTATCCGTGTGCTGGGATGAGAAGTGGCCTCAACAGAGGGGTGGAACTCGTGGGAGCTGGTGCCCACTGTCGCCACTCCATGGGACGGGTCCGTGTTCACACCCGGCGCACCCTCCTCCTGCTCAGTGCCCATAGGGGTTCACGTTGGCCAGAAGGGCAGCTGGTTCGAGCCCCGGATGTCCCTGCAGCATCTGGGTCTGCACCATCGTGTCGAGGGAGGGAGGGCTTGGGAATACATGGAGAGTTTGGAGGGGGGGGGGGGGGTGGATGGTCCCGTGGGGTGGAAAGGTCCCGGGGATGGTGGGGGGGGGGGGGGGGGGGGGGGGGGGGAGGGGGGGTGGGGGGGGGGGGGTGGGGGGGGGGGAGGCGTGGTGTCTATTCACTGGTGCTGCCGGATGTAGGTTGTTGACCTTTTTCCTGCACTGGAGGCCGGTCCTCCTGGTCGCTTTCCCGACGCTCACAGCTGCTGCCTCAACCCCGGCAGCCCTGGCTGCCCTGTGGCTGATCCTCCTGGACCAACGGGGGAATAGGACAACCCTACTGGCCTCCACAGCGTCTAGTATCCTCCTTAGGTCTGCGTCCCTGAATCTTGAGCCCATCTCCTGGCCGCCATTGATGCAAGATGGCCGGAGTTGGCTGAGCAAGTGCAGCTTCAGTGCTGTTCGACTTTGTTAGTGGGGGGCTGGTGAGCGCGGTGCCAGCGAATCAGCTGGCACACCTTCATTTGTGAGGCCTCATTAAGTGGGCCAATTAACATTGAATAACGTTGCCAGTCTTGCTGGCCCGAGCACCGGGAAGCTTGCGGCAGTTTTCGCTCTCTACAACACTTAGACATTTTTCCGGAGAATTGCGCTCTATGTTTTTGTCCCATTGAATCGTGCTCTGGATCTAGATTCCCGTACGGAAGGAAATACTTTCTCAGCATCCATTTTCTCAAATCCCATTGGGATGTTTCAATAAGATTACCACTCACTCTTCTTCATTACATTGAACAGAGGCCCGACTTGACCAACCCTTCCTCATAAGGCGACCCCTTCATTTTAGGAATCGAGTTAATGAACCTTTTCTAAACTGCTTCCAGTATTTCCTCCTTAAGTGAGACCAAAACAGTTCTCCTGGTCTGGTCTCACCAAATGTCCCCATTTATCTGTATTAAGACATGCTGATTATATACTTCATTCCCCTTCAATAACAAACAACATTTTATTTGTTTTCTTAATTACTTGCTGGACCTGCATGCTAACATTTTGTGTTTATGCACAAGGACATTCAGTTCTGTCTATAAACCGCACAATGTAATCTCTTTCTGTATTTAAATGATATTTTACCTTTCTATTGTTCCTGCCAAAGTGTATACTCACACGTCCTTCCACATTAGACACCCTCTGCCAAATTTTTATCCACCCACTTAACCTATTCATATCCCTCGACAGAGTCCTTGGGCCTGATTTTCACAGTCAGGCCAACTCCAGAGAATTTTTAAAATCGCAGACAAGACACTATCATTTAGACATCTCCCGTTGTTGCCGTCAGGGGAAGGGGGTAGGCCTGCATCACATTGGCAGCAGGAAAAGCAAACTCAACAGGGCCATTTGAAACTAGTGCTGAGTCCAACAGCCACATTTTCACAATTTCGAGGGTCTTAATCACAGTTTAGGAGTCACAAATTGAACGGGTAGATGGAAATACTCTTGAAGGGCAAGTCAGATCCGTTTAAATGTCATTAATGAACATACAGTGCAGAAGGAAGCCATTCGGCCCATCGAGTCTGCATCGACCCACTTAAGCCCTCACTTCCACCCTATCCTCGTAACCCAATAACCCCGCCTAGTCTTTTTTGGACACTGAGGGACACTGAGGGCAATTTATCATGGCCAATCCACCTAACCTGCACGTCTTTGGGCTGTGGGAGGAAACCGGAGCACCCGGAGGAAACCCATGCAGACACAGGGAGAACGTGCAGACTCGGCACAGACAGTGACCCAGCGGGGAATCGAACCTGGGACCCTGGCGCTGTGAAGGTTCATGCACATCATATCACAGCAGGGTGAGTACAAGGAGGCCTTTTGAAACACCTGAGGCAAAGCATCAGGGAAGTTGGGCAGGCCTGTTAACCAGCCTGTCTCGGCAGATGTGAGTTCCAGTCCTGAGTGTGGCAGCTGTGGAATTTAAATTGTTAATTGAATAAATCTGGAATACAACTCTACTATCGGTAATGGTGATCATAAAACGACTGAATTGTCATAAAACCCCATCTGGATGAACTTTAGGGAAGGAAAACCTGTCGTCCTAACTGTGCCTGGTCGACAAGTAACTCCAAACCCACGGTAATCTGGTTGACTTTTCTCCGAAGGGGCCTGTGGTATTATCATAACTATCAGCATTATAAGCAAACTACCCAGCCTTCATAACCGAGACCACAACACCACACAACCCTGCCATGGCAATCTCTGCAAGACGTGCCAGATCACCGGCACGGATACCACCATTACACGTGAGAACACCACCCACCAGGTACGCGCTACAAACTCATGCGACTCGGCCAATGTTGTCTACCTCATACGCTGCAGGAAAGGATGACCCGAAGCGTGGTACATCGGCGAGACCATGCAGACGCTGCGACAACGAATGATTGGACATCGCGCGACAGTCACCAGGCAGGAATGCTCCCTTCCAGTCGGGGAACACTTCAGCAGTCAAGGGCATTCAGCCTCTGATCTCCGGGTAAGCGTTCTCCAAGGCGGCCTTCAGGATGCGCGACAACGCAGAATCGCTGAGCAGAAACTTATAGCCAAGTTCCGCACACTTGACTGCGGCCTCAACCGGGACCTGGGATTCATGTCGCATTACATTCATCCCCCACCATCTGGCCTGGGCTTGCAAAATCCTACCAACTGTCCTGGCTTGAGACAATTCACACCTCTTCAACCTGGGGTTATCCCTATCTCTGCATCTATAAAGATTTAATTACCTGCAAATGCTCGCATTCTAAGCATTGTCTGGCATCTTTGACTTTGTCTATATATATGTTTCTGGAACATATCTCTTCATTCACCTGAGGAAGAAGCAGTGCTCCGATAGCTAATGTTTGAAACAAACCTGTTGGACTTTAACCTGGTGTTGTAAGACTTCTTGCTGAGCATTATAAGGGTTAATGTAGTACCATGAATTGCCACTAGAGGGAGCTGCAAAACTACGATATAAAGCAGTGATGCCAGACCTTAGGGGAGGAGTGTTTGCAGGAGACAGTTCGTGAAGGTCATCAGAACAGTTAGTGTGAGAAGGTTAGATTATAGTTTATACCAGTAGTGAGACTAGCAGTAGCTGATTGTAGTTAGATGTTATTGATGAATTCTGTATTCTAAAGGATTAAGTGTAGAAACCCAGTTTGGTAGTGTAAATAAAATCATAGCTTTCTTTAAGTTAAAGCTGTACTGTGGTCTTTGTGGACACAACGCCAACCATCCTAAATAAGCAACGCAAAGAACACCACAGGGCCCAGCAAGTCACTCAAATGTATCAAACTACACTGCACAAATAATAATCCACCTGGTATGTAGTGTTTCCCAACCACTATACGATGGACAATGAATTTTGCAGTGACACACACATCTTGTGAATAAATATAAAGAACAGATATTTTAATCAATATAGAACACAGAACATACAGTGCAGAAGGAGGCCATTCAGCCCATCAAGTCTGCACAGACCCACTTAAGCCCTCACATCCACCCTATCCCAATAACCCCTCCTAACCTTTTTGGTCACTCAGGGCAATTTAGCATGGCCAATCCACCTAACCTGCACGTCCTTGGACTGTGGGAGGGAACTGGAGCACCCGGAGGGAAACCCACGCAGGCACGGGGAGAACGTGCAGACTCCACACAGACAGTGACCCAGCGGGGAACCAAACCTGGGACCCTGGCGCTTTGAAGCCACAGTGCTAGCCACTTGTGCTACCATGCTGGTATTGCAGTGACACCAATATCTTGTGAATAAATATAAAGAACAGATATTTTAGCCAATACATCAAAGTACATTTTTGAATCAGCTAATTAAAGAAAGAAAGAACTTACATTTATGTTGCACAATTCCCAACCTCAGGAGATCTCAAAGCACCATACAGCCGATTAAGTACATTTGAAGTGTAATAATAGTTGTGACAAAGGCAAAGCAGTAGCAAATTTATACACAACAAGCAGCCACAAACAGCATTGGGATAAATATTGACCAAATTACTGTGGATAACACTCTTCTTTCAATTGGTACCTTGGGCTCTTTCACATTTACCTGAGATGGCAGAGGGCTCAGGTTTAATGTCTCATCCAAAATGCACCCGGATCCTCGCAGCCACCCCGCTGCGCATGCGAGGATCCGGGGGCATCGCACGCGAGCCCCAAGTTGGTCTTCGTGCTGGGCTGCCGAGCTGATTGAAAGTCCCTCCGCCAGGAGCAATCTGGATCTGGCCCTTGCTAGGCGAGATCCAGATCTGAATATTTAAAGGACCTGTAACCGGAAGGCCGGATTCACCTGCCACCCATAACTCAACGGTCGTGCCCACTAGCCCTCGCCAGGGTGCCATTGAGTACTGGTCCACACAAACATGGTCCAGTCGTAACGGCACCTGGGGAGTTCCCTAAAAGATCCCCAGGTGGTCGTGCACAGGACAGGGTGGTAGCCTGGCACTTTCCCAGCACCTGGGGCACTGCAGGGTGCCAGGGGCACTGCTAGCATACCAAGTTGGCAGTGCCAGGGTTCCCGTGTGCCAGATTGGCACTGCCGGGATCGGGCCTGGGGGGTTGGTTGCGTGGTAGACAGGGTGGGGGGGGGGGGGGGGAAGGGGGCGGTTCCTGAAGGCCTCCGCATGGTTCGGGGTGGGGGGTTCAAAATAGTGGAGGCGTGCCTGGAAGGGACAGGAAAAGATCGGGGCTGCCAGACAACATGGCACCCTGATCTGCAAGGAATCTTTCCTGCTGTCGAGCTTCTGCTCGCCAGCAGAAAATTCCTCCAAGTGCGGCCCTGGTTGGGAGGTGGTGGCAGAGTGGTATTGTCACTTGACTAGTAAACAAGACACCCAGGGTACTGCTCTGGGGATCCAGGTTCAAATCCTTCCACTGCAGATGGTGGAATTTGAATTCAATAAAAATCTGGAATTAACAGTCTAGTGATGACCATGAAACCATTGTCGATTGTCGTAAAAACCCATCTGGTTGAATAATACCCTATAGGGAAGGAAATCTGCCAACCTTACCCGGTCTGGCCTACATGTGACTCCAAACCCACAGCAATGAGGTTGACTCTTAACTGCCTCCTCGAAGGCAATTAGGGATGGGCAATAAATGCTGGCCCAGCCAGCGATGCCCACATCCCATGACCAAATAAGAATATTTTCAAAAGTAAATAAAATGGCCATTGGATAGCGGGATGTTCCTTCGCGCTGCAGACGCCGAGAAACACCCCACTCAACCCGCCGTTCAGCGAACCTTAACTTGAGTCTGCTGAATCATGCCCAGCATCTCCACCAGTGTAGCAGTCCCTCTGTACTGCACTGGAGTGTCAGCTTCGTCTGAGGAATAAGACTTCATCGCACAACCTTCTGACTCAGAGCAATAGCTGACACCGCCTAATTGATACCCCTGTCTTGATAGCACTCACTCAAAAAACATATTAAAAATAAATTGAATCAGAGCTCAGATTAAAAATAAATAAACTCAGCTTGACGGATGGAATAATCTGAAAAGTTTCAGTCATATATCTAACGCTTTTAAGATCTATTCCTTAAAAAAAACCCCGACAGAGAAGATTATTGAGACAGATCTTGTCTGCTATGGCTGGCTGTTTAAATCTGGTTCAGTATAATTAATGCCGCAGCTTTCTGCAAGTGTGAGCTGATGACGGTTTAGTCAGCTAACAGGGAGGCTTGAACCTTGGTAAACATTGGGACATGTCCATTTCCGTAACCAATGTAAGTTATGTAAGGGCGCCACTGGAGCACAGTGGTTAGCACTGTTGCTTCACAAGCGCCAGGGTCCCAAGCTCGATTCCTGGCTTGGGTCACCGTCCGTGCGGAGTCTGCACGTTTTCCCTGTGTCTGCGTGGGTTTCCTCCGGGTGCTCCGGTTTCCTCCCACAGTCCAAGAGACGTGCAGTTAGGTGAATTGGACATTCTGAATTTTTCCTCTGTGTACCCGAACGGGCGCTGGAATGTGGCGACTAGCGGCTTTTCACAGTAACTTCATTGCAGTATTAATGTAAGCCTACTTGTGACAATAAAGATTGTAACATTTTTTTAAAAACGTGAATTAGAATCAAATCTGATACAAAAGAGAAACGAAAGTGGAAAATAAAGAATAAATTACTCGAGTTAGAAATTAAACAGGAAGCAAAATAGAAAAAATATTGACATTTACACAACTTCATGAAGATAAGTTAAACTAAATGACCTCATTGACCTTAGGTTTAATCTGGGCTCAGATTGAGTTTATTTTTAATGTGCCTTTTTTGAGTGAGCACTAGCTTTTTTTATACACTTTAATTGAAGTAGATAGAAATTTGATGTTCAAGCCAGAGTCAGGGACACACATTCTTCTCCGTAGAGGAGAAAAGTCCCATGTTTAATCCTCTGTACGTGCCGAGGAAGCAGGAGAAGATCAGCAGTTTACCTCCTGATTTAGCAAGAAGAAGTATTCCCATACTGATCCCTGTCCAGTAATCTTCAATGAAAAGGCACATGTGTGAGAACAGGTGATAGCAACTCGGGTAGTAAAGTCCACTTTACAAACAGTCGACATCAAGGCTCACAGAAGGTACCAAAAAACATGACCGCTCCATAAGCTAACACTTTGGGAGAGGAGAAAGGGAGTAATAATTTTTCTTTGGAAAAAGATTAATGTTTAACATATTGTTCCCCCTGGGTGCCCCGGTTTCCTCCCACAAGTCTCGAAAGACGTGCTTGTTAGGTGAATTGAACATTCTAAATTCTCTCTCTGTGTAGCTGTACAGGCGCTGGAGTGTGGCGACTAGGGGATTTCACAGTAACTTCATTGCAGTGTTAATGTAAGCCTACTTGTGACAATAAAGATTATTATTATTATAACCAAGAACACGCCACCCTCTGTATCGGCTTTAGGAAAATTGAAGGCAATTGTACCGCTTTAATTAAGTCATGTTTTTATTAAATGTTCCAATGTTCTTTTAAGTGCAAATGTTAATGCGTTCATTAGATTCTGGCCTTTTGAAATGCCTTTCCACTTGTCCATAATTTAGCCTGCATTTATTTTCTGCATGTTTTATCACATTTGCTCAATAGTCAGTCTTCAACCACCAAATCGTTGATTAACAAGTGATCGATCGCAGGGTTATTTATGAGACAATTAAGGTGCAGAACGGTTGTGATTTCCCTTGTATAAGTAGGTGCACGCCAAAACAATCCATGTGTTGTTTAAGGAATTTGAGACATTCTGTTCAGTTATCGTGTGTTCTGTATTCTGTACAATTTTAATGTCAGCGGAATGCATAACTGAGAGGTGACACCTTCCCTTCCATGCCACAATTGTCAGAAGGATGTAATCGTATGGATCAGAATTCAAGGTCCCCTCGTCTACACAACTCTAATTCCACCTTATTTGCAGAAGTGTCTCAGCTCTATGAGAGACACTCTTTCTACTCGGCCTGAGTATCTTGGCAATAAACCATGTGTGGCCTTCATATAAGAAAAGCATAAATTTTGATGACACTTAGAGTCACAGTCATCATGAAAAATGTCTGGCAGAGCCATTTTTTCTTTATGGATGGCATCATTATATCTCAACCTCATAAACAAATGAATAAAGACTTACCAAACCCATTTATCACACAGACAGTCCCGATTCCAGTCGCAGTAAGAGGAAAAAGAAGTTCCAAAATGGGAGCACTTTTAGGATAACGCAGCCCCCATTTCCCTCTGATTCAAAGTAATACAAAAGATGCAATCCAGCAGTTTTTGCAAGGGCAGATTATTTCTGTTCTTATCTTAAAAGAGCGGATTATATGCGTATACTGAAGTCATGTGAAGATTGCATATGATAAAGACATGTGCTCTGAATATGTGCGATGACTTTTCATCCACTCGTGTAAGCAGCTTGGACAAGTACTTTGATGTGATAGCCATCTCAGTAATTGTTCAATGTTATTTGACATTGAGAAAGATTCAGATGATGATGTAAAAGGATGGATAGAGTTTCAGACGAGCAAGTCAGACCTTCTTTTCTTTATTTACCTCTTCCAGCTCTCTAACCTTAAATATCAATTTAATTTCCTGGCGGTACAGGTATGAAAAGCAGCTCATAAATACTAACCTTTAATGGTCATTGCTATAGGTCATAAATATTATTACCAGGCAATGAATATTACTGCCAGTTTATAGATATTATTACCAGATTATGCACATTATTACAAGGTTTACCAACTGACGGCACACTTAATTACAGTCCTGGCCTAATGATTAAATGTCAGAGAAGCTACCTTTACATTTTGTGATGGGACGACTGCATACCTCCAGTAAGATGCCATGTCTTGTTTGCAAGAGAGCCAGGCTTCAGGCCCGCTGTGTCTTGCCACTCAGTCCTCTGGAGAGGAAACCAGTCTGGCAATACATCCCTTTTGGAAAGTCCCTGATGTGAGAGCATGTATTAAAAGGTTGGTAGTGAGCCAGCCTGATAGGCAGTCAAACATGCCCAACACCTTGCATGGGTCCTTCCCTTAATGCTGCAGACAACTATCCACCAGATAACCGATGAGGAAATTCAGAGACTTCACACTAGTGTTGCTCTTAGGCACGACCTGTAGGCCACCTGCAAGGACAAGTGCCCATATGTTCAGGGTATGGTGCCACCATGAATTAAGCAACAGCTTTGATGTGAAATAGAAACAGAAAAAATACTAGAAATACGTGGCAGGTATACATGGCACAAGAGTGTTTTGTAATGGGTTCTTTAAATGTCTCAATGAGATCTTGAGATTTTTATGTTCACACAGAAACCATTTCGAGTTAACTTTTAACTATGAACAGATCACAGGTAGTGCTTCTGCCATGCATAGAGCTGCTTCTCCTTCCGGGCTGGCTTATAGAGTTAATAATAATAACCTTTTATTGTCACAAGTATGAAGTTAGTGTGAAAAGCCCCTCGTCATCACATTCCGCCGCCTTTTAAAAGCAAATTACTGTGGATGCTGGAATCTGAAACAAAAACAAGAAATACGGGGCAATCACAGCAGGTCTGACAGCGTCTGTGGTGGGAGAAGGTAGCAAATGATTTGAGCTAATGGGGAAGTTTAAAATTACAATAGAGTGCAACAGTTTCATGGGAAAGATGACTGCATTCATCTATCTGTAGAACTGTAGGGGCTTTTCACAGTCACCTGATTGCAGTGTTAATATAAGCCTACTTGTGACAATAAAGATCATTATTAACTAGGAAATTCTGGCCTCCATCGTAAAGAGGAAAAGGAAGGTTTTATCATCGTCATTAGCTATTAGAATCTCACAGCTTCTAATTGCAACCAGGTTTTTAATTCCTTTTGGTAAATAGGAGCTCATTGAACCTTCAAGAACCAAATCAAATGAAGGGAGAAACAAGAATTTAGTCGATCAGAAGTGTTCTCCTGGTGTGCGTTGATGGTGCTTTCATGGTAGGGGGAGGATATTTCTCAGTAAATCAAACACATGTACACACGTAAAGGGTTAAGGGGAAGACAGAAATGTAAGGAAGTATTCGATGTGATCCTCTTCAAGCAGGCAAATTAAGAGCATGAAAGTTAGGTGCAAGATTCTTTGCAGCCAAAGATGGTGCCGCATTGTTGGAAGCCGAATGAGAAATCAAACCGTTCCCCTGATTGAGCTGGGCGTTATTTTGAAGAAGAGCTGGGATTCCCTTGCTGTCCCTGCCAACAGCCCTCCCTCAAATCAGCAAACTATTCCTTCGCATTACTGTCTTGCTATGTGCTAGATAGCCGCAGGATTCATGTACATGACAACTTTGACTCTGCTTCAAAATAATTTACGGGAGGCGAAACACTATGAGACATTCCTTAGAGATGGAATAAGATGCTTGATAAATAGACATTATTGTTGATCCAGAGAAGCAACTGCTCGAGAGGGTTCATTGACTGATTCAGAGAGCAGCCTTATCTCCTTAATATTGAAAATTGAACTTTGACCTTTTATCACCCAAAACAAGTTCCCCTTGTTTTCAAAATCTTAACCTGAGGAAACAAGAATGTGAGAAAAGAATGTTATTCTTCCCTTATGATGAATTTGCCAAATGCACTTTCCAGACATTTAAACGTCTTTGTAAGATGGGGAAATGTTAAATCCAAATTGCACAAAGCTAGCTCCCGAGAGAAAGCAATGTGATATTGATCAGATAATCTGTTTTTTTTTAATGATCATAAGCACTGGAAATATGCAGCAGGTTTTGTCAGCATCTGTGGGGAGAGGGAGAGAGTACCATGACCTTTCATCAGAATTCAGGCTTGGACGGCTCCAGCTGTTGACCCTTCCTGCACCTGTGATTGCCCAGGACGCAAGAAGCATCCTGGAGTTCCCACATAGTACAGGATGCACCCTCAACATGTCTGCGATTTCCTGCCATGCCTCTATTTATTTGAATATTAGCAGACTTAATTAAAATAAAGTTGCTACTTAAATAACCCAAGCTTTTCCTCAAAGCGAAACTAAAAAGCAGAGCCAGAGCTCAACTCCACCCACACTCTTACATCACTGCAGCCACTTGAGCAGACAAACATTTCTTAAAGTGACATTCCCATGACAGCAGAGTCTGCGCATTCTCCCTGTGTCTGCGTGGGTTTCCTCCAGGTGCTCTGGTTTCCTCCCACAAGTCCCGAAAGACGTGCTATTCGGTAGTTTGGACATTCTGAATTCTCCCTCTGTGTACACGCACAGGCTTCAGAATGTGGCGACTGGGGGCTTTCACAGTAACTTCATTGCAGTGTTAATGTAAGCCTACTTGTGACAATAAAGATTATTATTATCATGCCTCAGATTTTAATTCACTGAAAAATCCAGAACCCCTTATCGTTAGTACCCCTGGGTATTCAATTTTAGCTTTGTCTCCTAGTTCTGATTAATTAATTGAGCACTGAATCTAATTATCCCATGTTTGAACTCTCTTGTCTCCAAATAAAAATAAGGCCTTGTCACAAAAAGAATCTCCGTCCAGGAGAAGTACATTGCATTTAAATGAAACATAACATGCCCTGCATCTGGCTACGTTAAGAATGATGGGTTGTCCCAAATAGGCCCCAGTGTTCCGTTCGCAAGGACTAATATTTCCGAGTAACACAGAAAAAAAAAATTAACCAAAAAAAAAAGCAGGATGGAAAAGATACAATTCAATAAAGAGGGCTGTGAAACTGTTGAGAATTAATTGGCTGCAGGAAACAGGCTGCAGTAGAGGCATATGAAATGAAATGAAATGAAAATTGCTTATTGTCACGAGTAGGCTTCAAATGAAGTTACTGTGAAAAGCCCCTAGTCGTCACATTCCGGCGCCTGTTCGGGGAGGCTGTTACGGGAATCGAACCGTGCTGCTGGCCTGCGTGGTCTGCTTTCAAAGCCAGCGATTTAGCCCTGTGCTAAACAGCCCCTGAACATATCCTAAACAGCATATTAACCGGATGAAGCATCAATCCCAGTGCTTAAAATATAGAAAATCTGAAGGCATTTGCTGGTAAACTGAATTTTGACATCAGATTTTTAAGTTACAATTAGAATGATGCACACATTTCAGTTAGTTGCCCATCATCGTTTTGTTTAGGCTGTCATTTCTGAAGCATTCCAGAGTGGTTCAGCTGTAGCAGATTTGTTCCTGAACAGCTGATTTACATCTGCAGTATGTATTTACATATATTCTTTCATGCACTGAATGCCAAAGCTGAGTGGTCTAAGGAACCTTTGGCCCTGCAGAGGAAAGAGTGAGGCGGAAAGGTTGAGATGGCTTGAGTGATTCTTAGGCTGAAGGTAATAGTCACAGATGGTGAAGTGGAAAGAGTGAGGGAACTGCAGGAGGACAGAATTGGAAGACTAGAAGGTGCGACTGGCACTGAGGGCAAGAGCGGGTCGCGGGGCAAGAGATGAGTCGTGGCATTGATTCGGTACTGAAGGTGACCGTTTTCAAATGAATGTTTGTGGAGATAATTGGGGATGGGAGGCGAGAGGTGAGTTATTCTCCAAGGACAGAATACAAATGTCAAAATGGTACACAGGCAAAATGCAGAGCTCGCAGACCAAGCAGAATGGTATTGGAGGGGAGGAAATTGTATCCAAGAGTTTCAGTCAGTGATGTTGGAGAGGCTGGAGTAAATGAACAGAGAGAGAGAAAGAAACTATTCACATTTCTATTGCACCTTCGCAACCTCAGGATGTCTCAAGGCACTTTGTAGCCAACAAAGTACTTTACAAGGGCAGTGACTGTTGTCATGTACAAAGCAAAACAGCCAATTTGTGCAGAGCATCCCCCAAGCATAACAGAGGAGAATACAGAGAGGTCATGGTTCAGTGCTGTTGTTGGGGAATGCTCACTAGCTGGGACACACTGGTTGGAATGTAATGTACTCCCTGAGGCAAATTTGGAGGCGAGGGAGACAAGTAATTGGGCAGAAGAGTGTCAGATGTGGATGCCACCACATTCCCTTCTCCTCTCTTCCCCAATTAATTCCGGGAGGGAAGGTTCATGGATAGCCTTCCCGCTCCAATCCATTTCAGGACCTCAATCCTCCTTCGTTAGTATTCAACTCATGGTGGGCCGGACAGTCACCACACAGGGAGCCCAAAAAGCCAGCCTTATTGTCTTTGCTTGCGGACCCCCTGGCAGTACATGGGAGGAGGTGTTGGTGGGATCTCTCATTACCAGGTACTCAGCGCCTAATTGAAGGATTCAGCAATGGGAACCTGCTGAGACCCAACCCCCAACCCTTTCTTCTGACTTCCCCTGGCATCCCCCCACCCTACCCAGCATGACCCAGCCCATGACTCTCATTCCACCCTCACTCACCTGTGGTCTGCGTCACTCACTGATCCTTGGCCCATGATGGGCGGGTGTTTTTGTGGACGACAGGATTTCCACCAGTGAGGAACTGGAGTAGGTCTGCCACTAGCCACCTAAGAGCCTGACTGGCACTTAATACGGTCGACCTTCCCTAAAGGAAATGACGTGGGGGCTCTTGCCGGCTCTTCAGCTAGTGAGTGAGACCCCCATCACCAGAACTGAATTTTATCCTGACCTCCCCTACTGCAATAGGCAAGACTTATTTGGGTCCTACTGTAATGATATGTAGACATGTAACGAATGGGCAATCAGAACCAGACACATGACCAATGGGTAATCAGAACACCCAGCTGTGGCATCACCACAAGAGGGCATCACACAGCCACTATAAAACACAAGACACACAGGCCCTCAGCCCCTTTCCCTGGCAGAAACCTAGAGAGCAGGACGTGTGGAGCAAGTATCACCATCACGCCACCACATGTGGTTTAGAGTAAGTCTATATAGCTAGTCAAGTTTACTGTGTTACTAGAGTTAGATCAGTTGAGTGTAGAACTCATTTAGGAGCTTTGGTAATCGCTCAATAAATACATTCAACTTACCTCGAAAGTATTCTTCAACACCGTCTCCAGCAAGTAGCGGCTTATGTAACATAACAATACATCTACCTTCTTACTAACACAATTATAGAAGGAAATATTTCTCATGCTGCATGCTGGGCAGAAAGGGAAGAACTGCAACAGAACACTCAAATCGTGATCAGCTTGGGATTTCTTATTAAACAAGAGGCATTCAAAAAGAGGCAATATTTTATTTCCCTTGCCTCCCTCTGCATGAAGAGCCAAATCCATTTACGAAGAGTGCAGCCGGTTCTCGGGGGTTTCCTCGGTGTTTGGTCCAAGAAAAAGAAAGACCTTCCTGAGGAATGTTGGCAGCAGCGGAGAACATGTGAGGAGGGGGGGGGGGGGGGGGGGGGGGCGCCACACATTCATCTTTCAGCCAAGGCTCATTGCTGAATATCCCCCTGTTCAGAGAACAGTGCAAGGTAGAAGAGTCAAATGGATGGAAAAGGCCAATGTGAGAGGACTGAAGTCATAAGGTTTGACCACCATGTTCTGTATTGCTTCAAAAAGTATAAGCCTCCATTGTGGTTGTGGTTCGTTCCAATTGTTTTGTTGTTGCTTATATATGCGGAATGTACATGAAATGAAAATCGCTTATTGTCACGAGTAGGCTTCAATGCAGTTACTGTGAAAAGCCCCTAGTCGCCACATTCCGGCGCCTGTCCGGGGAGGCTGGTACGGGAATCGAACCGTGCTGCCGGCCTACTTTGGTCTGTTTTAAAAGCCAGTGATTTAGCCCAGTGAGCTAAATCATATTGCAAGATGTTCATTGTGCAGTTAAATGAGCAATTAAAACATCAGACGCGAATATGATAGTTTAAATGTAACTGCGAATAAATTCCTGTCCAGCTTCCGATGTGAGAAATTTTATCCAATAAGTGGGAGACAGACAAATGCCCACTGCACTCTTCCATCGCAGGGTTTTAAAAGTGACCATAAATTACGTTAAAGGCCACGCTGCAATTTGTGCATCAATTCCCGTGTACACTTCGCAGAAATACCCGTCAAATTTGTTTACAATGTGTCATTGACTGCGCCGTATTATCTGCTGGGTTTATCAGGAAGTGTTCATTAATCTTTGGCAGTAGGTCTTCAGTGGTTTATGTGCACCCTTTCTGTTTATTGAAAAGGTCACAAGACACTTAAATTGTGTTTAATAATCTTTTATGAATTGAGGATCCTGCAGAGAGTGACATAATGCCATTGAAGTTTCGTCAGTGGGTTGCGGATACCCTGGGCAGACCTTTGACTCCATTCTGTAACAGGCAGGTTAAGCTATTATGTTTTCACGCTTGTGAATTTTACTGTAATTTTACCTTACGGTAAATTAAACTAAAGTGATTGATAAAGGTATTATGGACCAGAGCGTCTCTGGTGATTTGTGGTGAATGTTCCTTTAAGGGGAACACAGTGGAGGGCGGCCACCTGTCTTGAGGGAGCAATTGGGATTGAGAGTGTGTAATCACCCCAGGAGGTGAAGCCCACTCTTAAACTGATGACATGTAGAAGACATTTAGTGGGGTGGGTCTGCTCGAGGGAAGCAGTGGGGCTGCTGACCTCTGTATAGTTTTTCTTATTAATTGATACCCTTTGTGTTTCTAAGGAAGTCTGTGTGTGTGCATCAATGCAGAGTCAAAGTGTGACACTCAAGCCCTATGCAGCCCGTAACTCCTGACAGGCCCTCAGCCATTTCTACTGATGTTCCTTACTTGCTTTTATTTTGGTTTGCACTTTGTACATCTGAAGGTTTGGAATGGGATGTTTGGAGATGTAAAAGCAGAAAATGCTGGAAATACTCAGCAGGCCAGGCAGCATCTGTGGAGAAAGAAACAGATTTAATGTTTCAGGTTGATGACCTTCTGTCAGCAATTTCTGTTTTGTTGTCCTTTTTTCTGTATTTCCAGCATTTTCTGTTTTCATTTCAGATTTCCAATATTTTGCTTCTGTGGTTGTCTCATTGGTGGATAATTCCTGAAGGATAATGGACATGTGCACCAGTAGAATGCAAGTTTGCAGAGGAAGCTCCGTTGTTTCAAACACAAAATCCTGGCGTTGCCCCATTTCCCTGGTTCCTCCTGCCCCCACACCCCGCCCCCCTTCCCTGACTCCACCCCCATCTTTCCTGACCTCACCCCCTTCCCTGACTCCACCACCCCTTCCCTGACTCCACCCCAATCTTCCCTGACTCCACGCCCATCTTCCCTGACTCCACCCCCACCTTCCCTGGCTCCACCCCCACCTACCCTGACTCCACCCCATCTTCCCTGACATCACCCCCACCTTACCTGACTCCACCCCCACCTTCCCTGACATCACCCCCACCTTACCTGACTCCACCCCCACCTTCCCTGACTCCACCCCCACCTTCCCTGACTCCACCCCCACCTTCCCTGACTCCACCCTCATCTTCCCTGACTCCACCCCTATCTTCCCTGACTCCATCCCCATCTTCCCTGACTCCACCCCCAGCTTCCCTGACTCCACCCCCACCTTACCTGACTCAACCCCCACCTTCGCTGACTCATACCCCTTCACCCCTCCTTGACAACAGATTGGAAACCCTTCATCAAATGTTGGCACCTGACATCAGAACGTATGAGATATGAACAGGCCCTTTAAGCCATCCAATAAGATCGTGGCTGATCTTCCACATCAACTGCACTTTCCTGCCCAGTGCCTTTTTAAAATTCTTTTATGGGATGTGGACATTGCTGGCAAGGGCAATGTTCATTCCCCCAACCCTCATTGACCTGGAACTGAGCGGTTTTCCAGGCCATTTCAGTTTTGAATCTAACAGTTGCTGTTGCTGGAACTCCCCATTCCCCGCCACTGCGATCATCAATCCCGATCGGGAGAAGTATGGAGCGTTACCCGAAAAACGGGATTGACGCGAGTTCCAGTTCCGTTGGCATTCTCCGCTGCCCTGTCGCCAGCCATAGCCCACTTCCCGCCCTGCGTTGGCAGGAAAATGCAAATTAATGATTAGCATCCTAATGCATGAAATTAATGGGCTGGAATGGGCCAAAATCTACCCCCTCCCCACCACCATCAACATCTGCACAGCGGGAAGGCCACCAAGTGGGATTTAGTGTGAGGTTGGAGACGCAAAGCCCTGGCACAGTGGAACACAAGGGGGGGGGTGGGTTCAGGGCACTGATAGTATGTCTCTCTGCCACTGTCAGGCTGCAGGGTGTGGGGGGGGGGGGGTCCGCCAAGCGTCCTGGGGGTGGGTGGGTGAGGACTTGACTCCCCCCCCTCCCTCCAGGATTGGAATCCCATGTCTGGTCTGCCCCTTCCAGCTCTGGGCAACCTGAAGACCACCCTTGGTATGGCAATCTCAGGCAGCCGTATGCTGAGCAATATCTTACAATATCTTCCCGTACCAGCCTCCCCGGACAGGCACCGGAATGTGGCGACTAGGGGCTTTTCACAGTAACTTCATTGAAGCCTACTCGTGACAATAAGCGATTTTCATTTTTTTTTCTTCCTGGTCTGACTTGGTTAACTCTGAAATCGCCTCCTCAGACTTAACTGCTCTGCCTAACAGGTGAGGAGTAGTCCAGTGAAGAATCGATGCAGGAACACTTTCCCTTGCCTAACAAATGCCTTTGAAACAGAAGTTGTTGGCATGTGTCTGAAAAGCTCACAATATACCCCCCCCACCCCGAAACCCTTTAAGATGCACAACATTTCTTTAATTTCACAGAGCAACACTTTTCACTAGCCTGCGATTGATAGTTCAATGGTTCAGACACAGCTGCTTTGGGGGATTGTTTATTTACCTTTCTCTTCAGCTTCAATGCATCTCAAGCACTCTGCTTTGATGCTAACCACAATGTTTATAAATGCTCTTGCTATGATTGACAGCTCCTCACCACATCAAAAGCAGCTAAGTGGTTTCACTTCTTTTCTAACAGCAGAAAGCTGTTGACCCCAGGATTGCCCAGCTGGATGGGGGTCCAGTGTCTGGACGGCCTCTTCCAGTCCTGGGCAACATGAAGATCAGTCTTGGCTTGGCAATCTCAGGCAGCCCTCTCTTCAAGATCATCAGCATCCTGGTCTGGCCTTTTGAAGTGGCCCTCTCCCAGCTCTGCCTGATAGCTGATGAGCAAATCAGACAGTTCATTGAAGATGCAACTTGGGAATACTTTCCCTTTCCTCACATAGAATCCCTACAGTGCAGAAGGAGGCCATCTGCTCCCTCGGCCCTATGTATTTAAAACTGTTGCTTTTTGAAGTGTCAGATCCTTCTCAGAAAGCATACAACACTTGAATAGTCTTGAAATCCCCTGAAAATGAAACTGTATCTCTGGAAGCGCTCAGATGCCAGAAAATGTTTGTTTGCTTTGTTTCTCTTCCTGCACCTCGTGGGACATAGGGTTGACTTTTTAACAAATACATTTAGAGTACCCAATTCATTTTTTCTAATTAGGGGGCAATTTAGCGTGGCCAATCCATCTGCACATCTTTGGGTTGTGGGGGTGAAACCCACGCAAACATGGAGAGAATGTGCAAACTTCACACAGTCAGTGACCCAAGGCCGGGATAGAACCTGGGATCTCGGCGCCGTGAGGCAGCAGTGCTAACCACTACACCACGGTGCTGCCCCCCACAGGGCAGACTTTTATTTCTTCCCATAGCAGGTTTTCTCCTGGAATTGGTTGCCAATCTGTCACTAGAGACTTCTAGCTTGAGGAAAACACTCTGCATCCAGCTTGGCTGACCAGGAATCTCTTTCACTCTTACCACCTGCCATTAGTGTGTTGGAAGGATTTTGCAGGTTGATACTCACCCTGTTTGACTGCATTATGAGCGCTCCTTCCTTGGCCATCGCGTCCTGGCGTGGGTGGACCAGGACAGATTGTTGGTGATGTGCACACCGAGGAATTTGAAGCTGTCAACCATCTCCACCTCTGCCCCGTTGCTGCAGACAGGGGTGTGCATGATACTTTGCTTCCTGAAGTCAATGACCAGCTTTTTAGATTTGCCGACATTGAGGGAGAGATTGTTATCGTTACACCATGCCACTAAGTTGTCTATCACCCTCCTGTACTCTGACTCATCATTGTTCGAGATCCGACCCACTACAGTCATGTCATCAGATAACATGTGGGTGGAGTTGAAGCCACATTTGCTACACAGTTGTGTAAATATAGGGAGTATAGTAGGGGGCTAAGTACACAGCCTGGCAGGGCCACGGTATTGAGGTCTATCATTTCTGGTCAATTTGCTGCATTATTCCCTTGTGCAAAATATTTGAATCATCTTTGATGGAGCTTCGTGTCCAGCATTATAGAGTTCTCGGACATTTCCTGGCAGGCTGAGAAGATGGTTTCCTTGGCTGGGGGATCGAGGACGCGGGGTCACAGTCTCGGAATAAGGGACCGACCATTTGGGAGTGAGGTGAGAAGAGTTTCTTCCTCAACAGGTTGTGAATCTTTGGAATTCTTTTTCCCAGAGAGCTGTGCTGTAGCTGTACTTCTAAATATGCAGTAGGTTGAGCATATTCAAGACAGAAGTTAATAGATTTTTGACTGCTGAGGGGATTAAGGGATTTGGGGTTTAGGGCAGAAAGGTACAGTTGAAGTAGATCAGCCATGATCTTGCTGAATGGCACAGCAGTCTCGAAGGACGATATGGTCCACTCCAGCTCCTTTTCTAATGTTCGTGTTTCTCTCTGCACATCCCACCCCTTGCAGTAAAATACCATCATCGTGTGCCCTGTGCCTTCCAATGAAAAACTGCCAGTGCTCAGTTGCAAAACAAAGTTCACCGAGTCATTTCCTTCAGGTTTTATTGCTGTTGTTGAAGGCTTTATTTGCATGGAAGTAAATCCAATCAGTTTACTTTCATCAGCAGAAGCTTGAAAAATGCTGAGGCCGTAAATTGTTGTGGTTCTGGCAGCATCCTTCAAGGATAATTGTAAACAGGGTTAGGAATAAAAAAAATTTAAAAAACAATAACACAATTCTGAACTTGACATGAGCTTTGATTACATTTTCGCACAGCAGAATTATGAATTTGCAGGGGGTTAAGTGGGCCACCGTTTCCTCCTTTCACTGTCAACACTATCGAGGGGAAATGTCTTTGGAGTTAAACCCATCTCACAATCTTTTTGACGCACTCTGGAACTTTGTTAATGATGCAAGCACAGTCTGTCTGTTCTCAGCCATCAGAACACAAGCACAGCTTTAGGCTATTACCAGCTTTGTAACCTGCTCCAGCATTTCATTAGATCACGGCTAGTCTATAACTCGACTCCATTTATCCATGTGGAGATGCTGGAAGTCTGAAATGAAAACTCCAAATGCTAGAAATACTCAGCAGGTCAGCCAGCACCTGCGGAGACAGAAATGTCTCAGGTCTGTGACCCTTTTATCAGAACCTGGAGCAGTCGGAGAGATAATAGGTGCTGAGCGTGGGGCGAATGGGACATGGGCAGTGATGTACCATCGATTGCACGCGAGGCGAGTGATTTACCAAAGTCTGGCTTTAATTAACTAGAACACAGCTCTGCGATCGTCTACAGTGGAAAGGGACGATCGTCAGGCGTTTGAGCATTTATACCTCGTTAATAGAGGCGTGGTTAACTCAGCCTCTCGGCCAATCGGTCGAGAGGCACATGACCGACCAGGGCCAATGGTAAGCCGACGTTCTGGCCCAATGGCAGACGAGTATGCAGATCATATCATCACAGGCAGAAAGGTCTGTGATAGGGTTTGCAGTTCTGAAGGAGAAACTTTCCTGGAGGTTTTATCGTGGGACTCCCCAGTTCCTTTTTCCCTCCACTCCAATTGTTCCATAGCCAATAGAGGAAAGTGCTCAATGTAAATAAAAAGCACGTAATTTGCCTTTCTCGCTGGGAAAAGCTTACATCCAGATTAACGTGACAGACAGGTGACCTGTAATTCTCCCATGCTGACATTCGAGTCTGTGGCATACTTCACTGTCCCAGTGAATGCCCAGTGTAAGATACAAGTAGGCACTTTACAGCCTTCCTGCTATGTATTGTTGCACTGTTGTATTATCTGTGAAGAGCTAGGAACTTATTAGCTGGGAACTACTTGTTATGTATAAGTGTTCCAGGTGAGCCACGTTTCACAACCGCACTGGTACATCAGGTGATCTGTCTCTCTCGTACAAAGCAGCTTGGAAAATATTAAAGATAATGACCTCCCACCTTTCCAAGCTCGAAGCGTGATTATTACCAACATCAGGGATCCAAAAGCACTTATATGGACTCAACATTGACCTCAACAACTTCGGACTCCAGCTTGTTTCCCTTCTCTCTCTGCTTGTTTTGGTTCTTTTACTTTTGTTGTCAGTCAGCAGCACACTTGCTCGAGGCACATCTTTTGTTTCTTTACACAATTTCTTGCCCGTCGCCATTCCCTTTGGCCCTGTGACTAGCTCTTCTATCATTCAATCTCCTCTCACAAACTTTCCATTTGTCTTTGTCCGAGAAATGTTGAACTGGCTGATGCTGGCTGATCTGCTGAGTATTTTGGGCATTTTCTATTTTTGTTCCCATTCCTTTGATACTCTGACCTAACAAACAGCCATCAATCTCCGTCCTGACATCTACAAGGGTCCCAGCAGCAACAGATGTTTGGGAAGAGGACAATTTCAGATACATGCCACCATTTATGTGAAAATCATACATCCTGAGATATAGTTCACATGCCTGATAACTTCATGCCCATGCATTTGGTGGGCTAGGGTTAGGGTTGTAGTTAGCTGCTTGAATCCTTTTCCAATTTGAAACACCACGTCGCACTGGAAAAGCAGCTCACCGCAGCGCAACATGACCGGTGAAAGCCAGAGACCCTGCTCATAGGATCCAACCGGCTCGCCAATCCTCGTGAGATCCAACACCATCTCGCCAGTGCCATTTTGGCTGGTCCCCGTGTGTGGAGACCAGTACTGAATGGCGCTCGCACAAGGAGTTCAATCCCACACCTTGTTTAGATCTCGGGAACAGTGGGTGGGATTCACATTGCGACTACTCGCTAGATCGCGTTAGATCCCGTGAGGCATGGCGAGACCAGTGAATCCCGGAAGTGGGATCTCCCGGCATCTATCGGTCTCGTTGCGCTGCATTGCTTTTTGGGCACAACACGACCAGTAGATCCTGCCCTTAGAAACGTTTCCATTAGATGGGGCCCTTTTTCTTCTATGAAGTGAGTTACTACAATCTGGAAGGTGCATTGGAAACAGATTCAAATAGTAACCACGAAAAGAGAAATGGAAAAATTGTAGGAAGGTTAAATAAACAATTGCAGGGCTATAGCGAAAGAGCAGGATAGTGGGATTAATGGTGATTGGTGAAAGAAGCAGGGGTGACGTGAGGAAAATGTTTATTTACACAGCGAGCAGTCAGGTGGCTGGAATCCATTTGATGAAATTCACAGAATCATAGAATACCTACAGTTCGGAAGGAGGCTAAGCGGCTCATCGAGTCTGCACCGACCCTCTGAAAGAGCACCCTACCTAGGCCCACTCCCCCTCCCTATCCCCGTTTTCCAGTAACCCAACTAACCTGTACATCTTTGTGACTGTGGGGAGAATAGGAGCAGCCGGAGGAAATGCATGGAGACACAGGTAGAACATGCAAACTCCAGACAGAGAGCCACTCGAGGTCGGAATCGAACTTGGGTCCCTGGCGCTGTGATGAGACCATCAATTCACGCGACACGTGGTTAGAAGTGAACAGTGGTTTTAATCGTCTCACAACAGAGCCTGCCTGTGACGAGATGAACTCCAGATGAACTGGCAGGCAGGCTCTCAGCATCAACCTTTATACATCCGGTTAAGGGGAGGAGCCATGGGTGGAGCCAAGGGTGGAGCCCAGTACAAGCTCCTCATCTCCCCCTATGGGTAGAGCCGTGCAACTACATGTGATCCAATACAATATACAGGCTCAACACATGTTGTACAATACAGTGTAGATTATTAGTATTTATAATTCACCACATTCACCCCCTGTAAAAAAAATCAAGTCCAGCGGGGGTGATTGTTTACAGATTGAGTCTGTCCAGTGGTCGAGTTGTCCGTTGTAATCGGTGGAGCACCGGGGTTGCAGTCCCTTCTGGTGGCTGGATGATCACGGTCCGTTGGGTACGATGGCGGACTCCGGGGTTGATTCTGTCCGAGCTGCGTACCCGTCTGGTTCGACTGGGGAATGGGGGCGCTGGAAGCTTGCGGGTGCAGGCGCGCAAAACATGTGTAGCGAACTGGTAGGCGCGGGGGCGTGGGGCGCGGCGAGTTGTGTGGGGTGTAGTGTGAGGGGTACCTCGGCGGTGGTAGTGGTGGGGTTTGATCCTGCAGGCGCTATGTCCAGGAGGTATACGGTGTCCTGACGGCCGTCTGGGTACTCTATGAAGGCGTATTGGGGGTTCGAATGTTGTAGAAGCACTTTTTCTACGAGTGGGTCAGTTTTGTGTGCCCTGACGTGCTTCCGGAGGAGTACTGGGCCCGGTGTCTTCAACCATGCCGGGAGCGAAACCCCTGTGGTAGTGCCCCTGGAAAAAATAAAGAGCCGCTCGTGAGGGGTCTGGTTGGTGGCGGTACATAAGAGGGACCTAATAGCGTGGAGCACGTCTGGGAGGACTTCCTGCCAATGGGAGATTGGGAGATTCCTGGACCGGAGGGTCAGTAGGACGGTCTTCCAGACCGTCGCATTCTCCCTTTCCACCTGCCCGTTCCCCCTGCGGTTATAGCTGGTAGTCCTGCTCGAGGCGATGCCCTTGTCGAGCAGGTACTGACGCAGCTCGTCGCTCATAAAGGACGAACCCCTGTTAAGGAATGGGTTAAGAGACATTGCAATTAGTTGTCTCATTTATGTTAAATGTTCAGTAATTGTCTCATTTATGTTGTGTTCAATGATTGACACTGATATGTAAAGGGGCTTCAGATGGACTCTGGATCTTGTGATGTGATGATTGAGTTGAGTGCAGAGTCTGTTAAAGTGAAATAAAGGTGTTTGTGAAAAGGAGCTGGACTTTTGTCTCTTCATACCACAGCATCCATTTGTTTAACAACTGGTAGCAGAGGACTGTTGCTGTGTAAATGTGAAGGGTTGAAAGATACAATTTTTCCAGATCAAACCAAGGAGTGAAAAAAAAAGGGAGATATATGGCTGAACCCAGGACGAAGATGGCCGGATATGATTATCCTCCCTTATTTTCTGAAAGGGAATCATACGACCAATGGAAAAGTGCGGTAGTTATGTGGATTAAGGTGACTGCTTTAGGAAAGAGAAAGCAAGGTCTGGCATTGGCTCTTTCTTTACAGTATGGCAGTAAAATCCGAAACAAAGTGCTTTCTGAGCTGGAGTTGGAAGAGTTAGACTCAGAAGAAGGTCTGGCGACTTTATTACTTTATATGGATAAGATTTATAAGAAAGATGACTTGTTAAGTGCGTATGAAGCATGGTCGGATTTTGATAAGTTCCGGAAAATGGAGGATTTATCTATAGAAGACTATATAATGGAATTTGGCAGACTTTATCAAAGGCTGCAGAAACAGGCTGGAATTTCCACAGTCTGTGTTGGCCTTTAAATTACTTGACTGTGCTAGAGTGAGCAACATGGATAGGCTCCTGGTTTTGACAGGAGTTCAGTTTTACGGATAACGATACCTTATTCGAACAGATGACAACAGCTTTAAAAAAAAAGTTTTGGGGAAACATTCAATTCCAATGGCTCTGATGACCCAAATAGGTCAGCCTGCTATAAGGCAGAATATGAAAGATACACTATGATATACCATCAATTCAGACACGAGCTGTAGAGTGAGTCCAAAACTTTGGCTTTAATGAGCTAGATGTTAACCCTGCAGTCGACTTACACAGAATGGCCGACTGCCAGGTGCGATGGTACTTATACCCCTCCCCGTGGGAGGAGCCACCAGCCTCTCGTCAGCCAATTGGCAGAGAGGCACATGACCAGCCAGAGCCAATGGGCAGCGAGTCCTCTGCCCCAATAGTAGCACAGCTCTTAAGGTGCTGCAAGGTCTGCTAGCCATACTACCACACACAACTAACAGGATGGCAAAATCGTATGACTATGAACAGGCCTCAAGACTATAAAAGGAGACAGAGACAAGGAAATTATGAAGACAGAAACCCAGTTAGAACCCACAATAGGAGGATGAACCCCAGAAATGCACGGGGCATGATAAATCGATGTTTTCGATGTGACTCGCAATACCATTATGCTTTCAACTGTCCAACTCGTTATGATAGAGTATTTGAACCTACACATGACACGGAAGAGTCAGAAGAGGAAAAAGATAGTGACCAGAAAGAAGGCATTGTCCTATTAACAAGCTGTTTTACGCCGGTAATGAGGGTGTTGGTTGCAGAATCTTTTAACTGCTGTATTGGACAGTGGCTGCACATCTACTGTGTGTGGGATTGACTGGTTAAAATGTTATCTGGACTCACTGGATGCTGAAAATCGTAACAAGGTTAAGGAATTTAAAAGTTCCACAAGTTTCAGGTTTGGCGATGATAATATTCTGAAGTCGCTGAAAAGAGTGGTGATCCCTTGCAATATTGCTGGAGTGAATCATTTTATTAGCATGGATGTTGTATCAAGTGAGATACCTTTGCTTCTGAGCAGACCGTCGATGAAGAAAGCACACATGAAGCTGGGTATGGAACAGGATAAGGCAACAGTTTTTGGAAAGATGGTGGACTTGCAATTTACACAGTCGGGACATTATTGTATTCCATTATTGACAAATAATGTTTCAAGTAGAATGGTTCAGGATGTGTTAATGGCAGTTGATAATGTGACTTTAGCTGGTAAAAAGCTTATTGTAGTAAAACTGCATAGGCAATTTGCACATCCATCTCCTCAGAGGCTGAAAAATGTAATGTATTAAAGGATGCAGGGGTAAGGGATGACGACTATTCTAAGCTGATAGAACAGGTTAGTGATCGCTGTGAAGTTTGCAGGAAGTATAGAAGGACACCAGCACGACCGATAGTAACCCTACCTTTGGCCAGGGATTTTAATGACATTGTGGCCATGGACCTTAACATCTGGGATAAAGCAAATAATATATTTATTTTGCATTTTGTAGATTTAGCAATCAGATTTAGTCAATCAACGGTTGTACGAAGTAAAGAAAAGAGAGTAATTTTGGATAAAATTGTGGAAAAATGGATCGGGAGAGGAATGGGTCCACCAGCACAATTCCCAGGACAATGGGGGAGAATTTGCAAATTTGAGTTTAGGGATATGTGTGAAAACGTGAATATCAGAGTTATGAATACGGCTGCAGAAAGCCCGTTTAGTAATGGTGTCTGCGAAAGAAATCATGCTGTTATCGATGACATGCTTCGGAAAATTTTGGGAGATTGACCAAACTGCACGCTAAATTCAGCTTTAGCATGGGCGGTACATGCAAAGAATTCATTGCAGATGGTTGGGGGCTATACTCCTTATCAATTAGTGTTTGGTAGAAATCCTAAAATTCCCTCCATTTTGGATGACCAGCCTCCAGCTTGGGAAGGGACTTAGCTCAGGTTTTGCTGAACATTTAAACGTGTTACATAGCAGTAGAAAAGCTTTTTTGGAAGTAGAAGTCTCTGAAAGAATTCACAGAGCTTTAAGACATAATGTACGGCCACCAGATGCCGTTTTTCAGCAAGGAGACATGGTATACTATAAGAGAGACAATTCTAATGAATGGAAAGGCCCAGGGAAGACCATAGGCATAGATGGCAAAACATTTATTTTGCAACATGGTAATCAAACTGTTAGGGTACATTCATCAAGGATAATGGGTACCGATTACAAATTTTCAAATTTAGACAGAGCAGACAGACATGACGAGGAACCAGAGTCATCTGGTACGCATGTGTTACAGAACTTTGAGGACCAGTTAACTGATATAGACAGGGTTTCTGTAGAGGAACACAACACTTCTGATAAATTAGATCAGGCCATTTTTCCAAAAGGGCAACTGCCAAAGGTTGGTACAAAAGTGACATACTTGCCTAAAGGGTCTAGTCAATGGAAGGATGCAACTGTTATTAGTAGAGAAGGGAAGGCCACTGGAAAGTATAAACATTGGTTGAATGTACAGCATTCAGGGGAGGAAGTTAAGACAATGGATTGGGAAAATGAAGTTCAAAAATGGAGGGCATAAAACCGCAGTACCAGTTCAAATAGTACATCGGATAGTGAACAGGTTCGCAGGAAAAGGTCGAGAACTATTGAAAGGACATCCCGCTACAGAACAGAAAGATCAAGCAGTAGCAGTACAGAACGAGATACCAGGCAGGAAAGGGGACGTAGTTTATCAAGATCTCGGAACAGGAGTAAGACTACGAATACTAATAGAAGTAGAAGCCCAAATGCACGTGATATTTTGGTGGCTTCAAATAAATTAGATGAAAAAGTTATCAAAGATGCTAAACAGCAAGAATTACATAGTTGGAGTGAATTTGGGGTATACACGGAAGTACCGGATAGGGGACAAAAAGCTCTATCCCACAGATGGATTTGTACAGAAAAGGTTCTTCCAGATGGAACATATAAGGCAAAGGCCAGGCTTGTGGCAAGGGGATTTGAAGAAAACGTAGACGATCAGGACTTAAGGGTAGATTCACCTACAGCAGGAAAGATTATTTTAAAGATCTTCTTGGCTCTATTAGCCACAAAGGCATGGGAATGCAAATCTATAGATATAAAAGCTGCTTTTTTGCAGGGGCATCAGCTCCAGAGATACATTTTTCCGGGTCCTCCTAAAGAAGCAGCTAACACAGAAGGGGTACTTTGGAAGTTGAACAAATGTGTATCTGGATCAAATGATGCATCTAGAGTGTTGTACTTTTCGGTAAGGTCAGTCTTGTTAAAGTTAGGCTATTGCCAGTTGAAAGCAGATCCTGCAATGTATTACTGGCATTATAAAGGAAATCTTGCTGGCATCTTCATGATGCATGTTGATGATTTTTTTTGTGGGGTAGGACTAGTGATTTTGAAGCCATTGTAATCTCTGGTTTGAATTCAGGGTTGGATGTCAGGCTTCAGGTGCATTTAAATATATTGGTTTGGAAATCAGACAGACTCAGTTAGGGGCAACTTTACGTCAGCAATCTTACTTGGAAAGCATCAGCCCAATAGCAATTTGTCATGGCCGGGTTTCACAAAAAGATGCAATGGTTTCGGAGATAGAAAAAGAGCAACTGCGAAGCTTAATTGGGCAACTGAACTGGTTAGGAAGACAGACTAGACCGGACGTGAGTTTTGATGTTTTAGAGTTGAGTACAAAGATGAATGATCCCAAAGATGAAGACATAATAAGAGCAAATAAAGTGTTGGCCAAACTAAAAATGCAGGAGTGTGTTTTGAAGTTCCCTGTTTTAGGTGATCCTAGGCATTTGAAACTCACAGTTTATCGTGATGCATCCTATGCAAATTTATGTGATGGAGTTTCAAGCGCAGGAGGTTTTATAATTTTCCTTTTGAGGAACAATGGTAAATGTTGCCCTCTTGTGTGGGAGAGTGGTCAAAAGCACTTTGGCTGCTGAGACGTTAAGGTTAGTGGAAGCGGTGGATATGGCCTTTTATATAAGTCAGATATTGACAGAAATTTTGGGATTAGAGGATTTAAGTAATATACCTATTGACTGTCACATTGACAATAAATCCCTGTGGGAAAATGTGCACTCTACAAAACCTGTCAATGAAAAGAGGTTACGGATAGACATCGCAAGTTTAAAGCAGATGTTGGACAGAGGGGAAATAACAAAAATTAAATGGGTTGACAGTAGCTACCAACTGTCAGACTGTTTCACGAAAAGAGGGGTCAGTTCACAAAAACTTTTAGATATTGTGAATGAAGGGCGCCTGTTTCTGTGAATGTTTTTTTTCCTTCTACTTTAATAAAGGGGGGGGAATCAGGTGTGTGTTTTAGTTTCTTGAAATTTTAGTTTCTTGAAATGTTGTTTTCACCTAATTGTTTTTTTTCTCCAAGGAAGGGGAGACTGTTAAGTAATGGGTTAAGAGACATTGCAATTATAGAACATAGAACATTACAACGCAGTACAGGCCCTTCGGCCCACGATGTTGCACCGTCCCGTGAAACCTTTCTAAAGTCCCTCTACACTATTCCCTTATCGTCCATATGCCTATCCAATGACCATTTGAATGCGTTTAGTGTTGGCGAGTCCACTACTGTTGCAGGCAGGGCATTCCATGCCCTTACTACTCTCTGAGTAAAGAACCTACCTCTGACATCTGTCCTATATCTATCTCCCCTCAATTTAAAGCTATGTCCCCTCGTGCTGGACATCACCATCCGAGGAAAAAGGATCTCGATGTCCAACCTATCTAATCCTCTGATCATCTTATATGCCTCAATTAAGTCCCCTCTTAACCTTCTTCTCTCTAACGAAAACAGCCTCAAGTCCTTCAGCCTTTCCTCATATGATCTTCCCTCCATACCAGGCAACATTCTTGTAAATCTTCTCTGTACTCTGTAATGAGACAATTAGTTGTCTCATTTATGTTAAATGTTCAATGATTGTCTCATTTATGTTAAGTGTTCAATGATTGACACTGATATGTAAAGGGGCTTCAGGTGGACTCTGGATCTTGTGATGTGATGATTGAGTTGAATGCAGAGTCTGTTAAAGTGAAATAAAGGTGTTTATGAAAAGTAGCTGGACTTTTGTCTCTTCATACCACAGCATCCATTCGTTTAACAACCCCGGTCGCTGTGTACATAGATGGGGTGAAGATACTATGCAGAACCCTAATGACTGTGTGGGAGGTCATATCGGGGCACGGGATAGCAAAAGGGAATCGGGAGAACTCGTCGATGACATTCAGGAAGTACACATTCCTGTTAGTCGAGGGGAGTGGCCCTTTGAAATCGATAGGGAGGCGTTCAAAGGGCCTAGAAGCCTTGACCAGGTGGGCCCTGTCTGGTCTGTAGAAGTGCGGTTTGCACTCCGTGCAGATCGGGCAATCCCTGGTGACAGCTTTTACCTCCTCAGTGGAGAAAGGCAGATTTTGGGCTTTGACGTAGTGGGCAAGCCGGGTGACCCCCGGCTGGCAGAGGTCATTGTGGATGGCTTTTAAGCTGTCGCTCTGCGTGCTGGCGCACGTGCCGCGGGACAGGGCATCTGGGGGCTCGTTGAGCTTCCCCGGTCGATACATAATATCGTATTTGTAGGTGGATAGCTCGATCCTCCACCTCAGAATTTTATCATTTTTAATTTTGCCCCTTTGCAAGTTGTCAAACATGAAGGCAACCGATCTTTGGTCGGTGATGAGGGGGAGCCTCCTACCTGCGAGGTAGTGCCTCCAGTGACATACAGCCTCCACAATGGCTTGTGCTTCTTCTTCGACAGAGGAGTGTCGAAGTTCCGAAGCGGAGAGGGTTCGGGAGAAAAATGCGACTGGTCTCCCTGCCTGATTTACTGTGGCTGCAAGAGCTACCTCCTGAGGCATTGCTGTCAACCTGAAAGGGGACGGATTCATCCACCGCCCGCATGGCCGCTTTGGCGATGTCCTCCTTGATGCAGTTGAAGGCCTGGTGAGCCTCAGCCGACAGGGGGAAAAGTGTGGCCTTAAATAGTGGGCGGGCTTTGTCCACATATTGAGGGACCCACTGGGCATAGTATGAAATAGTATGAGGGCCCTGGGACAATGAGGGAGAGGGAGTTCTAAGAGGGGGCGCATACGGTCCGGGTCGGGGCCCAGGACTCCATTTTCCACGACATAGCCGAGGATGGCTAGCCTGGTCGTGCGGAAAATGCATTTCTCCATGTTGTAAGTGAGGTTGAGTTTCTGGGCCGTCTGGAGGAATCGATGGAGGTTGGCATCGTGGTCTTGCTGGTCATAGCCGCAGATGGTGATGTTATCCAAGTACGGAAATGTGGCCCGCAGCCCGTACTGGTCCACCATTCGGTCCATTGCTCGTTGGAACACCGAGACCCCGTTCGTGACGCCAAAGGGAACCCAGAGGTAATGGAAGAGGCGGCCGTCGGCCTCGAACGCCGTGTAGTGGCGGTCCTCCGGGCGGATTGGGAGCTGGTGGTATGCAGACTTCAGATCCACCGTGGAGAAAATACGGTACTGGGTGAACTGATTCACCATGTCTGCAATGCTGGGGAGGTGGTACGCATCGAGGAGCGTAAACCGATTAATGGTCTGACTATAGTCCACGACCATGCGGCATTTTCCCGCGGTCTTGACGACCACCACCTGAGCTCTCCAGGGTCTGTTACTGGCCTCTATGATCCCCTCACGTAGGACCCTCCGGACCTCGGTTCGAATGAACACCCTGTCCTGCAGGCTGTACCGCCTGCTGCGAATGGCTACGGGTTTACAGTCCGGAGTGAGATTGGCAAAGAGAGGAGTGGGGGGGGAGATTCGCAGCGTGGCTAGGCTGCAGATGGTGAGTAGGGGTAGGGGTCCGCCGAAGCTGAGGGTGAGACTCTTGAGGTTGCACTGGAAATCGAGTCCCAGTAAGAGTGGGGCGCAGAGTTCGGGCAGGACGTATAGTTGAAAATTAGATTAACTAGCTCCTTGGATCGTTAGGGTCGCGACGGTGCGCCCTTGGATGTGAACAGAGTGGGAGCCCGAAGCGAGGGAGATAGTTTGCCGTGCAGGAAAAACAGGGAGCGAACAGCGTCTTACCAGATCTGCGTGTACGAAGCTCTTGGTGCTCCCGGAGTCGAAGAGGCACGGTGTACTATACCCGTTTACTTGAACGTTCGTCATTGAGTTGCGGAGGTGTTTTGGACGCGACTGGTCCAAAGTGACTGTGCCAAGTTGCGGGTAGTCGGCGGCTCGGTCTGCTGTGTTGGGGTGGCCCCGTGGTGAATGCCTGCTGAGGTCGCAGTCTTCGATCAGATTTTCTGAATTTGGAGAGGATGGAGCCCAAGATGGCCGCTCCCGTGGATCGCATGTCGCAGGCGACGAGGAAGATGGCGTCCAAGATGGTGGCCCCCATGAGTCGCACATGGTCAGCCGCATGGTGGGTGTCCGCTAGGATGGTGGCCCCCATGGGTCGCACGTGGTGGGTGGGGGTGGAGTAGAGGTGAAGGCCGCAGTGTTACGGGCCCTGCGAATTCAGAGAACGAGTGCTTTGAGCCGCAGGGGTTTAGAGGCTGGGGCTTTCTTCGCCAGACACACTCTGGCATAGTGTCCTTTGTGACCGCAGCTGCTGCAGGTCGCGATGCGGGCCGGACAGTGATGCCGTGGGTGCTGGGGCTGGCCACAAAAGTGGCAGGCTGGGGCAGCATAGTGGCTGGGTGGCCACGCGGCGCAGGCCTGGGGCAGTTGCTGGTCGGGGACACATGACGGGGTTGCGGAGTCCACAGGGAATGAGGTGAGGCTGCGAAACGAGACCTCCATAGTAGTAGCGAGTTCAACAGTGTCTTCTAAATATTGGGCCCCCTTCTCTAGCAGTCACTGGCGCACGTAATTGGATCTGAGGCCTGCAACAAAGACATCGCGGACAGCAAGTTCCCTATGTTCAGCAGCATTTACAGCCTGATAATTACAGTCCCAGGACAAGGCTTTTAAGTCTCTTAGAAATTCTTCTAGTGATTCTGTGGGGCGTTGGCGGAGAGTAGTAAAAACGTGGCATGCGTAGACCGCATTGACGGGCCTCACGTACATTCTGTTGAGTAGGGCCAGGGCCTCTGTATATGAGCCGATACAATTTAACTGAGTAGATATACAATGGCTCACCCTTGCGTGCAGTAACCTGAGCTTCTGCTCCTCCATCATTTCTGTGGTGCTTGCTCCAGCCAGGTAGGCCTTAAAACATCGGAGCCAGTGTGAAAAGATTTCTTTCGCCTCTGCATCCTGTGGATCGAGTTCCAGTCGATCAGGTTTGAGGGCTGATTCCATAGTCGTTCCTTACTGTTTCTTAAGACGATTGAATTGATGAGACCATCAATTCACGCGACACGTGTTCAGAGCCTGCCTGTGACGAGATGAACTCCAGATGAACTGGCAGGCAGGCTCTCAGCATCAACCTTTATACATCCGGTTAAGGGGAGGAGCCATGGGTGGAGCCAAGGGCGGAGCCAAGGGTGGAGCCCAGAACAAGCTCCTCATCTCCCCCTATGGGTAGAGCCGCGCAACTACACGTGATCCAATACAATATACAGGCTCAACACATGTTGTACAATACAGTGTGGATTATTAGTATTTATAATTCACCACACACTGTGAGGCAGCAGCGCTAACCATTGCGCCGCCCCCACAACCTTCTTCATACAAGTTGTGATGGAAGAGGATACAATTGAAAACATAATTGGAAAATTATCTGAAGAGAAAATATTTACAAGGCAATAGGTAAGTGAGACTTGTTGAGAAGCTCTCGGAGAGCGCTGGCACAGAGGCGGTCTGTGAAATGGCCTTCCTCTGTGCTGTAAACAATTCCCTACTAACAATGGAACATTATTCGGGTTGGGGCTGGTTTAGCTCACTGGGCTAAATCGCTGGCTTTTAAAGCAGACCAAGGCAAGCCAGCAGCACAGTTCAATTCCCGTACCAGCCTCCCCGGACAGGCGCCGGAATGTGGCGACTAGGGGCTTTTCACTTCATTGAAGCCTACTCGTGACAATAAGCGATTTTCATTTCATTTCATTTCATTATAAAAATATTATATGTCATAATTTGTTTCAGTTTACCATTTCAGCTACCATCCCAGTCATTTTCTTTTCAATTATGTGCCGATTTGAACTTGAGTGCTACTGTTGCAAAGGAAAAAAGGAAGGCCTGGAAGGTCATTCATAGATTTCTATTTTAAACTGCCTCCAGTGGTAACCCCACTCCGCCGTCTCACAGTAGGCACATCTGGCCGCTTCACTGGCAGAAAATGTTCTGATGTCTAAGGGTATCATTATACAGCAGGTAGTCATATCTGTAAAGTGTAAGGAACGGGGCCCGGCTGGCTGCCCCATTAAGCTTCAGAGCTCACAGAGTGTGCCACTGCCAGTATTGGCATCCCAGCAGCACAAAGAGCATTGAATGATAAAGCTTAACAAATCTCTTTTTGTGTGCTGCTTATTTTAAATCTCTTGGCTCTGAAATTACACAGCATAATTACAGACGAGGCAGGCGCATGTAAATTCGGCCATCCAGAAGGCTCTCAAATTCCACCCCCCCCCTCCAATAATGCTGCATTCAGCTGCCGAATGTGCCCAGAGCTGTGAACGCCCCTCCCTCTTCCTGACACTCTAGTGCTGAAAAAGGTCACTCTTTGTGCGAACGAGAGAATGTTAACTTCAGCCTTAAATTTACATGTCACTGGTGGTGTGAATTTGTGCCATCTTGTCTTACTCATGTACCTTATAGAATTCTGGATTTATCTTTTATGTTCGCTTGGTTGAATATTCCCACACATATTTCTTCAGGCTGAAAAGTATAAGTTTCTTCGCTTCACAGAATCAATGAATGATTCAACGCAGAGGGGAGGCTACCCGGCCCATTTTATCCATGCTGGCTCTTTGTTAGAGCTATCAAATTAATCCCACTCGTTCCCTGTAGTCCTGCATTTTATGGGGAGCTTCAACTATTTATCCACTTCTCTCTTTGTGGCTACTATTGAAACTGATTCCACCACCCATTCAGGTTCTACCTTCCAAACCGTAACAAATTTTCCTCATGAGCCCAGTGGTTAGCACTGTTGCTTCACAGCTTCAGGGTCCCAGGTTCGAATTTCCGGCTTGGGTCACTATCTGTGCGGAGTCTGCACGTTCTCCCCATGTCTGCGTGGGTTTCCTCCGGATCCTCCGGTTTCCTCCCACAAGTCCTGAAAGACATGCTTGTTGGGTGAATTGGACATTCTGGATTCTCTCTCTGTGTACCCAAACAGGCGCCGATTGTGGCGACGAAGGGATTTTCACAGTAACATCATTGCAGTGTTAATGTAAGCCTACTTGTGACACTAATAAAGATTATCCTTATCTTTATTATGTCCCTCTGGTTCTTCTGCCAGCCACCTTAATGTTGTGCCTGTTATTCGAAACAGCTCTCCCTTAATTACCCCATCGACATGTCTTGATTTAGAACACCTCTGGAAATAAAAATCACACCGTTTGGCTACATCCCGGTCACGAGCCTGTTAAAATGCATTGGAAAGCATTTTACGTTGACTAAAAGCAAGAATATAATGGGATAGTTGCAGTTCTATTATTTCTACTCTGATAGTTCTTAGTTGCACCTTTGGCTTTTGGCAATTCAAGCGGAGCAAAGAGTAGCTGAAACATCTTTTCTACTGGAGTCCTTCCTATTTCTGAGATTGTCCTTGGCTACTTATTGGAAAATGCAAATATCGTATCGTTGACTTTCTTGTCCATTTCCATAACTCCAGTGCACAGCCATAATGTTTTTAGTTCATCGTGGTTACTGTCCTCTGAATTGGGTTTGTTTTTCAGATACAGATGGCAGCACTGCAGACTCTGAGTCTGCAGTTCCTTCTGTCTGAGATGAAAATGATTAACAGTATCATTATAGGAGTGTTCAGATTTTCTCCCAATGGCATCAACCAATTCTTTACTGCAGCGGTCTAATTATTCAGGTATTTTTCAAGAATTCCAAGGTGCTTGAAAAGACCATATGCAACATATGGAGTTGTTAATGAGTCTGTTAATGGAATAGCCCCTTATGCAATGCTGCAAATTTTGAAAGCATCTTGTTTACATGAAAAGCACCTCATCTAATTCATTGTTAGGCAGTCATATGCCAGTGTCAATGAGAGAACAAATGAGTGCTCTTTGACTGATGGTGCTAATTGTTTCACCTCAGAACTCAACAGAAGGAACTTGTCTCCTATTATGTGCTTGAAACCCCAGTAACAACCGACAGCAAACCTAAGCTGCTTTAATTCACTCTAAATAAAAATAAAGACAAAAACAGGGCACAATCAAACGAGAGCTGTTAAATAACTTAAAAGGGCAACAAGAAATTGAAGGAATGCAGTTAATCATTAAATAACCAGGAGCAATCAACTCAACTTCACGGCGAAGATTAAAAATTAACTCATTTATTAAATATAAATTCTGGTCCTTATTGGATATTTAATTAAAAATTGGCCATAGAAGATCAATTTTTGAGGCAATGCTCAACACTCCTGTCTGATGGTACAATGCTCTTCTTCAACAGTCCAAAGTATTCCTAAACAGTATTCCTGTAATAACTCAGTTTGAACTTTTATGTTCACATTAGATGGCTGAATTACCTCAGAACATGCAGTGTTGACTCTCACTCTAGATCTTAATTTACAATACTTTAAAATATCGCAGAACTTACAGGATTTGTATCTTTCTCACCGTTCACGACGACGGGATCTTTGGGTCCCGCCGACAGCGTTCCCCCACTGCGGAATTCCCAGCAGCGAGGGATGCACTCAATGGGAAACCCTGCTGACAATGGCAGGACGAGAAGACCCCTCTGCCGCCCAATGGCGGGTCGCCTTGGCCGCTGCGAAACATGCGGCGGGTTGCACAGAAAATCCCGTGACTTCGCTCGATCCCAGATCCTTTCTGCAACATTCTCAGTCTGGTGTTAGTACTTAACTCTCTAGCTCCACCCACAGGCTTAAGTAATCAAGCAAACGTACAAGGGTCAGTGAACCAGGCTAAACAGTCCAAAATAGAAGAAATAAACCATTGAGGATAGCAACAACACTCAAAGTGCAGGCCATTTCATTCTCTGACCTAATATATTTAGGAACAAATCATTTGTTCTGAAAAGAAACAAAGGAACCATAGCTTTTCATCTGATAAATTGATAAACAGGCATAGTTCACTGGTGCCAAAGGAGTATTTTTTTAGAACGGAATTAATACAAATATTTCATAGAAAGTGGGAGTGTACAAAAACTAACCATTAAGAAAGATGGGATGCATACAGTGAGCTTTGCATACGAGCAGTGGAAGAGAACACTTCCTGAGTGAGACAAAGCCAGAGTGAATGTGAAAAGCTGAATTTGGAACACAGTGGGAATTCAGTGCAGAGGGGAAAGAGGTGTTTTTTTTCTTTGCTTTCTAACTTTTTACATCTTCAGTCTCTACTGCAGCAGTAGAGACTGCAAGGGAGAGAGATGATTGGTAAGTGGGTAAGGTCGGTAAGTATTTATACTCATTTTATCACGTATTTTCTGTAAGGTCTTCGTGGTCTATAACTCATAAGGGCTATATTCTGTAGTAACAAGGACCAGGAAGAAGTGCCTTAGAGAACTGGATATAATCAAATATTAAGCATCTTTCAAAGGTTTACTTTAAAGCAGTAATTAATGGCAGGCGAGCTCTAAGCCATGGTGTGCACCTCCTGTTCCACGTGGGAAGCCAGGAACATTTCCAATGCCCGGGGCCAGCATGTATGCAGGAAGTGTCTCCACCTGCAGCTCCTGGAATCCCAGGTATCGGAGCTTCAGTGGTGAATGAGGAAACTGTGGGGCATCTGCGAGGCAGAGAGTATCATGGATAGCATGTATATGGAGGTGAATGCACCGCAGGCTCAGACTGCACAGGGAGAATGGGTGATCACCAGACAGAGCAAGAGGACTAGGCAGGAAGTGGAGGAATCACCTGAGGCCATTCCCCACAAAACAGATATACTTTTTGGGATACTGTTGAGGGGAATAGCCACTCAAGGGAAAGCAACAACAACTAATTTTGTTGCACCATGGCTGGTTCTCCTGCAGAGAGGAGGAATTAAATTGTTACAGGGGATTTAATTGTAAGGGGAATAGATAGGTATGTTGCCTCCCTGGTGCTAGCACCAGGGAGGCCTCAGTGTGGCTACAGGACATTCTGGAAGGGGAGGGTGAACAGCCAGTGGTCATGGTACACATCAGTACAAATGATCTAAGTTTTTAAAAAAAAGGGGATGAGGCTCTAAAAGCATAATATAGGGAGTTAGGAAGTAAGTTGAAAAGTAGGACCTCAAAGGTCAGGATTGCTACCAGTGCCACATGCCAGTCAGAGTAGAGATAGCAGGGTATCTCGGATGAATACACGGCTGGAAAGATGGTTCAAGGGGGAGGGTTTCAGATTCCTGGGACAGATTCTGGGACTGTTTAGCACAGGGCTAAATTGCTGGCTTTGAAAGCAGACCAAAGCAGGCCAGCAGCACGATTCGATTCCTGTAACAGCCTCCCCGAACAGGCGCCGGATTGTGGCGACTAGGTAACTTCATTTGAAGCCTACTCGTGACAATAAGCGATTTTCATTTCATTTCATTTTCACATTTGGACCGATTCAGGGGGAGTTGGGACCAGGACAAGTTTAGAACAGTACAGCACAGAACAGGCCCTTCAGCCCTCGATGTTGTGCCGAGCAATGATCACCCTACTTAAACCCACGTAACCCGTATACCCGTAACCCAACAATCCCCCCATTAACCTTACACTACGGGCAATTTAGCATGGCCAATCCACCTAACCCGCACATCTTTGGACTGTGGGAGGAAACCGGAGCACCCGGAGGAAACCCACGCACACACAGGGAGGACGTGCAGACTCCACACAGACAGTGACCCAGCCGGGAATCGAACCTGGGACCCTGGAGCTGTGAAGCATTGATGCTAACCACCATGCTACCGTGAGGCCCCTAAGTTGGACGGGTTACTTCTGGGCGGGACCTTGGGCGGGTATTTGATGGTGTGATTGGGGAGGGATTAAACTAGAATGACAGAGGGGGAGGGACAGCTGCCAATGGACTGAATGGCTATCTTCAGTGCTGTATCATTCCCTGATTGCAGGAAAACTGTTATGATACAATTCACATTGGCTGGTTCATTGCATGGAGTGTGTTTTCATCGGGGCTTCTTCCTTGCTATTTCATGGATAAAGAATGTTCAAATCTGACAGATGCCAGACCTAAGAGCTTTGGTAGCAACGTGACTGGCATCTGAACCGACAAGATTTTGTACAACTTAGTGCAGAGCCAGCTTACTTCTTAACTATTGCTGTTTCAGCGTGTTTTGTTCAGGCTTAACAAGAATCAGAATATTTAATTCAATGGATCATGCAGGAGTTCACCAAAATCTAGTTGGACAACGAGCTCTACAACAGCAGTACAATTCAATAACAAAAGAGAAGCCTGCCAACTTGTTTCACGTGAGGGGGTTAGGGTGCAGGTTTCAACAGGCCATGGGGAGGGTTAACGGTAGGGATGACTGGAGTCGTATGGGGCTTGCTGATGGGCCCAGCAAAGGAGTTCTCTCTCCCACTTCCCCGACACCACCTCACACAGCTAAAGCTGTGGGGCTTCCCGACTGGTGTGAAATATCGGTGATGGTGGGCAGGTGTCGCAGTGTCTCCCTCCGACTGCATAAAATTTCAACCACTGATGACCCAGTGAGGAGAAATTTCTTTACACGAAAGGTTGAGACTCTTTGGAACTCGCTACCCCAGAGGATCATGGATGCTCACTCATTGAGTATGTTTAAGGTAGAGATTGATAGATTTCTGATCAGCAATGATGCAAAGGGTTGTGAGGATATTGTGCGCACAAAAGGCATTGAAGTGTCTGACCAGCCGTGATCATCTTGAATGGTGGAGTTAGGCTCGACGGGCTGAATGGCCTACTCCTGCTCCTATGTTCCTAGGTCAGGGGCAGGCGAGAAGGACACCCATTGGAATTTCTGTGCCCCTTCTGCCTTCAAATGCACCAGCAGTGTAGCGTGAAATCCAGCTCATGGATATCAGCCCTATGCGGGATTCGATACTGTTATGGATACAAATCTGACCTTTGAATCTTCCTGCGTGATTTGGAATTCAATGCTCCAGCATTTTCTTGGTTGCATTTTGAACCTCATTAGTTGCAGCGACATAATTTCAAGCAAAGAGCACTGTACAGATTGTGTAAAATATCCCAAAACGTGCCTTTGTCATTGACTGATACTTTCAACAAATGTTCCGTAATTGCAGCCAAACCCTTTTGACTTGTATTTTTCCTGATAGACTGCTCTATGTTATCTACAAGATTCATTGTGTATGAGTTTGTGTTAATATTAAATATAATCTTCCATTCCTCCTCCTATCTGCTTCAATAGTCTCATTCTCTTCCAGCGTCATCAATATATCTTACACTCATTGCCTGGGCTGTTTTTATGATGTTAAAGATAGATGCAAATCGTTCCCTAGCAATAAAATCCCAACTGCACATGTTCAGGAATTGCTTCCCCTAATGTTGCGGCGCAGATAAATGCAGCCAATATTTTTTTCTGGTTGAAATTTTAGATAGATCAGGGGCGGGATTCACTGAGCCTCCGCGCCGAAATCGCATTCGGCGGAGGGGCAGAGAATGGACGTCAAACCGGAAATCCAGACCGGCGCCGCTCCCGCGATTCTTCGGTCCCCAGATAATTGCTTGGAAGTTTCTCACGCGCGAACTAGGGGGCCATTGACAGAGGCCCTCCCCCTCCTCCCTGTGATTCTCTGCGCAAAACTGAGCCCGCAGCCGCCCTGGTGGGGGCCATGGGATTGTTCACTGGGGGAGGGGGAGCCGTCATGGATGGTCAGGGGAGCGATCGGGCACCACTGACCCGCGGGCGCGCGTGATCTCCAAAGGATTAAATTGCTCCCTCTTGTTCCTGTTTCTTATGATGTTATGATCTTACAAGCAGTAAGGGCACAGATCAGACACAATGGGCGAAATTCTCCGCCCCCCACGACGGGTGGGAGAATAGCGGGAGGGCCTTCCCGACATTTTTGCTGCCCTCCCGCTATTCTCCCGCCCCCCCGCCGAAGTCCCGACCCGAATCGCTGCCGCCGTTTTTTTACGGCCGGCAGCGATTCTCAGCTGTTAGATGGGCCGAAGTCCCAGCCCTTTCCGCCGTTTTTACGAACGGCAAACACACCTGGGGCGAGATTCTCCCAAAACGGGAGAAGTCGTAAAGCTGCCGTAAAACCCGGGCGGGTTTTACGGCAGCGCGCCCCTTCCCGACGGGGGACCGATTCCGGGGCGAGATTCTCCCAAAACGGGAGAAATCGTAAAGCTGCCGTAAAACCCGGGCGGGTTTTACGGCAGCGCGCCCCTTCCCGACGGGGGACCGATTCTGGTCCCCGGTCGGGGCTAGCAGCCCGACGCCGTAGGCTCCGGCAAGACTGGCTTAACGAAAATCGTTAAGCCCGCTTGCCGGAGTTAGCGCCGGCTGACGCGTCATATGACGTCAGCCGCGCATGCGCAGTTTGGAAGACTCAAACCCGCGCATGCGCGGGTGACGTCATCGCGTTTTTGCGCGAAACCCGCGCATGCGCGGGCCGGGTTGCCCCTCAGCCGCCCCGCGAATGGATACTGCGGGGCGGCGGAAGGACAAGTAGTGCGCGGGCATCGGGCCCGCTGCCCGCGATCGGTGCCCACCGATCGCGGGCCCATGGCACCCTTGGCACGGCCGTGGTACTGCCGTGCCAATCGGTGCCATGGTTATTAAGAGCGAGTTTGTGACGCCGTTTTTACGAACGGCAAGACCAGGTGTGTTTGCCGTTCGTAAAAACGGCGGAAAGGGCTGGGACTTCGGCCCATCTAACAGCTGAGAATCGCTGCCGGCCGTAAAAAAACGGCGGCAGCGATTCGGGTCGGGACTTCGGCGGGGGGGCGGGAGAATAGCGGGAGGGCGGCAAAAATGTCGGGAAGGCCCTCCCGCTATTCTCCCACCCGTCGTGGGGGGCGGAGAATTTCGCCCCTGGTCTTGCCGTACCATGGGTGCCATGGGCCCGCGATCGGTGGGTACCGATCGCGAGCAGCGGGCCCGATGCCCGCGCACTACTTGTCCTTCCGCCGCCCCGCAGTATCCATTTGCGGGGCGGCTGAGGGGCAACCCAGCCCGCGCATGCGCGGGTTTTGCGCAAAAACGCGATGACGTCATCCGCGCATGCGCGGGTTGGAGTCTTCCAAACTGCGCATGCGCGGCTGACGTCATATGACGCGTCAGCCGGCGCTAACTCCAGCAAGCGGGCTTAACGATTTTCGTTAAGCCGTCTTGCTGGAGCCTACGGCGTCGGGCTGCTAGCCCCGACCGGGGACCAGAATCGGTCCCCGGTCGGGAAGGGGCGCGCTGCCGTAAAACCCGCCCGGGTTTTACGGCAGCTTTACGATTTCTCCCGTTTTGGGAGAATCTCGCCCAAAGTCATTGAACGGCTGAACAAGCTCGAAGGGCTAAATGTCGTGCTCTTGTTCCTGACTTCCTACGTGTACCCATGTCCTGTGTGTCCCTGCAAGAACAGACATGCTTAGAGGTAGCTACTGGTTTTGGGGAGAGGAAGCCAATTGTTTTCCCACAAAACTGCCAATTGCCTACACCTACAAGTTGGTTGCAGCCTCAGCTCCCACAGCTTTTTGGGATGCTAATGCACACAGTCTTGCAATCTCATAATGGTGCCAACATTTCTGGATGAGGACTTCTGAGCAATTTGTCATGTAGGCGAGGTGTCGAGAGCAGTCAAAATCCTTCAAGTGCCAGAAGGATATGGGTCACATGTTATCCACGCGCAAAAGTAGAATTGATTAAGAGCATGTTTACATATCTAGTATGAAGCAACTATTATGACTGGCCATATCAAACGCCTGCTTGGAATAGTTTTGAGGCTGCTACTTTTGCCTTTTTGGTAATTCCTTAATTCCACTGTGTTCCACCATAAGAGTGAGGTTGAACACAAGATACACCCACGTTACTTCCATCAGTTCCAATTAAAAGATCTGGAAAAGATTTCAGATGCCTCGTTAATTTCAAAATTATTTGAATGGAAGTCATTTAGTGATTATTTATTGTACTTATTTTGCGCCTGTGGCAAATTACAACCATTGTAAAAAAAATGCAATCGCCTGCTCGTTCAAGATGATGCAATCTGCTCGGGGTTAAATTTCAGAACAGTTAGCAGCATACTACAAGCAGTCTGTGCACAATTAGATGGAGAATCACACCATGGAAACAAGCTAGCTTGCCCAACCATCCCATCGTAGCTAAAAGCAAATTACTGCAGACACTCGTATCTGAAACAAAAACGGAAAAAACTGGACAATATCAGCAGGTCTGACATGTTTGGAAGGAGTAAGTTGACAAGGAAGTATGTTCTGAAAGATCTGACACTGGGATGTTCCGAAGAACAATGGGACCTTGATGCACTAGTCCATAGATTTCTGAAGGCAGAAGGGCAAGTTAATAGGGTGGTGAAAAAGCCATACTCACCTTTATCAAGTGACGCCTAGATTACAAAAGCAGGAAGGTCATGTTGGAGTTGTGTAGAACCTTGGTGAGGCCACAGCCGGAGTATTGTGTGCAATTCAGGTCGCCACGTAGGAATGATGTAATTGCACTGGAGGGGGTGCAGAGAAGATTCACCAGGATGGTGCCTGGATGCAACATTTAAGTTATAAAGAGAGGCTGGATAGGCTTGGGTTGTTTTCTCTGGAGCAGAGAAGACTGAGAGGGGACCTGACTGAAGTGAAGAAGATTATCAGGGGCATGGACAGGGTGGATAGGGAGCAACTGTTCTCCTCAGTTGAAGGGTCAGTGATGAGGGGACACAAGTTCAAAGTGAGGGCTGGAGGTCGAGGGGGGTTTTGAGGAAAAACCTTTTATATCCAAAGAATGGTGATGGTCTGGAATGCACTGCCTGGGAGGGTGGTAGAGGCGGGTTGCCTCACATCCTTTAAAAAGTACCTGGATGAGTACTTGGCACGTCATAACATTCAAGGCTATGGGCCAAGTGCTGGGAAATGGGATTAGGTGGGCAGGTCAGGGCCTTTCATGCATCAATGCAGACTAGATGGGCGAAAGTGCCTCTTCTGCACTGTATTATTGTGTGATTCTGTGATAGCATCTGTGGAGAGAAAAGGGAGGTAACGTTTTGAGTCTGATGACTCTTTATCAAAGCTGTCCATCGGCAGTATCCTCGACCCATGTTTCCAGCTTTTCCCATATCCCTTTATTTCTTCAATCACTAACAAAACTATTCTTAAATTTTGACATTGTCTCTGCTTCAATCACAATCTCGGAGAGCAATGCACAGCCTCACAATCCAGGTTTCTCCGAAATCCTTTACATTTACTTTCGTGTCAATGTTCCCTCATTCAAATCTACTAATCACAGGTCTGTTTCTATCTATTTACCTCATCCCTTCATAAATTTAAACACCTCCCTACTTCAGTTATTCAAATCTTTCCTCCCGTTTGTATATTGTCATACATTCTGTCAGCTGGGACTCAATTGACAGCACGCTCGCCTTTGAGTCACAAGGTTTCCGGTTCGAGTCCCACTCCAGGACTTGAGCCTAAAAAATTCAAGGCGGACACTCCAGTGCGGTAATGAGGGAACGCCTCACTGTCAGCAGATGAGGTGTTAAACTGAGGCTCGGGTGAATGTAAAAGATCCACGGGCACCATTTTGAAGAGCAGGTTATTGGTCATTATTGTCATAATATACATCCAGATATATGATGGGGCACAGACAGGCAATGATTGACACACAGGATGACCAGTGAACACGCAGAACACAGCAGCCAATTACCAGACAGGACACGACCACTATAAAGCCAGAGGGCACTAGTTTTCCCGCTCTCTTGGGATGCAGCCTCTGAGACAGTCAGAGCTCGTGAGCAGCAACTAGAACATCCACCATGTGGTAGTAAGATAGTCTGGTCAGGTTAGCCTCAGGTCTCCAGTCAAGTCAGCATAGTGTCAACCCACAGTTAAAGCATGTATGATAGTTAAGAGTTCAATAAAATAGAGTTGCATTTCTTCAAGTGTTGGAAGCCTGTCTCTCTCACTGCTGCAGTAAATGCCGTCCTCGCAGACCCAGCTTACCCAACACATCAAATATCACACTTCTGTTTGCGGGTGTTTGTTGTGTGTTTATTGATTGTCACGTCTCCTACATTACAACATTTTGAAAGTACTTCATTAGCTCTGCATTGGGTGGAATTCTCCTTTTGGGAGACTAATTGTTGATGCCCAGGACTGAATTGTGTGTAGTTTGCGTTGCTGCTGGGGGCTATTCTGGGAGCAATTCAGCACTCTGCTGCCGTGAATTCCGAGCAATTCCCGTCCCTACGGGTGTTCTAACTGCTGGGACCGGAATTAGAGCCAAAGAGGCTGGCAGCTGGAGCTGTTTTTAAGTTGTTACCACACACTCACTGCAACCACCAAAATGGCTCAGAGAAGATTGCCCCCCGAGATTGGGAGTCCGAGGTGGACCCACAGCTCCACGCCAGTAAGGAGCAGAGGGACATCTTCTTCCCTAGTGTGGGCCGCAGACTCAAGCCTGCCCTGCTGAACACTGCCTGGGAGGTGGTGGCAGAGGCAGTCAGCACTGCCAGTCTCACCAGGAGGAGACAGCTGGTGATCCGGAAGTGTGGGGGTCACTAGTGAGGCCACTGCCCTGAGAGGGGCAGAGAACCAAGGAATGTTCCAAATGCTGCGGCGCAGGTTGGTTGTGGATCCCCAGCTTCTTCTGCAGTGGGACTGCGCTTCTGAGGAGTGCCAACACCTCGTGGGCTCCTGATTAAGCTTAGCCCTTGATGACGCAGCTGGGGTATGCGGTTGTCCAGAGGGGAGCCTGGGTGGGCTCCCAGATGACCAAAGGCCTTCTGAGCATTCAGAGGACACAGGCAGCACTCAGCAGTGTGAGCAGCCAGGATCCTGTGAGGAGCATTTTAAAGACAGACTACAGCAATGGTGGTCTGAGCCACCCGATCCTGAGGGGGGATCCCCAAATCCACGGACCTGGCACAGAATCACTACCCGCTACTACCCTAGTCCGAGCAGCCACCCCCCCCCCCCCCCCCAGCAAGCCCGACAATTTTAAATGTTTTTTCAGTGTTTCTTTAGCCTCCTGTTTCCCCTCTGCAACTATGGCGCCCAGTCCACATTTGTCAACACTTCCAGTGGAACATCACAAAAGGGTATTGTGTCCAAACCGCTAATCACATTTGAATCCATGCAAATGCCAGTTTTACTTGCCGCCACTGGCGCGGGACGCAAACCTCATTATCGCCACCAGCGAGGGACCGGATCATGGGGCCCCAATCGGCGCAGGGTGCGGACCTTGATTTTGGCCGGATGCCCGATTCTTCACCCAATCGCTGTTTGCAGCGTCGCGAAGTGGAGAATTTCGCCCAGTGTTTTGAGATATCCAGTGACTATGAAAAACATAATAATCTTTATTATTAGTGTCACAAGTGGACTTACATTAACACTGCTATAAAGTTACTGTGAAAATCCCCTAGTCGCCACACTCCGGCGCCTGTTCGAATACACTGAGGGAGAATTCAGAATGTCCAAATTACCTAACAGCACGTCTTTCGGGACTTGTGGAAGGAAACTGGAGCACCCGGAGGAAACCTACGCAGACACGAGGAGAACGTGCAGACTCCGCACAGTGACCCAAGCCGGGAATCGAACCCGGGACCCTGGTCCTGTGTAGCAACAGTGCTAACCACGGTGCTACCATGTTTATACCATGCAGCATGCAGTGAGTCAGTGGTGCACCCTCTCACGCTCTCTTGTTCTGCAATATTCATCCAATAGTGCAGTCAGAAGTGTGGTCTCTGGTGTGCTCTATAGATTCACTATTACATCTCAACTTTAAATTCGACTCGTCTTCTCAACAGTCCATTAGCTACTGCAAGGTCTTATCCACTTGGAGTGCAGCATTTCAATTTTGAGAACTTGTGTCCTCAAATCCCTCTGCTCCTCCTCATCACCCAGCATTCCCCCATTCAAATATCATTGTAACTATTATTGTTGATACCCAAAGATGTGCTTTACTGACATTCAGTTCCATCTGTCACTTTATTTTGTTCACCTTTCCCCCAATCCTGTTAATATCCACTTGCAGCTTCAAATGGCCCATTAAAATCTTTACAATGACTCCTATGTCTCCATCATCTGCACTTTTGTACAACAGTCCCTCTGGTCCTCTATCCACATCATTGTAGTACGCAGTGAAGAATCGGTATTCCACAACAGCAGCCCATGGGATTCCACAACCCCTATTATTAATTAGTCTTAGAGATAGACATTGGCCTCTACTCTCTGATTCTCCCCTGCTCACTAGGTTTTAATCAAATTCTCTACTGACCCTCTAATCCCAGACTCTGTAATATTCTTTAGTGTGGTACTCTGCTGCAAAGAAATACTATGCTAAAAGGGCCATTGCTAACCGGTGGCATTCATTACAGGCGATATGGGTCTGCCAACTCCGGGAACACGAATAAACTGAAATGAGAGAGAGGCTGCATTTTAGCACCCATTGCTTATTCATGGAGTTTGGTATCGTGAGAAATTGCTATAATATTACAAGAAGTGTCATTTGAACAATGTTTTTGAGCCATGCGACTGGCAACAGATCTAGAGCAGATCACTGGAGACACTTTCACCACTAACTGGCAACAACTAGAGTTTTCAGTGCTTGCATCCATTAGCAGTCAGTGCATGGTCGTCTGGTCATCCTCCCTCTCTGCTGCGAGGCAAGAGAAAGTTTGGGGGAAAAGTTGCTTTTGCAATACTTTCTCCATTAATTTCCTCTTGCTTTGTCAGTGGTGTTTGTATAAATAACCAGCTAGCTTTTAGTGTTGGCGTCCCTCTATCCTCAGCAGATGGGGCGTAGCATATAGGGCATGGAGGTCTTTGTACAACTTTATACAACATTGGCTCGGCCACAGATGGAATATTGTGCGCAGTCCAGGTCGCCGCACCATCAAAAGGACATGATTCCAGCGGAGAGGGGTTGAAAAGTTTTAGCTATGAGGAGAGGCTGGATAAGGTTGGGTTTTCTTTCCCGGGAACAGAAGAGGCTGAGGGAGGGGATCTGATAGAGGTCTACAAAATTATGAGAGGGCTAGACAGAGTAGAGTGTAAGAATCTGTTCCCCCTGGCAGAGGTGTTTAAGACCAGAGGGCATAGGTTTAAGGTGAGGAGTAAAAGGTTTAGAGGGCGTGAGGAAATATTTTTTTCTGGAATGCGCTGCCTGAGAGGGTGGTGGAGGCAGGTACACTCGCTACATTTAAGAAGCATCTGGGTGAGCACTTAAATCGCCACGGCTGTGGTCAATGTACATCATATAATTCACACTGTATAGTATTACGTTCACACTGTATAGCATTGTGTCCTTGTGGGCTCTGTCTGTGAGCCGTTGCACGGCTCTGCCCACAGGGGGAGATGAGGAGCTTGTACAGGGCTTCACCCTCGGCTCCGCCCATGGCCCCTCCCACTACCGGAAGTATAAAGTGCTGCCTTGTGAGTCTGCCCTCAGTTCTTCTTGTCGCAGGCAGGCTCAGTTGTAAGTCTATTAAAGCCACAGTTTACTTCCTATCGTGTCTCGAGTGAATTGATAGTCACATCAACGGTGTAGTAGGCTATGATCGTGTACTGGTAAATGGGATTAGTATAGATTGGGATTTGATAGTCGGCATTGACATGGTGGGCCGAAGGGCCTGTTTCAGTGCTGTATGACTCTTTGAGATGGTGCTGTTTAGCCTGACTTCATGTCCTCCTCAAATCCCTCGTCTAAACCAAGAAGGAACCCTAGCGTGATGTTACTGACTAAACACTCAATTTATCCTGGGCACTCCTATAATGTGTCCTGTAAACACAGCACTTTAGATAAAATCCTGAGAAAATCTCCAGAATGGAGAGTTGATGAAATCTTGATGAAGTGTTCCAGAAGGACGTTCCATGCGTTTCAAAAGTTCTCTTCATACCTCTTCATGTCAATCAGCTGGGTGGCATCAGGTGAATGTGTTCGCTGAAATGGTGGCCACCAAAACCGGCGTGCAGCCTCCTTAATGAGCCTGATCGGTCAATTTCATTGTCAATCAGACTCTGAACGATCCTTTAGGTGCCCATTCCTAAGGTATACATTTACTCCTTTACCAAGATGATGACTTGACCTCAATTGGCAATGCCACTCAGGACATCATTGTGACCAATCCACAGAGCTATTGCCATCCAAACATGAGAGACTAAGAAAAGAAAATCTTTCCATTCTCCGTATACAGTCTCGTTCATAAATTCTTCCCTTGTCCTACGGATGCATTCTCAAATTTGGCTTCAGTTTTTGCTCAACTTCAAATGATCAAATGGGAAATAAATAAAGCCTCACTTTTCTATGTGAGCAGATTGCACTCATAGAACTTGGAATAAATTGCTGGAAGCACGCAACAGGATTGGGCACAGATATGTTTGGCAGAATTCCTGTGCTTCTGACCAAGGATCTTCATTCTTCATTTAGGGGCTGATTTCGCACAGGGCTAAATCGCTGGCTTTGAAAGCAGACCAAGGCAGGCCAGCAGCACGGTTCGATTCCCGTACCAGCCTCCCCGAACAGGCGCTGGAATGTGGCGACTAGGGGCTTTTCACAGTAACTTCATTTGAAGTCTACTTGTGACAATAAGCGATTTTCATTTCATTTTCATTCATTCAAAATATGATTTTTTTTTAGTTGCTGGCTTTCCAGCAGTGTTTCTCCCCAGCATTTTCCATTTCTCATTTCAGATTTCCAGCATTGATGATATTCATTTCATACACTCCGTCTGCATTTATCATCGCATAGAGTAAAACTAAGGATCACCTGGCTCCAGTTGTGGCTTGCATTTCAGTCTATTTTTGTTTAAGAAAAAGTTCTTATGTCTTGAATGCAGAATCTCAAGTTAATGTAGATCTAATGATGCCACTCATTAATTGCACCAGCGTTGACACTCTGTTATATATTATATCATTTTTCCCTGCCAAAAGATTATTCCATCACTTTGCACGGGGCTATGGGGTAAGTTCAGAGAAGTGGGACTAATTGGATAGCGCTATAAGATCCAGCGTGAACACGCCAGGCCAAATAATCACCCTCTGTGCTGGTTGGTTCTACGATTTGCCTCGATGCTTTTACAGAAGTTTAACAATGAGCAACATCATTTCAACTATTTCCAGAAATAACTTTGTAAACGTGATGAAGCCATCTTGCTGGAAAGCGACTGCGTTGCAAAAAAGAAATGTTTCATCACAGGGATTTAAATACTACCTGAGGAAAAATCAAAACTCCTGCGTATCACAAACTACATGTGCGGCTAAATTAATTTACAAATCTGGGACAATGTTGAGCCGCTCTGTATGGTGCCAATATATCAGGGGAGAATTTTTTTTTTTGAATTTCAGATGGACTAAAGGACTTATCTGAAAATAGATTAAGAATTTGAACAAATATTTCTTTATCCAGAATAAATTAGAAATATTCCTTCGTGAGGAAATATTTAGTACCTTATCAGAGTTGATGGGTTATCTATATTAAACATGATTTTAAATTCTAATAGCATTTCTGTTGCCTTATTTAGGACTTTATTGAACATTCATATTCAATTCACAGAAGACAATTATAGTGTCCTTGCGACTTTTGCGAGATATAGTCAGTGTAATGTGTTGCATATTAATGTGACATTATTAAAATTTATTACGCTCATATCTGTTTTTATATGGTTTTGGAATAAGTCATTATGTATTATCTGCTCTTGTGTGAGCAGAGATACCCTTTGCAATATTCAATCCATTTTCCAAATCTTATCAAGTATTATTCAAACTACATAACCCATGGTCATTTTGGATGAGGCACAAATCGTGTCCCCTTCTTCCCTCTCAGACAGAGATGGAAGATCACAGAGGGCGGAATTGTGAGCCCATCAGCATAAACGACGACACAGGCCCAAAATCCCACGAGAGTCAGGAAACAGAATTCTTGCCAGCGAGATCTCAGGCGCGATTCAGCGACTGCGTTGCACCTGGCGCAGATCCAGGCACGCTAAGTGATTAGAGGGAGAGGACAAAATCGAGATTTGTGCCGGGCATGAACCATTTTGCGATACACCCGAAGCATTCCCATTGTCGAGTTCCAGATCTCGCACATAAATGGCAGGAATATCATTAACACTCACTTGCATTCACTTCGATCTCGTTCGCGAGATTGAGGTTGAATGTAGCGGCCTCACGGAAATGACCCGACTCCACAGCAGGAAGTCGTCCAGGCGTCATTTAGTATTTCTTTTCAAAAACGTGAACCCGACGCAATGGCTACTATTGGAAGTGAGGAGGAAGCCATTTCTATTTTCCGGCATGCAGCTCAAGGGCCAAGGTGTACAGGGATCTTTGGTCATTCAATGAGCTGGCAGACACGCAGAAGACTGCGTCTCAGCAGCGAGACAGTGCGGCATCTGTGCCGCGTCCTCATGGACTTGGTACCCTGTGGAGAACAGCCTCTCCCGGTGGCCATGAAGCTCACTGCAGCCCTGAACGTTTATGCCACCGGGTCATTCCAGGGCTCAAGCGAGGATGTGTGTTGCATATCACAATCTTCTGCCCACAGCTGAATCCTGGAGGTTACAGATGCTCTGTATAACCAGGCATCCAACTACATCACCTTCTAGCTGGCATCACCGGAATGCACAAGGACCGGGGGGGGGGGGGGGGATTGATGGCACACATATGGCCATACGAGCTCAGGGACATCAGGGAGTTCCCTATATTAACAGGAAAGGGAACCTCCTCGAATGTTCAGATTGCATGTGACCACCATCTCAGGATCATAGAATCATAGAATTTACAGTGCAGAAGGAGGCCATTCGGCCCATCGTGTCTGCACCGACTTTTGGAAAGACCACCTGACCCAAGCCCACACCTCCACCCTATCCCCATAATCCAGTCACCCCACCCAACACTAAGGGGAATTTTGGACACTCAGGGCAATTTAGCATGGCCAATCCACCTAACCTGCACATCTTAGGACTGTGGGAGGAAACCGAAGCACCCGGAGGAAACCCATACACAAACGGGGAGAACGTGCAGACACCGCACAGCCAGTGACCCAAGCTGTGAATCGAACCTGGGACCCTGGAGCTGTGAAGCAATTGTGCTAACCACTATGCTACCGTGCTGCCTGTGTGATACAAGATTGGATCATGCACGTGTGTGCCCGTTACCCAAAGAACTTGCATGACAGCTGCATCCTGGGGCACCCGGAGATCACTGGCGTCTTCGAAGACCTTCGCAAGATGGTGGGTTGGCGGGGGATAAGGGGTAACCTGCCAATTTAATGCTAATGATTCCAGACTAAGGTGGAGACCTGTTATAATGAGGCCTGCGTTTACACCCATCCTGTCATTGAGCAGTGCATCCGCCTGCTGAAAATGCAGTTCCGATGCCTGGACCACTCTGGTGGTGCCCTGCGGTACACCCTCAGCGTGTCTCTCACTTTGTGCTGTGCAATCTGGCACATCAGCGGGACAACATACTGGGGAGGAGAAGGTGAAGGCGGAGTGATATGTGGCCTTATCTGAGGAGGAGACGGTCCAAGAGGGGCCGGAGGATGAGCCCCGTGAGGAGCATGAGGGTGGAGGACAGGTGGCGACAATGATCCGAGATACGAGGAGAGCTAGGGAAGCCCTCATCATTTGAAGTTTCTCTGAGGACAAGGCTATGTCCATCAGCTCAACAACGCCCCATTTCCCTCTCTCCCCTCCCCCTTTTCCCTCCCTCTTTCCCAACCCCCTCCCCACATTTCCCTCCACCAGTCAAGACGTGGGCGTTATGCTTCAGGTTTTCCACAGCGTTCGCCACTCTGGCAGTGTTTGCCTCAGTGCCACGCATTATCAGCACCATCTCCTGTGTCTACAGCCTTTGGAATCCCTAAAATCTGCCTTGCAGTCGCTAGAGTGTCATTAACACCTTCTCCTGATTCTCACGACTGTGTCCAATCATCAGCATCAACTCTGGGAACATTGTCCAGAGACTCAGCATCTGGCTGGGATCCAGCTGTGTCCTGGAATCCAGCAGACCTCCAACTGCTATCTAATAATAATAATCTTTATTATTGTCACAAGTAGGCTCACATTAACACGGCAATGAAATTACTGTGAAAAGCTCCGGGTCGCCACACTCCGGCGCCTGTTCGGGTACACAGAGGGAGAATTCAGAATGTCCAAATTACCTGACAAGCACATCTTTTGGGACTTGTGGGAGGAAACCGGAGCACCCGGAGGAAACCTACGCACACACAGGGAGAACGTGCAGATTCCCCAAGCCGGGAATCGAACCTGGGAGCCTGGCGCTGTGAGGCAACAGTGCTAACCTCTCTGGCGCAGGCCAGCCACACGGTTGATGATTGCTCTCTCCTTGAGCAACCCTGCGATTTTCAGGGCCTGTTCCTCATAGGGGTGAGGACACGAATCTCTGGGACTCCGCCCCACCCTCTTGGCCCTTTCTGATTAATTATTGGGCAAAGAGAGGGCGTTAGAGCCACATGCTGGATGGGTCAGGGCGTCTATAGTAGGTGAGATTTGTGTGCACCACATCTGGGCATGAAGGGGTTGTGCTGATGGGTGCCAGGAGGTTCTGAGGAGCAAGCACTAAGAGTGGCTATGGGGAGCGTCCCGTTGACTTCAGTGGACCGAAAAATCCCACCGCCGGAAAGGACCAGAAAATGCCACCCTTGGATGTTAATTGTGGATTTTGTTCTTTCAGATCTGTTAACTTTTGAAAACTAAATTTAAAATACCCAATATTTTTTTCCAATTAAAGGGCAATTTAGCGTGGCCAATCCACCTACCCTGCACATCTTTGTGTAGTGGGGATGAAACCCCACGCAGACATGTGGAGAATGTGCAAACTCCACACGGACAGTGACCTGGGGCCGGTATCAAACCCGGCTGCTGATCACCGTGAGCCAGCAGTGCTAACCACTGCGCCACCGTGTCGCCTGCTTGCAGGAATAACATGATTTTAGTCTGAAATCGCTGAGCCAAGGAGGTTGAATATTATCAGAAATGTGCTGCAACTGTCTGAACGATAATTTGCTTTCCTACAGTGCCATTAATGCAGAAAAATGTCCAACAACTTCTCCAAGGGGTAGTTAAAAATTGGATACTGAACCAAAGGTGGGGACATAGTCTGTCTTCTTGTCATTGGATATGGTCATTACCTGGTGCCTATGTTACGCAAGGCCATTTGCCACTTGTCAACTCAAGCTCAGTGTTGTCCAAATCCTGCTGCGGGCTGGTAGGGACAGTCCCATTAGCAGAGGGGTTGTGAACAGAGCTGAGCACTGGGCAATCTCCAGAAATAACTTCTTCCGACCTTAGAATGAAGCACACATCATTGACGGAGGTGGTCTGGCCGAGGATGATGCCCTGTTGGATTCCAACATCCCTGCAGCTGCAACAGTTGCTGTCTGACAGCGAAACAATCTTCCCTCCCTTAGTTACATCCTCAGCTATTGGAGAGATTTCACACTCGATTGCCCACCTGACCACAGCTTCACCAGCGTCCCTTAATGTCATGCATGGACAATTTCTCTGTCAGCAGATCTCACAGCTGACAGCTGTGACACCTGGCATTCAGTTCTTGTGTCCATGTCCATGAGGACGTCTGAGATGGGATCTGGTGTAATGAGCCTGAATGGGAAAGTTGTTGGTGCTTGTTTACGGCATTGTCAATGCTGATTATTGGGAGGAGGGTGATAGGTTGGTGAATGGCTGGATTAGATATATCTTGTTTCTTTTGTGAAACGACTGTCTATCTGCCAATTTGTGACTAGTTTTCCACGTTGTTGAATGTGTCATGGATGCACTGACCAGCCTGGCCAAATTATTGGGGTGGTGGTGGGGCAGAGGCGGTTAACGTTGGGAATTGTTGGTGCAGTGAGTGGTTTATTCTGCCATGTACCCTACCGTGTCAGGATTTGGTCATGGTCCGTTACCTCCACTGCACCCGGAGCATTCAGCTGCTTGACATCAAATGGAGTAAAGTGAATTTACTGGAATTTATGTTGGTAAAGGATTCAGGAGTCCTCAGGCCTCAGCTCTTTTGGTCACTTCAGCCTCATCATGGTTGGGTGTGCACATGTTCATGGAGTCCTCTCCTATTAGTTGTTGAATTGTTCACAATATTTGTGACTGAATATGGTCAGGCTGAAGAGCTTTGAAGCTTTGAGAACGCAGTATGGAGGGCATCCATAAGGCTGATCAGAAGAGGATCGCAGCTTTTGAAATGTCGCCCAGCAAAGTGCTCACCACTGTGCCATGGTGCCGCAGTGCTCACCACTGTGCCATGGTGCCGCAGTGCTCACCACTGTGCCATGGTGCCGCAGTGCTCACCACTGTGCCATGGTGCCGCAGTGCTCACCACTGTGCCATGGTGCCGCAGTGCTCACCACTGTGCCATGGTGCCGCAGTGCTCACCACTGTGCCAAGGTGCCGCAGTGCTCACCACTGTGCCACGGTGCCGCAGTGCTCACCACTGTGCCACGGTGCCGCAGTGCTCACCACTGTGCCACGGTGCCGCAGTGCTCACCACTGTGCCATGGTGCCGCAGTGCTCACCACTGTGCCATGGTGCCGCAGTGCTCGCCACTGTGCCATGGTGCCGCAGTGCTCGCCACTGTGCCATGGTGCCGCAGTGCTCGCCACTGTGCCATGGTGCCGCAGTGCTCGCCACTGTGCCATGGTGCCGCAGTGCTCGCCACTGTGCCATGGTGCCGCAGTGCTCGCCACTGTGCCATGGTGCCGCAGTGCTCACCACTGTGCCATGGTGCTGCAGTGCTCACCACTGTGCCATGGTGCCGCAGTGCTCACCACTGTGCCATGGTGCCGCAGTGCTCACCACTGTGCCATGGTGCCGCAGTGCTCACCACTGTGCCATGGTGCCGCAGTGCTCACCACTGTGCCATGGTGCCGCACCTGTGGTTGTGGCACTGCATAGTCCTATCACATGGACGTTTCAGTGCTCAGCATGCAGGTTGCCCTGTGTAGTGGCTTCATTAAGTTGGCACTTATTTCCACAGCATGTCTTGTACTTCTGCTGGCATACACTTCTACACTCTTGTTTGAACCAAGGTTCATTATCTAGCTTGGTGTTGACACATTAATAAGGGTTGTGCCAATCCGTGAGGTTGCAGATTTTGATAACATGCAATTCCGCTGCAGGTCCACAGAACCCATATTGACCCCAGTTTGGACTGCAGGAACTGATATTATTCTGCTCATTTAGGACAACCATATTGGAACAACAGAACATGGCTCTTTGGCCCATCATTGGATTGGATCAGATTTGTTATATTGTCACGCGTACCGAGGCACAGTGAAAAGTATTGTTCTGTGTACAGTCCAGACAGATCATTCCATACATGAAAAAAAATAGGGCACGCATAAACACATAATGTAAATACATAGACACAGGAATCGGGTGAAGCATACAGGAGTTCAGTACTACTCAGTAGAGAAGATGTTTGAAGAGATCAGATCAGTCCATACCAATAATTGGTAGCTGTTTCAAAGAGCCTGCACAATCAATGACCCTCGTATGGACTGATCTCCATTGATAAGTCAACAAGACTTTGGGTGGAATTTAATACTCCACCCTTGAGATGCATTTGGAGGTGGGGGTGCACTTAATTAGGCAGGAGGGTGCCAGATGGTGATGCCATCCCCCGCCACCCCCTGATTATGTGGAGGATGTTAAAGTTTGTGGATTTCTTACCCACTCTGACGTATTTCGGGTCCTTAAGTGGTTAATTAATGCCTATTAATACTTATATTGTGCTTTTTCATGTCTTTTACGCAGCCAGTTATCTTGTGCTATGTCTGTTGTTATGTCGGCTGATGAGGCTTTATTCTATCGTAGAGCTATCCTGGCCGAATGTAAGTGAAAAGTGAGTTGCCGTCCGAAGGAAACGGACAACTGTGAAACACAGCCGCGAGGAAGTTAATTTAAATTCTGCCAACTGTTCCACGTTGAAAATTGAAGCAGGCTAAAAGTTATAACTCTTGATTTAATCATGTGGAAAAATAGAGGGCATTAAACATTCAAACACCTCCAATATGAATTCAGTAGTGGGTAAATTCCATTGTTTCCCAAGAGAGTCGTGTCCTGCTGAGAAGCATTGCATCTTGATGGAAATGTGGGCTTCAAAACAGAGATTTCCTTTCCTTATTTGATGAAGTTCAAATCAGCAGAAAAATGCAAAAGATAAATGCGTCCAATACACAATGTTGTAGCATCAATGATAATGTTGCACAATCTTAAGCACACAGAGATCACATCATCTCTTTTCTCCTGTTATGATGATCAGAAAATCTGATTACAGTGATCGAGGACTCTGTTGTATTTGATCATGGCGCTTTGCGAGACCCATATTATTATCACTTGGCTATGGAAAGAATACATTTTTTGTGGTTTATTTCGGGTGAGCGCAGTGTATAAACCTGGCTGGGTATTTAACCGCAAAGTGATTTGGGCCAATTATCTTATTGACTGCAGTATATCACTCCTGTCAGAATGCTCCAAGGTCACTTTTTAACAGGACGCTTATCTGCACTGATGAATTACAGTGTCAGTCACTGCTCCAAAATAAGGATGCTGCACTCACTTTGCACCACCTGATTCACCTCTTCAGTCCTGATTCTATCGTTTAGATTTTTGAAACCTTTTCGCCCATTTTAATTGCCTCACATCTGTAAGAATGAAAAGTCCACAGAGTGGTGAGGTTGAATGTGAGATTATCTGTCCGGAATACGTGACTCGGACTTCACTGCCAGTTTTAATACATTTATATTTTGAGATGGGGAACCGTTTCGAAAGATTCTCCCACAGCCCTCTACCTCATCTGTGTTACAACATCAGAAGCTCTTGTTACATCGGAGGGGGAGAAGAAAGACTTGCATTTTTGTTGCACTTTCACAACCTCAGGATGTTCTGAAGAACATAACAGCCAATGAAGCACCTTTGAGAAGGCATCACTGTTGTAAAGTAGGAAACATGGTAGACAATTTGGGTAAAATAAGTTCCTACATACAGCAGCATGATTATAACCAGATAATCTGCTTTGAATCTACATTGGTTGAGGGGTAAATATTGGTCAGAATACTGGGAAGAAGGCACCTAGTCTTTTTCAACCTCATGCCATGGACTTATACATTCACCCAAGGGGGCAGTCAGGGCCCCAGTCCATTGCCTGTCATCTGTAAGATGGTATCGTTGTCAGTGCAGCACTCATTTAGAAATGCACTGGACTGTCAGTCTCTCTGGATTGGGACTTGCAGCATAGCCATCAAACTTGAAGGTTACCGCTAAGCCCACACCTGACCATCTCCCAGATTTCAGAACTTGTTTCTTTGGTCCATATTGAAGCTTTGTTTGACACACCTAGCCACAGCTGTGGTACAATTCAAATGATGTGGAGATGTCCGGCGTTGGACTGGGGTGAGCACAGTAAGAAGCCTTACAACACCAGCTTAAAGTCCAACAGGTTTGTATCGAATCACACCTGTTGGACTTTATCTGGTGTTCTGAGACTTCTTACAATTCAAAATGCCACCTGGGAGAGGCCATCAGAGGCTTCCCTGAAGTAAAGCAACAACGCAAGTGTCATCGGATGGGTACCATTAATGGCTGAATGCCAGCAGTAAATAAATAATAATAATAATAATCTTTATTATTGTCACAAGTAGGCTTACATTAACACTGCAATGAAAATGCCCTAGTTGCCACACCCTGACACCTGTTCGGGTACACAGTGGACTGTGGGACGAAACCGGAGCACCTGGAGAAAACCCACGCAGACTCAGGGAGAACGTGCAGACTCCACACAGACAGTGACCGAAGCCAGGAATCGAGCCCGGGTACCTGGTGCTGTGAAGCAACAGTGATAACCACCGTGCTGCCGTGCCGACTGTGGTGAACCACAGTAGCGTAATTAACACTGTATTACACATGTTGTACTATGTCTCTGTAAGCTCGGCACACGAGCAGCTGCGCTGCTCTGCCACTAGGGGAGATACACTGGGAGTGTACGGGAATTTGTACTGGGCTCCACCCTTGGCTCCACCCACGGCTCCTCCCCCTAACCGGAAGTATAAAGGTTGATGCTGAGAGCCTGCCTGCCAGTTCATCTGGAGTTCATCTTGTCACAGGCAGGCTCTGTTGTAAGACGATTAAAACCACTGTTCACTTCTAACCACGTGTCGCGTGAATTGATGGTCTCATCAATTTAATCGTCTTAAGAAACAGTAAGGAACGACTATGGAATCAGCCCTCAAGCCTGATCGACTGGAACTCGACCTGCAGGATGCAGAGGCGAAATAAATCTTTTCACATTGGATCCGATGTTTTAAGGCCTACCTGGCTGAAGCAAGCACCCAAGAAACGACAGAGGATCAGAAACTCAGCCTACTGCACGCAAGGGTGAGTCATCGTATATCTACTCAGTTAAATTGTACCAGCTCATATACAGAGGCCCTGGCCCTACTCGACAAAATGTACGTGAGGCCCATCAATGAGGTCTACGCGAACCACGTTTTTACTACTCGCCGCCAGCGCCCCACAGAATCACTAGAAGAATTTCTAAGAGACTTAAAAGCCTTATCCCGGGACTGTAATTACCAGGCAGTAAATGCTGCTGAGCATAGGGAACTTGCTGTCCGCGATGTCTTTGTTGCAGGCCTTAGATCGAATTACGTGCGCAAGCGACTGCTGGAGAAAGGGGCTCAAAATTTAGAAGAAACTGTTGAACTCGCTACAACTATGGAGGTCTCGTTTCGTAGCCTCACCTCGTTTCCTGCGGACTCCGTGACCCGTCATGGGTCCCCGACCAGCGACTGCCCCAGGCCAGCGCCGCGCGGCCGCCCAGACACCATGCTGCCCCAGCCTGCCACTTTTGTTGCCAGTCCCAGCACCCGCGGCAGCACTGCCCGGCCCGCAACGCGACCTGCAGCAGCTGCGGGCAAAACGGTCACTACGCCAGAGTGTGTCTGGCAAGGAAGGCCCCAGCCCCTAACCCTCCCGCGGCACAAAGCAACCGGACTCTGCACTCGCAGGCCCGCAGGTCCCGGAATGATGCGGCCTATACCCTGACTCCGCCCCCGCCCGCCACATGCGATCTATGGGGGACGCCATCTTGGCGGATCCCCACCACGCGGCCGACCACGTGCGACTCATGGGGGCTGCCATCTTCCTCGCCACCCGCCACGTGCAATCCACGGGGCGGCCATCTTGGGCTCCATCCTCTCCAAACTCAGAAAATTTGATTGAAGACTGCGGCCTCAGCGGGCACTCATCGCGGGGCCACCCCAGCGCAGCCGACTGAGCCGCCGACTACCCGCAACTCAACGCAGTCACACTGGACCAATCGCGCCCAAAACATCTCCATAACTCCATGACGACGGTACAAATCAACGGGTACAGTACACCGTGGCTTTTCGACTCTGGGAGCACCGAGAGCTTCGTACACCCAGATCTGGTAAGACGCTGTTCGCTCCCTGTTTTTCCTGCATGGCAAACTTTCTCCCTCGCTTTGGGTTCCCACTCTGTCCACATCCAAGGGCGCACCGTCACAACTCTAACGATCCAAGGCGCTAGTTACTCTAATGTTCAACTATACGTCCTGCCCGAACTCTGCGCCCCACTCTTACTGGGACTCGATTTTCAGTGCAATCTCAAGAGTCTCACCCTCAGCTTCGGCGGACCTCTACCCTCACTCACTATCTGCAGCCTAGCCACGCTGCGAATCCCCCCCCCCCCCCCCCCCTCTCTCAATGCCAATCTCACTCCGGACTGTAAACCCATAGCCACTCGCAGCAGGCGGAACAGCCTACAGGACAGGGTGTTCATTCGAACCGAGGTCCGGAGGCTCCTACGTGAGGGGATCATAGAGGCCAGTAACAGTCCCTGGAGAGCTCAGGTGGTGGTCGTCAAGACAGGGGAAAAATTCCGCATGGTCATAGATTATAGTCAGACTATTAATCGGTTCACGCTCCTCGACGCGTACCCCCTCCCCAGGATTGCAGACATGGTGAATCAGATAGCCCAGTATCGAATTTTCTCCACGGTGGATTTGAAGTCTGCATACCACCAGCTCCCAATCTGCCGGGAGGAAATTAAATTAAATTAAAATCGCTTATTGTCACAAGTAGGCTTCAAATGAAGTTACTGTGAAAAGCCCCTAGTCGCCACATTCCAGCGCCTGTTCGGGGAGGCTGGTACGGGAATTGAACCGTGCTGCTGGCCTGCCTTGGTCTGCTTTCAAAGCCAGCGATTTAGCCCTGTGCTAACTTCACGGCGTTTGAGGCCGATGGCCGCCTCTTCCACTTCCTCCGGGTTCCCTTTGGTGTCACAAATAGGGACTCGGTGTTCCAACGAACAATGGACCGAATAGTGGACCAGTACGGGCTGCGGGCCATGTTTCCGTACTTGGATAACGTCACCATCTGCGACTATGACCAGCAGGACCACGATGCCAACCTCAATCAATTTCTCCAGACGGCCCAGAAGCTTAATCTCACGTACAACAAGGAGAAATGCGTTTTCCGCACAACCAGACTAGCCATCCTCGGCTATGTCGTGGAAAACGGAGTCCTGGGCCCAGACCCGGACCGTATACGCCCCCTCTTAGAACTCCCTCTCCCTCATTGTCCTAGGGCCCTCAAACGGGGCTTGGGGTTCTTTTCATATTATGCCCAGTGGGTCCCTCAATATGCGGACAAAGCCCGCCCACTCTTTATGGCCACACTTTTTCCCCTGTCAGCTGAGGCTCACCAGGCCTTCAACTGCATCAAGGAGGACATCGCCAAAGCGGCCATGCGGACGGTGGATGAATCCGTCCCTTTCCGGGTTGAGAGCGATGCCTCAGAGGTCGCTCTTGCAGCCACATTAAATCAGGCAGGGAGACCAGTCCCGAACACTCTCCGCTTCGGAACTTCGACACTCCTCGGTCGAAAAGGAAGCACAAGCCATTGTGGAGGCTATTCGTCACTGGAGGCACTACCTCGCAGGTAGAAGGTTCACCCTCATCACCGACCAAAGATCGGTTGCCTTCATGTCGCAAAGGGGCAAAATTTAAAATGATAAAATTCTGAGGTGGAGGATCGAGCTCTCCACCTACAAATATGATATTATGTATCGACCGGGGAAAGCTCAACAAGCCCCCAGATGCCCTGTCCCGCGGCACATGCGCCAGCACGCAGAGCGACCGCTTAAAAGCCATCCACAATGACCTCTGCCACCCGGGGGTCACCCGGCTCGCCCACTACATTAGAACATAGAACATAGAACAGTACAGCACAGAACAGGCCCTTCGGCCCTCGATGTTGTGCCGAGCAATGATCACCCTACTTAAACCCACGTAACCCAACAATCCCCCCATTAACCTTACACTACGGGCAATTTAGCATGGCCAATCCACCTAACCCGCACATCTTTGGACTGTGGGAGGAAACCGGAGCACCCGGAGGAAACCCACGCACACACGGGGAGGACGTGCAGACTCCACACAGACAGTGACCCAGCCGGGAATCGAACCTGGGACCCTGGAGCTGTGAAGCATTGATGCTAACCACCATGCTACCGTGAGGCCCCATGAGGCACCCCATGAGGTACCGTGAGGCACATTAAAGCCCGTAATCTGCCTTTCTCCACCGAGGAGGTAAAAGCAGTCACCAGTGATTGCCCGATCTGCGCGGAGTGCAAACCGCGCTTCTACAGACCAAACAGGGCCCACCTGGTCAAGGCTTCTGGGCCCTTTGAATGGCCCTTTGAATGCCTCGCTATCGATTTCAAAGGGCCACTCCCCTCGACTAACAGGAATGTGTACTTCCTGAACGTCATAGACGAGTTCTCCCATTTTCCCTTTGCTATCCCGTGCCACGATATGACCTCCCACACAGTCATTAGCGCCCTGCATAGTATCTTCACCCTGTTTGGTTTCCCCAGCTATGTACACAGCGACCGGGGCTCGTCCTTTATGAGCGACGAGCTGCGTCAGTACTTGCTCGATAAGGGCATCGCCTCGAGCAGGACTACCAGCTATAATCCCAGGGGGAACGGGCAGGTGGAGAGGGAGAATGCGACGGTCTGGAAGACCGTCCTACTGACCCTCCGGTCCAGGAATCTCCCAATCTCCCATTGGCAAGAAGTCCTCCCCGATGCGCTCCACGCTATTAGGTAGCTCCTATGTACCGCTACCAACCAGACCCCTCACGAGCGGCTCTTCATTTTTTCCAGGGGCACTACCACGGGGGTTTCGCTCCCGGCATGGTTGAAGACACCGGGCCCAGTACTCCTCCGGAAGCACATCAGGGCGCACAAAACTGACCCACTTGTAGAGAAAGTGCTCCTACTGCATTCAAACCCCCAGTACGCCTTCGTAGAATTCCCTGACGGCCGTCAGGACACTGCATCCCTCCGGGACCTAGCGCCGGCAGGATCCAACCCCCCCCCCACTACCACTGCCGAGGTACCCCTCACACTACACCCCACCCAACTCGCCCCCAACGCCCCCGCACCTACCAGTTCGCTACATTTGTTTTGCGTGCCTGCGCCAGCTAGCTCCCAGCGCCCCCAGTCCCCAGGCGAACCAGACGGGTACGAAGCTCGGGCGGAATCGCCCCCGGATTCCGCCATCGTACCCCAACCAACGGTGCTCATCCAGCCACCAGACGGGGCTGCAACCCCGGTTCTCCGCCGATCACAGCGGACAACTCGGCCTCCGGACAGACTCAATCTGTAAGCCACCACCCCCGCCGGACTTGATTTTTTTACAGGGGGTGAATGTGGTGAATCACAGTAGCGTACTTCACACTGTATTACACATGTTGTACTATGTCTCTGTAAGCTCGGCACACGAGCAGTTGCGCTGCTCTGCCACTAGGGGGAGATGCACTGGGAGTGTACGGGAGTTTGTACTGGCTCCACCCTTGGCTCCACCCACGGCTCCTCCCCCTAACCGGAAGTATAAAGGTTGATGCTGAGAGCCTGCCTGCCAGTTCATCTGGAGTTCATCTTGTCACAGGCAGGCTCTGTTGTAAGACGATTAAAACCATTGTTCACTTCTAACCACGTGTCGTGTGAATTGATGGTCTCATCTCCGACCACAATGGCAGCCTCTGGAAGCATGGAGGAGAGGCCTTGCATTTTATGCCTGTCATTCACCCGCTGACCTTGGCGAACATTGTTTGATGTCACAACGACAGTTGCATGTCTTATAGGCGCCTAATTGGGTTTCAAGTGGCATTTGTGACCTTAAGGCAATTGCTGATGTACGGATCCTTTGCCCATTTCTGTTTTGGACTTGTTATCTAATTTGCCGTTGGAGCAGCTCCTGGAGCAAGAGAAATAAGTTAGATTATAGAACTGTTCCCAGAGGACATAAATGGAGTATAAACAACAGATTTTTACTGTCTTGCTGAATTTTTGTAAATCAATCTCTAAATTGATCACTGGAGGTCTCAACTTGTTGTCGGGATAGTTCCTGAAGACTGTCGCGGAATTTGAGACTTGCTACAGATTTCCCTTTATTCCAAAGGTGCTCGCATTCAGTGCTCCCCTCTGTTGCTGCCTGTAATGGTGGAAGTAAAGCACCAAAGTGACTAAGATAATATTAAACAACACCATCTCACTCGACCAGCAGGAGATTCAATCTGCCTGCACCGTAGAATTTCACTGTGCCTGTGCATTTGCAAGTGACGGCTGGAGTCTATAGAGGCCATTTCAACCAGCCACGTTGGAATCTGCTTACTGGGGGAAGTGGATCAGCCAATGAATAGCAGACTTTACACTGATCCACTGTCCATACAACACACGGTGCATGGCTGTTATGTCTTTTGGTTTCCAGAAGTTAGAAATACTCGCACATTAGACTCAAAATGCTGCAGCTTCATCGAGTGCATTTCTCGATGCTCTCCATGAAGCCAAGATGAACTGACAGGCTGATATATGGTTAAGCGGCACATGATTGCAATGCTAATGCATGTGGCACCCCGGGATATTTGTTCACATGACAATTAGTTTTGAGTTCTTCACAAATAACAGAGCATCAGCATAGCGTCCCTCTTTCTTAGAACAAAATAATGCCTCTGTATGACAATAACTTTCCAATCATTCACTTTTTTTTAATGAAGAAAGATTAACAATTGATCTTTCTAAATAAACTACGCACCTGAAAATCTGTTTACTTTTCCCACAAAAACATTGGCTGCGATTTAATGGCCTCGTCACGCCCGGATTCCGAGATTCGTCCGAACCTCACGAGACGTCGCAATCTGGATCATGCCCTGGCTGGGCGAGATCCAGATGAGCACATGGCGCATTTAAATATGGTTACGTTGGATTCTTCCGGGGCCCGGTAACTAAAGGCCTTGCCAACGAGGCCTGGTCAAGGCGCCGTTTAGTACTGGTCCACACAAATGCGAACCAAGACTAATGGCATTTGGAAACCCCTGGGAGGTCGGTGACAGGGCAGGGCTGCCCAGTGGCTCTCCCTCTGTCATCCGGGCACCTTGGCATTGCCAGCCTGGAAATGCCAAACTGCTCAGGTGGTAATGACAGGGTGCCAGGGTGCCAATGCCAAAGGTCTGGGCCTGAGGGGGGCATGGCCATGAAAGGAGGGAATGAGAGGATATGAAGGGTGGGGGGCGTGAAGGACAGATAGGAAGGTGCCTCATAAAGGTTTGGGGGGGGTGAAGGGTGAGGGTCCTGAAAGTGGGGAGGGGCCTCAGCGATCCCATAGCAGAGTGTCCTCACTTATGGGGGGTGTGAAGTAATGTCCATGTGTGTGGGGTGATATTGCCCGTGGGTGGGGATTGTGGGAAACCTTCAAGCTCACTTGGAGATCAGGGCACCCTTTCAAAAGGGTGAGGAACCTGTCGCAGTTTGCCATCCATTTTAAGCCACATTTCTCTATCAGATAAAACTGAAACAGCTGTGCCGGTATTTAGTTTGAATTCTACAGGGTGCCCATCAACGTTTAATTAATGCTCCATAATTATTTTCTGTTTTATTAACTTCTCTTGGGAAAGTTATGGGGCTGGATTCTCCGTTGCCCGACGCCAATGTCGTAATCGGTGAACGGGCGGAGATTCGACTCCAATGGCCAAATTAGGGCTGTCACCAGTTTGACTCTGGTCAGCCATGCACTGCCCTCTCGGAAATGGCGTCATCGCATCACGTGCCATTGCAATGCCGTTGGCGCGTCATCGACCAGCCCGCCCGTGATGCTCCACCCCCGATGGGCCGATTTCCCAACGGCGCGGACACGTGTGGTCTCGGCTGTGCGGGAACCTGGCATGGCGGCTGGGGACCGTGTCCAGCGCTGCCACACTTGGACGGGATCCGTGCCGCTAGTGGGTGCTTCCACGAGGGCTGGGATGATTGGTGGGGGGTGGCCAGGGGGTGGGCTGTGAGATCGTGGATGGCGGGTCGGTTCCGCGCATGAACGATGCCATGTTGTACCGCGCGACTGCTGCAGGTCATCAGCCATGCACCTGCGCATCCAGGGACCCGGCTATTCTCTGGTCATCTTCCGCGTGGGGCTGGGAGTTCACTCCGTGGTGCTGCTAGCCCCTCACCAGTCTCAGAATCGGTGAGGGTTTCACGCAGAATTTGTGGTCATAAAAGACCACACACGCTCCGTTGGCATCAACACTTAGTCGCTGAAATGGAGAATCCAGTCCATGGGTTTCTCCGTGTCTCTTCCACTTCAATGTGATTTGTTATTCTCTCTTTCGTCCTGTGAGCTACTTGTATTTTAGATTGGCAGACAATTTTAAAGTGTCCAAACTTTCCACAACTCTGGCACTGTCTACACCTCCTCACACTCTTCCTGCTTGTGCCGGGTTTCCCCGCCACACTGAGAGCATTTAAAGATGGCTTAAGTTGTCCTTTTTCTCGATTTCACAGGCTTTTGCTTCACTGTGCTTTCTCTTTCTCGTGTGACATATTAAGTGGCTTCACTCATTCTTATCCCAGAGACGACTTAGCCCATGAACAACCACTTTGTTTAGCTTCCTAAGCTCGGTCAGTCATGCCATTTGTATTACCTTTGTGAGAGTTAAATCTTCTATCTTTCTGAAGAAATCTGATAGTGTTTCATCTGTTATGGTGGTTGCGTCATAATTCATCTCTGATGAATTAGGGGCTTTTCAGAGTAACTTCATTGAAGCCTACTCGTGACAATAAGCGATTTTCATTTCATTTCATGATACTGTAGCTGTAACTCCATGAGCTAGTATAGGTTGTTTATGAATGAAACAGTGCACTCACCAAGTTTTTGTTTCTTCTTATTGAATTTCACTCATTCAATTATCACATTTGTTTGAGCACAGGCATTAGAGAACTTTATTGTCTGAGCTTGAAGCCTCATTGACTCCCTGACTCGCTATTACATCATCTGCAATCGCCCCTCCTGTATATAGTAAAGTACTGACCTAATCTTTTTCTTCCTTTTTATGCAAGCCTGTTCTGTATCTGGAGAATCTCTTCTTCCAGTTGTCCCAGTGTTAAGTATGCTGTGAGCCTTCAACACTTCGGAAAGGTTCTGGGACTGACACTGTAGATTCCATGCTTTTCCTCGTCTCTAGGTCTGTTACTCCTTCAGTAATTACTTCAGGGGCTGGTTTAGTACAGTGGGCTAAACAGCTGGTTTGTAATGCAGAACCAGGCAGCAGCGCGGGTTCAATTCCTGTACCCCCCCCCCCCCCCCCCCCCCCCCCCCGAACAGGCGGAATGTGGCGACTCGGGGCTTTTCACAGTAACTTCACTGAAGCCTACTTGTGACAACAAGCGATTATTAATTTGTCTTGTAGACTGTGATCTTTACTCATTCCTGTCTGGACTCTGGACATGTGCTTCAGCTTGCATATGCTTTACCCATGATTCTCTGCTCTCAGGTGAGTCTTCAATCTTTATTCTTCTTGTCCTTTTTCCAAGGATTTGTGGCTCTTTCACACCAGCACTCTGTACTTGGAGTTTTGCTGGGTTATTCAGCTCTGCCAGCTGCCACCGTGTGTCGTCTTGAATTTGCGGTCCACATGGAGTTTCTTTAAGGGGTTTGCCAGTTTCCCTAAGATGCTGCTGTTATTTATTTTTAAAATACATTATTTACAGATCTGTATACATCTCAGTACTTAACACAAGGTTTTACTTCTGCTCGCCTCCAAATCACAGTTTCTTAGTGATGTGACATTGAATCATAATTACATTAGTCGTTATATCAGCATCAGGGTCTCCTGATGTTAACCCTTTACATTATTCATGATATTTCTTAGGTATAAGATGTTATGCCTCCATCTTGAGGACTAGGCATTCATTGCTGTCACAGGCAATGTTGTGCAAGTTGCTTCTGCTGTAATAGGATTTATAATAATAACAATCTTTATTGTCACAAGTAGGCTTACATTAACACTACAATGAAGTTACTATGAAAAGTCCCGAGTCACCACATTCCGGCACCTGTTCGGGTACACAGAAGGATAATTCAGAATGTCCAAATTACCTAACAGCGCATCTTTCGGGACTTGTGGGAGGAAACCGGAGCACCCGGAGGAAATCCAAGCAGACACGGAGAGAACGTGCAGGCTCCGCACACACACTGAACCACGCTGGGAATTGAACCTGGGACCCTGGCACTGTGACGCAACAGTGCTAACCACTGTGCTACTGTGCTGTCCAGCTGCGCTTGACGTTGCTAATTTTGTGTCACTTGCTACTGATGTTGTTGATGTTGCAGAGCTTGTTAGTGGTGCTGCTGATGTTGTCCTGGTTAGTGATGTTGCTGATGTTGTTGTTGTCATAGATCTGATAGAGTTTCATTACTGCTGGGTCAAAATCCTGGAACTCGCTCCCTAATAGCATTGTGGGTGTATCTACACCACATGGACTGCAGTGGTTGAAGAAAGCATCTCACCAGGACCTTCTCAAGGGCAATTAAGGATGGGCAATGAATGCTGGCCAAGCCAATGAAGCCCACGTTTTAAAAAAAATCAATTTTTTAAAAATTCATATGCAGTCATGCATTAATCCCATAGCTGTAATTCTCCATGAGCAAGTGTAGGTCATTTATAAATGAAACCACGCACCACGCTGATTTTATTTCTTCTTATTGAATTTCATTTGCTCAATTATCGCATTTTTTAACACTGAATTATGCATTGAATTTCTGGAGGACTTACTGTATGAGCTTGAAGATTCATTGACTCCCTGTTTTGCTGGTACATCATCTGCAATTGTCCCTCCTTCATAGAGTAATGTACTGACCTGATCCTTTTATTCCTCCTTATGCAAACCGGAAGCTGCTCTGTATCTGGAGAATTTCTTCCTTTAATTGTCCCAGTGCTGACTCCCTGTCGAGAGCCTTCAGTACTTCAGAAAGGTTCTGGGAGTGGAAATGTAGACTTTTCTGCTTTTCGATTCCAGGTGTGGATCGGATATGAACCCCACATTTGCTTGCAAGATTCTGTCTATATGAATGAGTTTGGATTCTCAACTTCAGCAATAACATTTGCTGGGTTCCAGGTTTTCATGATTAGAAGCTGGCCATGTATGAAAATGAAAATGAAATGAAAATCGCTTATTGTCACAAGTAAGCTTCAGTGAAGTTACTGTGAAAAGCCCCTAGTCGCCACATTCCGGCGCCTGGTACGGGAATTGAACCGTGCTGCTGCCTGGCTTGGTCTGCTTTAAAAGCCAGCGATTTAGCCCAGTGAGCTAAACCAGCCCCTGTACAAACGGTGCCTTCACCAGCTAAGGCAACAATTTGGCATGCTTATTGAAGTGTTGACTTACTTCGACTTGTGCATCACTGAGTTTTTCTCTTCCATCCTCCTGGTCATTTGGAGGGAATATCTTGCTTGGAAGAGTTGTCTGATACATTATTCCGTTTGAAAGGTCTACAGAGAATCTCTTGTCATCTTTGAGAGATATGGATTGGAGTGAGAAGATGACAAGGTTTGGTTCCTTCGTTGTCTCTCAACGTTTTGTGAGGGTTTTCTTAACCATCTGGTTGTGTCTTTCTAGAAACTCATGTCACCTTTGTTAAGTGGTGATAAGATGATAATGTTGAACCCATATGAACCCACAGTGATATTCTTCATATTTCTGTAGGTGGATTGGGTTCCATTGTCATTCTTTCGGGAATGACTTACTCAGTGAACAGAAGTTGAACAGCTGAGATGATTGTTATAGCTCTCAAATCTTTCATCTACTAAATAAAAGGGAACTTTGAATAGTGGCCTGTGACTATGAGGTGCCATTCTTGATGTGTGTGAATAAATAGGCTCTCAAAGTATACCATGGACTTGGTACTACTTTAGTAGCTATCATCTCCTCTTTCTGCTGTGTGTTTCTGTACTTCTGGTGTGCGTCCCATGTAGACAAAAATGTCTTTGTGTACACCTACCCAGTAGTCAGCTGATCTAACTCTGAGTTTATACTTCTCCAATCCCATGTGACTTTCATATATCACCGAGAGGCATTCTTCCTGCATTATTTTGGGAACGATTATTCAAGACTCAGCCAGCAGAACACCATTTCTATCAAAATGGTATCTCTGATAGACCGGTACAGCTGTATTGCTGACTGTGTTATATTTCATCAGGCCATCCCTTGATCATTTTCTCAGAGAGTTTCTGTAACCACTCACCTTTGCTAGTCTCATCTCTAATTTGACTCAGTTTCGATGGTGTTACATTCACTGGGTAATGGATCTTTATATTTAGATCTTTTATCTCATTTTTCTCCTCTGGTGACAACCAAGCTAGGGCATCTTCTGGTGCCACTTCTCTTCCTGGCTTGTATTTTGGAGTGAAACCTTAACTCTGAAGCCCCAAACTCTGCCACTTTGAGTGTTTTTTCTTATGGATCTGCTGGAGCAAATGATGATCACTCTCAACTGTGGACTTTCTCCATGGAGATGTGTATGGAATTTCTCACAGCCAGACACAAATGCTAAAATCTCTCTTCCTTGGTTGGCATATCTGGTCTCAGCTGATGTTACAGCTTTGGATGCGAATGGTTTTCCCTTTCGTACCAGGGCTGCTCCCAGTCATTTGGTAGAGGTAAATACTTGCAGAGTGACTAGTTTCTCGCTGTTGTAGTATGACAGGCCTGTCTCCTTGCATACTATGTCTCTGAGTTTGTTGACACTCTTCCCGTGTGACTCTTCCACTGATAGTCAACATCTTCTCTCATCGGACCTCGTGGGTGTACTGTGTGAAGCATGAAAGAACTCATGCAGTGGAGCAAGCCAAGGAAACTTCTTAACTTTTGATTGTCTCTTGACCACCCCAGAGATGGTTGTGACTATTTTGAGACTTAGCTTGGCTTCAGCAGGTGTTCAAATCATTCCAAAGAATTGCCATTCTATCACCTTTGCAGTGCATTTGTTAGTATTTATTGATCCCGGCTCTCCACGGTTACATGTAGGTGATGATATTTTTCATCTGTACCATAGATTTGGATATCATCAGCTATGTTAACTGCTCCTTTACATCCTCCTTGTATGTATTGTCTCCTCTCTGTTGGAACACATTCTTGGTCACTTTAAGCTCAAAAGATAGGCACAGGAACTGGTACTGGCCAAAGGGTGTTTTGAATGCGGTCAACCAGGAAGATTCCTCACCAGGCTTCAGAGTTTAGGATAAACGAAAACAGAAAATTCTGGATAAACTCAGCAGGTCTGTGAGAGACAAAGCGAGTTCTGTCGAGGTGCTGTCGAAGAGTCACACGGGCTCGAAATGTTAACTGTTTTTCCCGCTCCACAGTTGCACATCCAGCAATTTCTGTTTTCCCTTCAGATTTCCAGCATCCACAGAATTTTGCTTTTATTTGGGTTTCATTCGGGTAACTATCTCTGGCATCAAGCTTGCTGAAAATGTTTGCCCTGCCAGTGCTGTGATCCCTTCCATTGTTGCAATAGGGTAGTGATTCCTCCCTATAGCTCGCTTCAGATCATTGGGATCCCAGCAAATTCTGAGCCGCCTATTTGACTTCTCTCATCACGATGGAATTTACCCAATCTGTAGGTGGTCAGCATTTTTTTCCTTCCATCTCTTGGGGCTCTTTCAAGCTTTCCTTTTAATTCTTTTAGAACTTTGCTTCGGGGATGAATCACTAATTTCTTCAATGGATCAATAATGATGAGATACTCGAAATTTTCAAAGTATCAACAGTCACATCAAAACAATCTGGATACATTTTCACCAGACCTTCCTTGCCTCTGATCATAAGACCGTAAGACATAGGAGCAGAATTAGGCCACTCGGCCAATCGAGTCTGCTCTGCCATTCAATCATGGCTGATATTTTTCTCATCCCCATTCTCCTGTCTTCGCCCCATAACCCCTGATCCCCTTATTAATATGAGGCCTGCTGTTCAATGGCTAAACTACCATAAACCTTCGCCCTTGATAATTGTGGAATGCAATAGATGGGGGGTGTCATTCAAATTCTGAAACTGATCTCATAAATTGAATGTGCCTCCTTCATCTTGGGCTTTACTGAGATAAGTTGCAGTCCTTCGTGACTGTAGAACATACCATTAGCATCGTTTGCTTTGTGTGTCCCTCTGATCTGGGTCATTTTTAGCCATCAGATCTCCGTCTCCTGATTTGCCAATAGCGTGAAATTGCTTGTTTTCCTGGGATAACCATTTTCATTGACTTTTTCAGGTAAGGTCTTTTGGTACAGTCTGGGTGGGAAGATGTTACTCTGTGCTCTGGTGTCAACTTCCACCTTCTGATTTATGGTTGTGAAGTTATTTCTCACCTTCTTCCTGGTCTGAGTGGTGATATTAATGTATTTTCTCTGGGAACTTTCCTATCCGCTATCCAGCCAGTTCATGCAGTTGTACGGTCCCTAGATCTACTGTGTCCTTAAACTCAGCCCCATCTTCCAGAATATGGATGTTGTGGATTATTTTACTTCTCATTCACGCTGTTGCTCTGTCTCACACACATTTGTCATCTTCTTTCTTTGTTCTGTACATCTTTGTTCCGTCCACCTTTCCCCACCTTTCCACAAGCTCTGTCGTTTGATCCAAATGTGAGAAGTTTCCTTCTGTCTGTGAACTGCTTTGCAGCTTTGGGGACCTTCCTCTCCATCTGGTGTGCAATCTTTTGTGGCTGCTTTGCTGCATCATGCCGATAAATGCCGGCCTTGCCAACGATGCCTGCGTCTCATTAAAGAGTAAAGAAATGAAATGCACTTCAATGCACGGCGGGGTGGGGGGGGGGGGGGGGGGGGGGGTGGGGGGGGGGGGGGGGGGGGGAGTTGGTTTAACTCAGTCGGCTGGGTGGATGGTTTATGATGTGGAACAACGTCAACAGCGAGGGTTCAAATCCCGTACCAGCTGAGGTTATCCTTCTCAACCTTGCCTGAGGCGACCCTCAGGACGAATCTACCACCAGTCAGCTCTCAAAGAGAAGAGCAGCCTATGGTCTTCAGGAACTAGGGTGACTTTTTTAAAAAAAACAATATGTTGGATACAATGTATGCCAGACATATTGAAAGGTTAGGTAACTGGGGTCTTTGAGCAGCTATTTCCACCAGCTTGGATCTACAGTTTTAATATTGCAGAACAGTATAACCGAAGCACATTCAATTTATGGGATCAGTTTCAGAATTTGAATGACCCCCATCTCTTGCTTTTCACAACCGTAAGCCTGCTTTGGATGCATGGGGAAAATAGTTGCGGACTAAATCGCAAACCGTGCAGCATTAAAAGCAAACAGTTTCCACCACTTATATCACCAGCTCACCCCATTCTGCGCCCACTCTTTCAATTATTCTACACATACCCACCTTCTCCGCCATTTATGCTTCCAGCTGGTGAAATGCAAAATGAAAATGAGAGGCGCAGAATGTATTATGCCCTTCGTTTCTGGTTTCCAATTTCTCTCACACATATATATTTTAAAAAACCTCTGAAGGAGATTAAGAAGGTGACTGGAGATCATGAGCGACAGGCTCAGGGGTTGCCTAAATTTTGTTTCTGAATGTGCATGATTGTTTCTGGAACTGCCCGGAGGTAAAAATAAAACAATTCAATGTCACGGGAGGCAGCTGAGCTCAGATTACAGAACCAAATCTTAGAACTAACAAGGTCTAAGGAAGCAATTACCTCAGGGTCCCATCCCAACACATTTGCAAGAGGCATATTTCAGGATTTGCAAGTTATCAATCTCTCTGTTACTTGGATGTGAACGTGAAAGTCGGCATAGTCCCAGATCACCATAGGCTGCTTTCCCCTTTGAGGGGGAGAGCTGATTGATGGTGATTTTACCTGAGGGTCACCACACCTCAGGCGAGGGGCAAGATTGCAAAGTCGGGGCCGGTACGGGAATTGAACCCGTGCTGTTGGCATCGCTCTGCGTCATGAACCAGCTAACTGAGATAACCAATCCTCTATTTGGATGTAACGTATAATGGGCTGGATTCTCCCAAAATGAGACGATGTTACCCACACCGGCGTAACAACGGTGGCGTTTTACTCCAGAAATTCCTTACAAAATGTTGAACAAATGCAATGCCCTGCAGGGGGCTAGCAGGGACCCGGAGTGAATCTTGCATCTTTTGCTGCGGATACGGGCCCCCGCATTTCCAGTTTCGAGTGCGTGCATGCGCACGGTGACGGACTCCAGCAGCCGCGCACCATGGCGGGCTTGGACCGCGGAGCCACACAGAGAAAAGAGACCTCCCGATCGGCCACGCGCCCGAGCCTGAAACTATGCAGATTTAATCCCCAGCCACCTCTAAGGCCCCCCCTTCCCCCGGCCTCCGATTGACCCACCCCCGACCAGGGCGGCCGCGGACTGAGCCCGCAGCCGCCAAGCCAGCATCCTGATCGGCAATAGGCGGTTAGTTCCACGCTGTCGGGAACTCGGCTGGTCGGGAGTGGAGGATTGCTTGGCGGGCCTCTGGCAACACCTCCCCCCCCCCCCCCCCCCAGCGGCACAACGTATTCCGCGGTCACGCCGATATTCGGGGCCCGGAGAATCGCCGGACCAGCGCCTGGCCCAATTTTCGGCGCGGGGCTGCGGAGAATCCAGCCCACTGTCTCTCAATTTTACAGGGGGGGGGGGGGGTGGGGGGGGGGGGGTGGGGGGGGGGGGGGGTGATTGTGCCATCATAATGGTGTGTCTAGGGTGCAAGATCTGTATGGACAAAGTGACTTAGGACATTAATGATCATAGTTTCCTGGGGGCATTTCCTCTTTTCCACGATTATCCTTGCTGCAGAAAATAAGACTATTATTATCAAAGCACCATCACTATCGAAATCAATGGCAGTTCAGATTTTTATGCCTATGAGCCAATCTTCATGCCACTGATATTTTGGCTTAGAAATAATGGTCAAAGGTGGCGCAATGGCTAGCACTACTGTCTCACAGCGTCAGGGACCGGGGTTCGATTCCGGCCTCAGGTCACTGCCTGTGTGGAGTTTTCACATTCTCCCCGTGTTTGTATAAGTCTCAGCCCCACAACCCAAAGGTGTGAAGGGTAGCTGGACTGGCCATGCTAAATTGCCCCTTAATTGGAAAAAAAAAAGTTATGATCGACAGCAGCAGCGTGCTTCGTTGCTCCAGATTCGTGTTCCAATATATTTTTTAATTTATTTTTATTCTTACATGGGATCTGGGCATTGCTGGCTGGAACCAGTACCTGCTCCCCATTCCTAATTGCTCTTGGATTAAGTAATGATGTGGAGATGCCGGCGTTGGACTGGGGTGAGCACAGTAAGAAGCCTTACAACACTAGGTTAAAGTCCAACAGGTTTGTTTCAAACACGAGCTTTCAGAGCACTGCTCCTTCCTCATTCACCCGAGGAAGGAGCCGTGCTCCGAAAGCTAGTGTTTGAAACAAGCATGTTGGACTTTAACCTGGTGTTGTAATACTTCTCACTTGGATTAAGTGAGTTGCTCGGCCATTTCAGAGGGCGTTCAGGAGTCAATCACATTACTGTAGGTCAGACCAGGTAAGGATGCGACCTTCCCTAAAGGACCAAATGGCGTTTCTGCAACAATTGACAATGTTTCATAAACAAATTCAGATTTCACCTGGATTCGCGCCGGGGTCCCCAGGGCATCAACCGGGGTCTCTGGATGATTAGATCAGCCACAATACCACCACGCCACCGCAAACCACAAATATATTACTGTTGCAAAGGTTAGACTTTTGGGATCTTTGAGCATCCATTTCTTCCACTTGGGATTTACAGTTTTCATATTGCACTGCTGTATGTCCGGATCCCGTTCAATTTATGGGATCAGTTTCAGAATTTAAGTGCCCTTGCTTTCCACAGTGATCAGCCACACTAAAGCCACCGATACATCAAAAATATCTTATCAAAGAACCCTGCTTTGATTGAAACTCCAGCGATTAATGATCAGTGGTGAGTAAATTGATGTACATTTATCTCAAAAACATGTCCCGGCCATCTACCCAGAGGACAGCCAACCTGTATTTCTGTCAATTTTTACTGTCCACCAAGATTTGTGATCTTCAATCTCACTGAAACCCAGGACTTTTCAATTAGTTTAGAACTCACGGTTAGCTTGCTTTGATCATTATGAGCCCTTGTTACACACAAAAGTAAAAGTCGGAAACAGTTCTGTTCCGCAATTATTAACAACTTAAAATACAGTGTCTTGGAGAGCACCTTAATGCACAAAGAACCCACAGCAGTGAGCCTGAGAAAGATGCTGAACCCTGACAACTCCAACTGATTGCACATTAGAGTTTCATATTTTCAAGAGATGGAGCTGGATTTGACTCCACACCGCAACCCCACCCACCTGGCCTTTCATGGTTGCAGTAGATGGTGGGAAGACATATAGGTGAACAGTCATGCTAGATGTAGTTCCATAGGAGTGCAAAAAAACTCCAAAATAACGTGCTCTGTAACAGATCACTATCTTACCACGTGCGATTCAATAAAGATCCTGGTTTGGATCCTGGGTGGCACAGTGGTTGGCACTGCTGCCTCACAGCTCCAGGGTCCTAGGTTCAATTCCGGCCTCGGGCGATTGCGCAGAGTTTGCACTTTCTCCCCGTGTCTGCGTGGGTTTCCTCCCACAGTCCAAAGCAGGTTAGGTGGATTGGTCACACTAAATTGCTCTGTGGTGTCCAAAGGTTAGGTGGGGTTGCTGGGTGATGAGGATAGGGTGGAGGTGTGGGCTTAGGCAGGGAACTCTTTCAGAGGCTGGTGGAGGCTCAATGGGTCGAATGGCCTCCTTCTGCACTGTAAGTTCTATGATTCTATGATTCACAGTTGCTATAACTATCGAATCACAAACTCTATTAAAATGGCATCGAACTTTTGATTTACCTCTGAAGTTACTGCAGCTGCCTCTTTGACTCAGCCTGCTTCTCAACTCCGCCTATCGTTTCTTTTTTTTAAATAAATTTAGAGGACCAAATTATCTTTTCCCAATTAAGGGGCAATTTAGCGCGGCCAATCCACCTAGCCTGTACATCTTTGGGTTGTGGGGGTGACATCCACGCAGACATGGGGAGAATGTGCACTGCTGCCTACAGCGCTGAGGACCCGCGTTTGATCCCGGTCCCGGGTTACTGTCTGCGTGGAGTTTACACATTCTCCATGTGTCTGCATGGGGTTCACCTAAATTGACCCTTAATTGGCCCTTAATTGGGAAAAAAATAATTGGGTATTCTAAATTTATATTAAAAAAAAACATTTTTTTCCCTAACACCATGCCACGTGTGTGAATATATCTATGGCTATGATGCTGCCTGTTTCCCTTTTCATTTAAATATAAATATTGGAAAAATTGTTGGAATGCGGAACATTTGTTGGGCTCCAGGGAAAAGGGAGAACGGGAGTAATTGGATTGCTGTGTCAAATATGGGTCCAATAGTGTCCTTATGTGTTTTTCTGTTCTGTAATTCTGTGAAAATCATGCAAGATTGCAAGAAATCTATTTTGATACCAGTCCTGCTGTTTTATTCCAAAAGAATGCAGAATATTTCAGTAACACCACATAGTAAGGCATAACTGAAAGGATTAACTACGTACAAAGATACATTAATATTCCCTTTTTCCGAAGCAGCCTGAACATATTTCTTCAGTTCCTGTTTACATGAGCTGACTAAGGCTTGACAAACACGAATGTTTAAAATATAATGTCATTTAAAAGTCTTACTTTTCACCACAAAATAAGTAGCTGTCAGAGAGTGTTTCCAGTCTGACAGGAGCCACACTTTGACATGCAGAATATTAATTTCTGAAATTCACCCTGCACAGTTAACCACCGTGTAATTTGTACAAGCCGTTCAGTTTTATGATTGAATGGCACATATACCATCAGCATTTCTGTTGGCTACTGTCTTAGAGTAAGAACAGTGAATGGGAATGTGGTGTCGGAAACTGTGCATCAACAAGACAGTTTTTATTATAAGATACCAGCAAGCCTTATTTGAAATCTATTTTTAATGACAGAATGTTTGAAATAGAAATAACCAGTTTCTGCCTGGAAATGTGGTTCGCAGTTTGGTCAGTAATGATCCCAGTGAACCATGTGATTAAAGGGACAGAGCAGAGTGCCTGTTTCTCATGGATGAAATTGTCCAGCAGTTCATGTACTGCCCTTATTTCTTCCTTATCAAAGCAATCTTTTCTCCAAGGCTTCTCCATGGAATGTTGCCTTCATCTATTTCAGATAGTAAAGGGATATTCGTTAGGGTGGCTCTTTCTCGCACAGAAACACATCACTCAGTCCAGCAGGTCTATGTGGGTCTTCATGCTCAACCTGTGCCTACTCGCACTTGGCTTTATCGAATTGAATCCATATAAATTTATATTCCTTTCTTCCTTTGCATTTTTGCAGTTCCCCCCGTTAAAGCTTCCATGCAATTCACCTCAGCTACTTCTTTGAGATCGAGAATTAGATATTCTAATCACCCATGGTAAAGCCGTTTTCTGAATTTCTTATGGGGTGCTGTCACCCTCACAAGTACAAACACTTTATCCGTGTCTACCCCATTAAGCCCTTCCAAAATCCTAATGCCTTCCACTAGGTCACCTTTCAACTTTTCCTTTTTTAGCAAAAAGTGAATTTGGGCAACACGGTAGCACAAGTGGCTAGCACTGTGGCTTCACAGCGCCAGGGTCCCAGGTTCGATTCCCCGCTGGGTCACTGTCTGTACGGAGTCTGCACATTCTCCCCGTGTCTGCGTGGGTTTCCTCCGGGTGCTCCGGTTTCCTCCCACAGTCCAAAGACGGGAAGGTTAGGTGGATTGGCCATGATAAATTGTCTTTAGTGACCAAAATGGTTCGGAGGGGTTATTGGGTTACGGAGCTAGGGTGGAAGCAAGGGCTTAAATGGGTCGGTGCATACTCGTTGGGCCGAATGGCCTCCTTCTGCACTGTATGTTCAATGAATGATCTATGAATCAATCCATTCGGCCCTTCCTATTCGATATAATGGCTCGAATATTCCGCGATACCAGAAGGGCTCAAATTCTGCTCCTACGGTCTTATAGAGCACCATGGACTCAGACACAGAGTGGACCATTTTTAAAAAAATTTCTTTATTACTTCATCAGAGTTACAAAGCCAGAGCTCAGAGTGTGGACAGGGACATACCCCTAATCCAGCTCCTTGCCTGCTCCAAACACCAATTCAAATTGAATCAGGGCAGCACGGTAGCACAGTGGTTAGCACAGTTGCTTCACAGCTCAAGCGTCCCAGGTTCGATTCCCGGCTTGGGTCACTGTCTGTGTGGAGTCTGCACGTTCTCCCCGTGTCTGCGTGGGTTTACTCCGGGTGGTCCGGTTCCCTCCCACAGTCCAAAGATGTGCAGGTTGGGTGGATTGGCCATGCTAAATTGCTCCTTCGTGTCCAAAAGCATTAAGTGGGAGTTACTGGGTTACGGGGATAGGGTAGAGATGTGGGTTTGAGTAGGTTGCTCTTTGTAAGGGCCGGTGCAGACTCAATGGGCCGAATGGCCTCCTTCTGCACTGTAAATTCTATGATTCTATGAATCCAATTCATGGTCCTCACAAGAGAGACATACCAGATCCAGGCATTACACCTGACGTCACGCTCATAAGAACTAGGAGCAGGAGTAGGCCATCTGGCCCCTCGAGCCTGCTCCGCAATTCAATGAGATCATGGCTGATCTTTTGTGGACTCAGCTCCACTTTCCGGCCCGAACACCATAACCCTTAATCCCTTTATTCTTCAAAAAACTATCTATCTTTACCTTAAAAACATTTAATGAAGGAGACTCAACTGCTTCACTGGGCAAGGAATTCCATAGATTCACAACCCTTTGGGTGAAGAAGTTCCTGCTCAACTCAGTCCTAAATTTACTTCCCCTTATTTTGAGGCTATGTCCCCTAGTTCTGCTTTCACCCGCCAGTGGAAACAACCTGCCCGCATCTATCCTATCTATTCCCTTCATAATTTTTAATGTTTCTATAAGATCCCCCCTCATTCTTCTAAATTCCAACGAGTGCAGTCCCAGTCTACTCAACCTCTCCTCATAATCCAACCCCTTCAGCTCTGGGATTAACCTAGTGAATCTCCTCTGCACACCCTCCAGCGCCAGTACGTCCTTTCTCAGGTAAGGAGACCAAAACTGAACACAATACTCCAGTTGTGGCCTCACTAACACCTTATACAATTGCAGCATAACCTCCCTAGTCTTAAACTCCATCCCTCTAGCAATGAAGGACAAAATTCCATTTGCCTTCTTAATCACCTATTGCACCTGTAAATCAACTTTCCGTGACTCATGCACGAGCACACCCAGGTCTCTCTGCACAGCGGCATGCTTTAATATTTTATTGTTTAAATAATAATCCCATTTGCTGTTATTCCTACCAAAATGGATAACCTCACATTTGTCAACATTGTATTCCATCTGCCAGACCCGAGCCCATTCACTTAACCTATCCAAATCCCTCTGCAGACTTCCAGTATCCTCTGCACTTTTCGCTTTACCACTCATCTTAGTGTCATCTGAAAACTTGGACACATTGCCCTTGGTCCCCAACTCCAAATCATTTATGTAAATTGTGAACAATTGTGGGCCCAACACGGATCCCTGAGGGACACCAGTAGCTACTGATTGCCAACCAGAGAAACACCCATTAACCCCCACTCTTTGCTTTCTATTAATTAACCAATCCTCTATCTGTGCTACTACTTTACCCTTAATGCCATGCATCTTTATCTCATGCAGCAACCTTTTGTGTGGCACCTTGTCAAAGGCTTTCTGGAAATCCAGATATACCACATTCATTGGCTCCCCGTTATCAACTGCACTGGTAATGTCCTCAAAAAATTCCACTAAATTAGTTAGGCACGAACTGCCCTTTATGAACCCATGCTGCGTCTGCCCAATGGGACAATTTCTATCCAGATGCCTCGCTATTTCTTCCTTGATGATAGATTCCAGCATCTTCCCTACTACCGAAGTTAAGCTCACTGGCCTATAATTTCCTGCTCTCTGCCTACCTCCTTTTTTAAACAGTGGTGTCACATTTGCTAATTTCTAATCTACCGGGCCCACCCCAGAGTCTAGTGAATTTCGGTAAATTATCACTAGTGCATCTGCAATTTCCCTAGCCATCTCTTTTAGCACTCTGGGATGCATTCCATCAGGGCCTGGAGACTTGTCTACCTTTAGCCCCATTAGCTCATCTCTGCCAAAAGACCGAGAAGCGATGAGTAGACCATTTATGACTTTAACTGAGGTCACTTCAATGCTGTGGTTGGGAGATAAACCAGGTTGGAGAAATTCATATGGGAAATGTAGGCACCAATTAGGAGGTGACAAACTGTTCAAGAACTCCGATGTAATTGGAAATGGAGCAATAATTTACAAGCTGGTGATGATTTATTTTGAGGAGAGAGGCTTGGACACTGGTTTTGAATGAGAGCAGGACAATACCTGAAGAGAGGGCAAGACTGACACCCTCAACATGGGGCGAAGGAAGTAAGTTCCAGTTCTCTATGGGCCTGGAGGCAAGCGAGCCTGAGGTGGTAGAGATGGGCTGACAGGCAACTTTGAGGGGCAGTGGTGAGGAAGCGACCAGAGAAAGACTCGGAATTGGGGCAGGGACACAGAGGGAGCTTGGGTGGTGGGGGCCAGGGTTTGCTTGACTTAACGGGAAATGGAAATAAGAAGCGGGAAAGCAACTTCAAGCAAGGGCCCTGGATGATCATAGAATTTACAGTGCAGAAGGAGGCCATTCGGCCCATCGGAACTTGGAACGAGCACCCCACCCAAGGTCAACACCTCCACCCTATCCCCATAACCCAGTAACCCCACCCAACACTAAGGGCACTTTAGCATGGCCAATCCACCTAACCTGCACACCTTTGGACTGTGGGAGGAAACCCATGCACACACGGGAAGGATGTGCAGACTTCTCACAGACAGTGACCCAAGCCGGAATCGAACCTGGGATCCTGGAGCTGTGAAGCAATTGTGCTATCTGATGTACCATCAATTGGACGCGAGACACGATGAAGATCCAAACTTAGGCTTTAATCAGCTAGATGTTAGCCCGGTGGTCAACTACAGTGAAAGGCCGACCGCCAGGAACTCTGGGTACTTATATCCCGCCTCGGAGGCGGGGTCTACTTGCCTCTCGACCAATTGGTGAGCAGTCACATGACTTAGTCACAGCCAATCAGACGAGAGGCACATGACCGGCCAAAGCCAATGGGAAACCAGTGCTCTGCACCAATGGCAGTGCTCCTATTCATACCACCACATTCACCCCTTGTGGAGAAAGAAGGTGGGGGGGTGTAAGTGGGAGTGAGGGGGGGGGGGTCCGAGGACTGGTGGTATGAGTAGAGACAATCGAGAAGATGGGGGCTGCCCACTAGCTCGTGGCAAAATGAACAAAACCGAATACAGTTGGGTGCAAAGAAAATTACAATAGAGTCCAATAAAGTCTCATGGTTGCATCAGATGGACACGATCAGCCTGTCGGGTGCCCGTGGTGTTCTGGTGGACCGTCGCAGTGGAGCCGGTGACGTCGGGCCGATGGTCGTCCTTGCCTCAGGGAGCGTCAGTCGTAGATGTGTCTCCGTACCCCGGGCCGGTGGTGGACACGCTGTAATCGGGGGAGGGGGATATGTGCGCTGGGTCGTGGGAGCGCAGGGTCGCTGGGGGGGAATCGGGATTGGGTGGGGAGGTGTTGATGTAGGGGGAGAAGACCGCACGCCGGCGGGTGCCAGGTCCCAAAGCGAGACCATATCCTGCCGACCGCCGGGATACTCCACGTACGCATGCTGCGGGTTGGCGTGGAGTAACTGGACTCACCCAACCAACGGGTCGGACTTGTGCACCCGCACATGCTTCCGGAGCAAGATGGGCCCGGGGGTGGCCAGCCAGGTCGGGAGAGGGGATCCTGAGAATGACTTCCTGGGGAAAACAAGAAGACGTTCATGAGGTGTTTGATTAGTGGTAGTACAGAGGAGAGACCGGATTGAATGGAGGGCGTCGGGGATAACCTCTTGCCAACGGGGGATAGGGAGATCTCTGGGCCATAGGGCCAGCAGGATGGTCTTCCAGATGGTGCCATTCTCCCGCTCGACCTGCCCGTTACCCTGAGGGTAACTGGTCGTCCTGCTAGAGGATATGCACCTGCTGAGCAGGAATTGACGCAGTTCATCACTCATAAAGGAGGAACCCCGGTCGCTGTGGATGTACGCGGGGTAACCGAACAGGGAGAAAATGGAGAGGAGGGCCTTTATGACGGTTGTTGTGGTCATGTCGGGGCAGGGGATGGCGAAAGGGAAGCGGGAGTACTCGTCAATAACACTCAAGAAATATATGTTGCGGTTGTTGGAGGGGAGGGGACCCTTGAAGTCTATACTGAGACGTTCGAAGGGGCGGGATGCCTTGATCATATGCGCTTGCTCGGGGCGGCAGAAGTGCGGTTTGCACTCTGCGCAGATGTGGCAGTCCCTGCTGACGGCCCTGACTTCCTTAACGGAGTAGGGCAGGTTGCGGGTCTTGATAAAGTGGTAAAAACGGGTGACCTCTGGATGGCAGAGGTCCGTGTGGAGGGAGCGGAGACGGTCAATCTGTGCGCTGGCGCAGGTACCACGGGATAGGGCATCGGGAGGCTAGTGGAGCTTCCCAGGACGATACAAGATATCATAGTTGTACGTGGACAACTCGATCAGCCAATGCAAGATCTTGTCGTTCTTGATCTTGCCCCTCTGTGTATTATCGAACATGAAGGCTACTGACCGTTGGTCTGTGAGGAGGGTAAACTTCCTGCCAGCCAGATAGCGCCTCCAGTATCGCACAGCTTCGACTATGGCCTGTGTCTCCTTTTCCACCGAGGAGTGGCGGATTTCGGAAGCATGGAGGGTCCGGGAGAAGAAGGCCACGGGTCTGCCCGCTTGGTTCAGGGTGGCCGCCAGAGCTACGTCAGACGCGTCGCTCTCGACCTGGAATGGGAGGGACTCATGGATAGCAGGCATTGTGGCCTTTGCGATATCCGCTTTGATGCGGCTAAAGGCCTGTCGGGCCTCCATTGACAGGGGAAAGGAGGTGGACTGGATGAGGGGGCGGGCTTTGTCGGCGTAGTTGAGAACCCACTGGGCATAATAGGAGAAGAAGCCCAGGCAGCGTTTGAGGGATTTGAGGGTGTTGGGGAGAGGGAGTTCCATTAAGGGGCTCATGCGTTCGGGATCCCTCCACACCTATCACTCCGTTACGCACTACGTAGCCAAGGATTGCTAGACGGTTGGTGCTAAACACGCACTTATCCTTATTGTAAGTTAAATTAAGAAGTTTTGCGGTTCGGAGGAATTTTTGAAGGTTGATGTTGTGGCCGCAGATGGTGACATTATCGAGATACAGGAAGGTAGCCCGTAAACCGTACTTGTCGACCATTCGGTCCATCTCTCGTTGGAAGACCGAGACCCTATTTGTGACACCGAATGGAACCCTGAGGAAGTGGTAGAGGCGCCCATCTGCCTCAAACGCGATGTACTTGCGGTCACTCGCGCGGATGGGGAGCTGGTGGTAGGCAGACTTAAGGTCCATGGTGGAAAAAACTTTGTATTTCGCGATCCTGTTAACCAGGTCAGAAATACGGGGGAGAGGATACGCGTCCAGCTGCGTAAACCTGTTGATGGTCTGACTGTAATCAATGACCATCCGATTTTTCTCCCCAGTCCGAACTACCAGCAGTTGGGCTCGCCAGGGACTGTTGCTGGCCTCCATGACTCCTTCCTTAATGAGCCTCTGGACCTCGAACCCGATGAAGATCCTGTCCTGGGCACTGTATCGTCTGCTCCTAGTGGCGACAAGTTTAAAATTTGGGGTGAGATTAGCAAACAAGGAAGGGGGGTCCACTTTGATTGACGCGAGGCTGCAGACAGTAAGGGGGGGGATAGGGCCGCCGAATTGGAAGGTCAAGCTCTGCAGGTTGCACTGGAAATCCAGGCCCAAGAGTGCCGGAGCGCATAGACGGGGGAGAATGAGGAGTTTGTAGTTTTTGAAAACCCTCCCCTGGACCGTGAGGTCCGCTATGCAGCACCCGGTGATCTGGACGGAGTGCGAACCCGAGGCTAACTCGATTTTATGTTTGACTGGGTGGATGGGTAGCACGCAGAGTCTTACCGTGTCGGGGTGGACAAAACTTTCTGTGCTCCCGGAGTCCAGTAGGCATTTTGTCTCATGCCTGTTGAGCTGGATCGTTGTCGTTATCTTGGCGAGCGTGCGTGGTCGCGACTGGTCGAGCGTGATGGAAGCAAGTCGTGGCGAGAGTTTCAGATCCTCCTCGGTGGCAGAGTAATCGTGGCAGGGCCTTCCGTGTTGGCCCAAGATGCGGCGCCCAGGACCCGCACGTGGAGTCGGGGCCCCAAGATGGCAGCGCCCAGGACCCGCACGTGGAGCCGGGGCCCCAAGATGGCGGCGCCCAGGACCCGCACGTGGCGTCCAGGGCCCAAGATGGCGGCGCCCGTGGGAACCTCGTGGCGGCTGGGGGCAAGGTCAGTGGCGTCTTCGGGCCGGTCAGGGCAGCCGGGAGCAGGGGTAGGGAGGACCGTGGGCATGTTGCGGGGGCCAGGAGGCAGGCCGGAGAGGTCGGTGCCCGGCGCTGGGCCCTGCAAGGGCCCGGGCGGGGCTATCCGCGGTCGCTGCGTGGAAGAGCAGCGACCAACTTGGTCTGGCGGACCACAGCGTAATGGGCCCTTCTTCCCGCAGCTCTTACACAGAGTGGAGCGGGCCGGGCAGCGCGGGCAGGGGTGTTTGGAGAGGCCGCAAAAATAGCAGCGGGGCCCCGTTAGCTTGTCGGAGCGTCCCGCATCATATGGCCGCGTCATAATCATTTTCGTCCTCAATCATTGAGTATACCGCCGTGCCCACGCACGAGTGGAGGATGTGGAGTTTCTGCTCCTTGGTGGGCTTGCTGGCCGCAGTCGTCAGGTAGCTGTTGAAACACGCCAGCCAATGTTTAAAGGTTGCAGGCGCATTTGAAGCATGCGGGCTGATGCGGAGGCAGTCAGGCTTGATGCGTAGCTCCATTTCAAAATTCTAGCTGATTAAATTGATGTACCATCAATTGGACGCGAGACACGATGAAGGTCCAAACTTAGGCTTTAATCAGCTAGATGTTAGCCCGGTGGTCGACTACATTAAAAGGCCGGCCGCCAGGAACTCTGGGTACTTATACCGCACCTCGGAGGCGGGGTCTACTTGCCTCTCGACCAATTGGTGAGCAGTCACATGACTAGTTCCAGCCAATCAGGCGAGAGTCACATGACCAGCCAGAGCCAATGGGAAACCAGTGCTCTGCACCAATGGCAGTGCTCCTATTCATACCACCACACTATCCACAATGCTACCGTGCTGCCCCAATGATGAAATGATGAACTGACCTCAGTGGAATGAATGCTTTCACCCTGTCCTTTTCCTTTAATAGGTAAAATTACAATGCAGGAATTGCCCATTCCTCGTGCCATGCTACTGGTTACTAATCTAATGCTCACTTCCTATATCCTTTACAATTTTTCCTTTTCAGCCAAATAACTTGAAATATTAGCAACTAATTTCTCTTGAAGCAATCTTATTCTCTGCTTCAGCAATGGTTTGTCACCGAGAAAATCAATATCTTCTGCAGAGCATTTCTACCCTTTATCTCACTAGCCAATGAAAACAATCTATCAGCATTTGTCTGCTCAGAAGCCTTTATTTTTTTTAAAGATCAGGTCACCTCTTAACACTTTAAACATCCAGAGAAATAGCCCAAACTCCCAAATATTACATTCATAAATATAAGCGCCCACTGTCACAGATGAATCTATGCGGCACATTTTCCCTTGCTTTCGCACAATGGGTTATGGTCAATGCTCCGGCTACAGTTTATAAAAACCCCTCCAGCAATACATTAGCATGTGACAACTGTAATATTTCTGTAATTTTTCTCTATGAGATATGTTGAGAATTTATTTCTTTAGTCTACATGTTTTCTCGAGCTAGTTCTTTGTGTCACGCTGGATGTTCTAGTAATGGTGCACGATAAAGTATACTAATTTTCTTACAGCCAAGCTTATGGCACAACACAAATGGCAGCCACTCCGAGTGGTAAAGGTCTTCTACAAACATACAGTAAATGCACATGGGCAGCACGGCAGCACAGTGGAAAGCCAGTGCCGAACCTGATGAGCAACCTGGACCTTCTGCAGCCATTCATGTTCGAATAAAACCCATAATCCCAATAAACAAATTAACACCACACAGCTGTGTCAACAAATGCTTACTTCACCATTATCCTCAGCTAACAACTGGAGGTAATTGAAGTATATTAATTTATACTAAACGCAAATCTTAAATATCATCCCTGGCCCCTTATAAAACAGTTCTTCTAACCTTGTATTTTTTCTTGAGTGTCAGCACAGGATTTAATCATTGCTGGATGATTTTTTTTTGTCCCAAGTTCAAATTCCATCAACTGGATATGTACAGTAATGATGCCTGACTGACAGCCTTGTTTAAAAAAAACTCTCAAAAGAAGGATTTGAAGTTCTAACCTGAGGCTTAGCAATGACAAGGTGACCTTAGCAGATGAAAAGAATTAATAATGTCCATCAATACTTTTTAATCAGGTCTGCAATGTACCTCACAGCTGGCTCACGGCATCCTTTGTGTTTTTGTGCGTATTTGTGTGTGATTCTGTGTGTATTTGGAATGTGTGTTGTGATTTGTGCGTGTGTGTGGATGTGCGGAATGTGTGTGTGTGTGTACATGTTTGAGTAGTACTACACTCCCTATGCTCACCTGATGTCTGTGTCTATGTATTGGGCGGCACGGTGGTACAGTGATTAGCACTGCTGCCTCACAGCTCCAGGGTCCCGGGTCCAATTACGGCCTTGGGTGACTGCCCTTGTGGAGCTTGCATGTTCTCCCTGTGTCCGGGTGCTCCAGTTTCCTCCCACAGTTCAAAGATGTGCAGGTTAGGTGGATTGGCCACGCTAAATTGCTCCTTCTTTTCCAAAGGGTTAGGTAGGGTTACTGGGTAAAGGGGATAGGGTGGAAGATGCTATTTTCAAGGGCCGGTACAGACTCAATGGGCCAAATGTCCTCCTTCTGCACTGCAAATTCTATGATTCTATTTGCATTATATATTTATGCATGTCCTATGTTTTTTCATGTCTGGAACGATCTGTCTAGACTACGCAGAACAATACTTTTCACTGTACCTCGATGCACGTGACAATAAATCAAATCCAATCCAAATCAATGTGTGGTGTGTCTGTATGTGGTGTGTGTGTTCATGATGTATGTATGTGGTGTGTGTGTGGTGTGTGTCTCTGTATGTATGTAAGGTGAATGCACGTGTGTGAACATGGGTATATAAGGAGTCTGTTACTGTGCATGAGTCTATGATCTGTCGGTGAATATGTGCATAAGTGTGGCTGTGTGTGTTCTTCGAATTGAATTGAATTTAATTTATTGTCACATATACCAAGGTAGAGTGAAAAGTATTGTTTTGTGTACAGTCCAGGCAGATCATTCCGTACATCACAAAACATAGGACATGCATAAATACACAATTTAAATACACCGGATGAATCATATGGAGTGTAATACTACTCAATAGAGAAGATGTATGAAGAGATCAGTTCAGTCCATAAGAGAGTCATTCAGGAGTCTGGCAACAACGGGAAAGATGCTGTTTTGAATATTTTAGTGTGTGTTCTCATACTTTTGTATCTCCTGCCCGATGGAAGAAGTTGGAAAAGTGAATAACCTGGGTGGGGTTTGGATTTTGCTGCCCGCTTTCCCAAGGCAGCGGGAGGTGTAGACAGAGTCAATGGATGGGAGGCAGGTTCACGTGACGGACTGGGCTGTGTTCACGACTCTCTGTAGTTTCTTACGGTCTTGGGCTGAGCAGTTACCATACCAGGCTGTGAGGCAGCAAGATAGGATGCTTTCTAGGGTGCATCTGTCAAAATTGGTCAGAGACAATGTGGACATGCCAAATTTCCTTAGTTTCCTGAGGAAATCTAGGTGGTGTTGTGCTTTCTTGGTCGTAGCATCAATGTGGGTGGACCAGGACAGATTGTCGGCCCCATTAATACAGACAGGGGTGTGTACTGCACTTTGCTTCCTGAAGCCTGTTGACTCAGTTGTGAACATGTTGTGAGCTGTTGTGAAGTGTTGACTCGGTATGTAATGAATGCAATGATGGCAGGAAGAAATTAACATTTTAATAACATTTTCAAGAGGGCATTTGATGCAGAATCAATTCCAATAACATTGCTGTTTGGTTGAGAATAGTCTAAACATTGTGCAAGCTTGGAGTCTCTGTGTTTTACTAAAAAAACAATATGAAATATTACCAACTTATCCCAAAGTTTTTCACAGGCAATATGGAAATAATTGACCAAATGATCAGAACTATTCCCATTGCAAACGATCCACTCAGTCTCCTGACTGTCTCGTAGTGCCTTACGATTTAGGGCAGCACGTTGGCACAGTGGTTAGCACCGTTTCTTCACAGCTCCAGCGTCCCAGGTTCGATTCCTGGATTGGGCCACTATCTGTGTGGAGTCTGCACGTTCTCCACGTGGTTGCGTGGGTTTCTTTCGGGTGTTCTGGTTTCCTCCCACAGTCCAAAGGTGTGCAGGTTAGGTGGATTGGCCATGCTAAATTGCCCTTAGTGTCCAAAAAGGTTAAGTGGGGTTATGGGGTTAGAGTGGAGGCACGGGCTTGAATAGGGTTCTCTTTCCAAGGGCCGATGCAGACTCGATGGGCCGAATGGCCTCCTTCTGCACTGTAAATTCTATGATTCTATAATTCTATGAATTATATGGTGTTGTCTGGTCCTAATACTGCCTTCGTGTCAATAGCTAACTAACATGTCCATAACTCTTTTGTATGAAATGCAATTTATGTTTCTGTGAAACTTCTGACACATCAAAAAGGAAAATGTAACATTTTTAACTGGTGTGATTTGTGATGTGAACGGAATTCTCCATAAATTTCTCCATAGCCGACATGCCTTTGGAAACACATACAGGTACTGTAATGGTGCTGTGTTGGAAAGAGTGTCACAAGCTGCAATGCTTCATATCTATGAACCCTGCGTTTGCTGTTTAATGCGATAATTCCGATGATGGCAGCTGAAGATCAGCATCAAACACACATCACCCAAGGCGCAGTCTGCCTGACATTAGATCAAAATTGTCATTATAGATAGCAAAAGGTTCCTTTGAAGAACATGCTTACTTTGTATCAGTTTCAAATGCAATGTTTTGTGGTTTACGCAAGTTTCACCCACTGTTTTAACCATTTGTTCACCAGATAATATTAGCTAAGCTTCTGCAGTTTCTATTATGCATGATTCAGGCAATCTGGTCACAGTTAACGGGGGGGGGGGGGGCGTTAAGCACTTCTTAGCTTCTGGTTTGATCAATTGCTTCTGATTGAAAAGGAGATCTGCAGGGTTCAAACATGTAATATGAAATGATTCAACAAGGACGCACATTTATGTAGAAAAGCTAAATGTTACATATGTTGGAAATTGGTGGTGGGGGGAGGGGGGGGCGGGAAATAGAAAATGCCACAAATATGTCAGCTTCTGCCACGAGAGAAAGTGTAAATGTTTCAGATCGATAATGAACGAGTTCTGATGAAAGGTCATCGACCTGAATGGAATTACTGGACGGATGCTCGGGTTCTGGGAATTCATAGAGTCATAGAATTTACAGTGCAGAAGGAGGCCATTCGGCCCATCGAGCCTGCACTGGCTCTTGGAAAGAGCACCCTGCCCAAACCCACACCTCCACCATATCCCCATAACCTAGTTACCCCACCCAACACCAAGGGCAATTTTGGACACTAAGGACAATTTGGCATGGCCAATCCACCTAACCTGCACATCTTTGGACTGGGGGAGGAAACCGGAGCACCCAGAGGAAACCCACTCACACACGGGGAGAACGTGCAGACTCCACACAGACAGTGACCCAAGCCGGGAATTGAACCTGGGACCCTGGAGCTGTGAAGCAATTGTGCTAACCACTATGCTACCATGCTGCCCAAGTTGTGGTGGGTGGGGGCACTTCTTTTGGCGGGATCAGCTGTTCTCCTGACTCTGAAGGAGGTTGGTTAAGGGCGGGTTGAACTCCCCAAACTCCATTCCCATGCATTCGCATCACATGCAACCTCATTGAAAGGCCACCTCTCTGGAATTAAGTTGGCCAGCGAGAGTTTAGAATGGTCACTTCTACGACTGTATATAGTTGGTGGGAACCTGGCGAGACTCGCTTCTCCACAACTTTGGGGTCAGTAGATGCTGCTTTTGCTTTCTCCGGGAGCGCGCAGAACTTCACTCATTTTGTTTTTAAATTTAGAATGCCAAATTCACTTTTTCCAATTAAGGGGCAATTTAGTATGGCCAATCCACTTACCCTGCGCATCTTTGGGTTGTGGGGGCGAAACCCACGCAAATACGGGGAGAATGTGCAAACTCCACACGGACAGTGACCCAGAGCCGGGATTGAACCTGGGACCTCGGCGCCGTGAGACAGCAGTGCCTCACCGTGGTGCCTAGAACTACACTCATACTGAGTAAAAGCTGTGCCAAGGCTGGACACGGAGGGTGGGGGGGCTGGATGAGGAATTAGGATAGAGGAAAAGATAGGCAGAAGAGGCAGGCTAAGTGGGGAAGTTGAGGAAAAGGTGAGTATCTTAAAAAGCGGGGTCAGTGATGTCGGCAGTGTGGTCCTGGGTTGAACTCAGGGTATTGGTGAGAGGAGGGAGCTGTCACGGAGGGTGGAGTGCGATGCAGGTGGATGGCAGGTCCAGGGTGAGGGTTTTGTCAGTGAAGGTTTCATGGCGGGGGGTGGGGGGGGGGGGGGGGGGGGGAGGGTCATGAAGGCAAAGTAGACAGGTGGCCTGGATAATGGGAGGGGGCAGAGTTAAGGCTATGGGGATGGTAACTATTGCCGGCTCTGGTGGGGTTGGAGGTGGGGGGTGGGCTGGTGAGAAGGTATGCAGATGTGGATTGTGGTAGGGAACCAGGGTAATGGGGGGCAGGTTCAAGAGTGACAGTGGGGAGAGAGGTGGTGATATTGGGTGGGTCGGGGATGATGGGGGAAAGTTAATGGGTGGGCATGGGGCAGGGGGTTCCGACTCTGGGGTGTCTCCACGGTGGCCTGTCCCGCGATTGGGGCCTACCGATCAGCGGGTGGACTAGTTCCGTGGAGGGCCTATGTTCATCCGCGCAAGGCCCCTGTGGGGCTCCGCCATATTGCCCGGGGGCCGGCACGGAGACAGAAACCCACGTGCATGTGTGGATTTGCGCCGGCCGTGGCGCGCATGCGCAGACCTGCACCGGCCGTGGAACACCAGACTTCGAGCGCCAAAGCAGTGGACGCCACTCCAGCTCCGTACTAGCCCCCTCGGAAGAGTTGAATACCTGAGCCTGGAGGCCTGTTGGCGACGGAGTGGCTGTCGCCGCTTTTGACGCCAGCGTCAGAACTTGGCCGCGGGATCGGAGAATCCCGGTCATAATACTTTGTCAGTCATGACCATTTACCCAAAAGGATGGTTTGCAGTCATGAGCTGGTTGCTGTCCAGCTGCCTTGCATCCACCTCCCTCCCTCCTTTTATCCCTGCCTCTTCCTGCAGCTAATCACAATGAACACAGCTCCAGACCGTGCTGGGATTTCAACAATATGAAACCCGTGAGTCAGGAACAAACCTGCTGCCTTGTGGGTTTCACCACAGAGAATAATTCAATTCAGCATGCTTGACATTCAGTTACCTCATAATTATAAAAGTGGCCAGTCCCCTTTTCTGACTGTGATCTATGCCCTCCTGAAAAGACTTTCCTCCCACCTCGAGGGATCTCACTGACTGACTGACTGCACAGACAAGGTCAGATTTGAGAAATGGTGTGCATCACCCTTCAAATTTGCTGTGCCATCTTCTACCCGCCAAAATCTTGGAATCTGTGCAGCTGGAAAGGATTTGAGAGATATGGGGATGGACAAGGTCACATGGAAAGACTTGAAGTCAAGAATGAGGATTTTAAATGAAATGTATGACTTTCAAAAGGGAAACATGCAACCGAATGACATGTAGATAGGCTGAGGAAGAGGACTTGTGGATAAGAAGACGTGTGAACTATTTCTGGACCCCCTGAGATGTAGTTTGTGCAATTAAATTTTAGCCTTTAGTCTAACTCCAGACACCCCCCCCCCCACCCCCCCCCCCCCCCCCCCCCCCCCCCCCCCCCCACCACCCGCAGACATTTATCGGAGAATAGGAGAGGAGTTACAAAGTGGAAGAATGGAAGGAAACATTAAAACAATGCTCTAAAGTTTTCATAAATAATTGTAATTTTACGCTATTTGAAAGCCTTTGATTGCAAATTGGTTTTGCCCAGAAAGGCACAATTGAATTGATAATGTGCTCCAAAAGAAAAACAAATGGTTCAGCCAAGTTAACAGTCAATTGCTTCGAAGATCAGCAGACTCGGCACATATTTTCTATTTTCTTTGCTCTTTATATTGCCACATGCCAGTGCTTTGGTCACATTCAGATAAGAGCATGGTGGCCGAAATAACTATCTGCTTCTGTTCTCATTCCAGTTGTGCGTTGTGCAAAATTAACCAATGCATCTTCATTTAATTCAATTCTGTCGCTAAAATAGAACGCTTGAACTTGCATTTATACAGTGCGCCTTTCATATCCCCAGGACACCCGACAAACGTTTCACAGGCAAAAAAAGATCTTTTGAATTGCAGCCACTGCTGTAATATAAGGGAAAAAGTGGTTTAGATCTGAAGAATTATAGGAATAGAGACGTTTCATACATGTTTTCTGCAGGCAAATTATTTTAATATTCATCAGCAATTTTAAGACTAATCCTGGCAGACCAATTTATTTTGGCTGTATTTCTATTTGATAAAATTTTTATGTTATTAAATTGTCCTTTCTACTGAAGTGAAATTTTGGGGCACATTTTAGGACATTCAGAATCACTGCAATCCTAAACCAAGGGACCAATAATCATTGTGAAATCCTGGAATTGAATCAAATCAGCAACAACTTGTATTTGTCTAGTGCCTTTAGCAGAGTAAAACATCACAAGGTGCTTCAGAGATTAGCCACGACCTGATTGAATGGCAGAGCAGGCTCGAGGGGCTGAATTGCCCACTTCTGCTCCTAATTCCTATGTTCCAATGCTTCATTGGAGAGATTACCAAACAAAATTTGACACTGGCCCAAAGAAACAGACAATAGGACAGGTGACCAAACGTTTAGTGAACAGGCGTTGAGGGGGCATCTTACAGGAGAAGAGAGAGGCAGAGAGACGGAGAAATCTAAGAAAGGAATTCCAAACCTTAGCACCTCGGCAGCTGAAGGCACAGACACGAGGGACTGGATTCTCCGCAGCCCAGTGCCGAAATCGGGTTCGGCGCAGGGGGCGGAGAATCCACGTTCACGCCGGAATCCGGCCCGGCGCCGGTTTGGTGAGTCCAGGACCCCAGAATCGCCATGATCGCGAAGTAGGCCGCGCGCCTGGGGGCCCATTGATAGAGGCCAGCCCAGCGATCCTTCGCTTCCGACCGGCCGAGTTCCCGATGGCATGGAACTAACAAACTCAGTCTGCGGCCCCCCCTGGTGGGGGTTGTGGGGGGATGGGGCACTGCGGGGAGCCTTGTAGCTTATAGGAGGCTGGGGGTTAGATCTGCGCGTTTAGATGCTCGGGCGCGTGGTCGATCGGAGTGGGGGGGGGGGGGTAATTTTTGTGCCTGGCTCAGCGGTCCGAGCCCACCATGGAGCTCGGCGCGACCTCTGGAGACCGCCGCCGTGCGCATGCGCGGAATCCAAACCGGAAGCTAAAGCTGCGTGAATTACTCCGAGTCCCTGGTAGCCCCCGCAGGGTATTGAATTAACAGATCTTTTTGGCAGGAATCGCTGGAGTAAAACTCCAGTGTTTTCACGCTGGCGTGGGGACATAGTCCCATTTTGGGAGAATCCAGCCCCAGGAGCAGAGTGAAAGGGAGGCCAAGGCTAGGTATTTAAATTTCATTATTCATAACTGCAGTGGTGAGAATCCAAACTAAAGCATCAATATCAGGGTTTGAAGTTTTTAAAAAACAAATAAGAATATTGATTTTTTTTATTGGTAGTTCAAAATGAATGCATTTTCTCTTTGTGTCTATGTGATTCTCTGCGGCCAGTTTTAGAATGGGCTTGGTCCAGTCTGTGGGATATTACCATGCAAATGTGCACTGACCCCACTTTGAATCCAGAGATGAGGGGTTTGTCGTATGAGGAGAGATTGAACAGTTTCAGCCTTTACTCTCTGGAGTTTAGAAGAATGAGGGGAAATCAAATTGAGGAAATATGATAAAAGGTATGGATAAAATAGACGTGTGGTGGGTGCACGGGGTACTCCAGTTGTGGCCTAACCAGCATTTTGTACATTTCCAGCGTGGCCTCCTTGCTCTTGTATTCTATACCTGTCCTACCACCTTCAGGTATCTGTGGATATGCACTTTGGTCTGCAGTACTTTCCAGAGTCCTACCATTCATAGTGGAATCATAATGTTAGCATAGGTCAGTCTGTGAAACAGCTGCTGAGGCAGGGTCAATAGTCAAGGTGGAACATGGACCAGAAAAATGCTTTTGAAAAGATTAAACAACTTTTAATCTCCACTGAAATCTTGGCACATTACGACCCAGAACTACTGACCATATTAGCAGCAGTTGCTTGTGTGTCATGTTATTTCAAGTGCAGTGAGACAGCAAACCTAGACCAGTTTTACTGTGCCTCAAAGTCCTTGTCAGAAATGGGAAAAAGATAAGGCTCAATTGAAAAAGAGGCATTGGCAACACCATGGGAATACAAACATTTTCCAGACTATATTATGGGTTTGCAGTTCAAAATTAATCAAAACCAATTCAAAATCTGGGACCCTGGTTTGATACCCGGCTTGGTTCACTGTCTGTGCGGAGTCTGCATCTTCTCCCCGTGTCGGAGTGGGTTTCCTCCGGGTGCTCCAGTTTCCTCCCACAGCCCCGAAAGACGTGCTTGTTCGGTGAATTAGACATTCTGAATTCTCCCTCAGTGTACCCGAACAGTCACCGGAATGTGGAGACTGGGGGATTTTCACAATAACTTCATTGCAGTGTTAATGTAAGCCTACTTGTGACACTAATAAAGATTATTAATATTATTATTAATAAAACAGATCATAAGCCACTAGTCACCCTTCATAAAATTTAAGAAATTGCAAATATGCCTCCTAAAATCCAGTAATTCAAATTAAGATTAATGAGATATGACTCCATAACTGAGTATGTTGAAGGGAAATATTAAAAGACAGGAGACACACTGTAATGGATACCATCAGAAGGAACCAAACAAGTGTATTTACACTTCACTGAGTAATCGGAAGCATATATATTCCTAATTGCTCAACACTTAGTAGCTGCTGGAAAAATGTTGCAGGAAATAAAACGAATACACCAGCAAGGTGACAAATTTAAGAAAATATTGTCTTGCAAGGTGAGCAGACTATATCTCCAGTGATCCAGTACTATGTCAATACTTTGAACGGCACAAAGCATCTCACAGTCATTGACGATTTAATAGTCTTGAAAGAGACAATAGTCATACTGAGAACATTTTGGGTTGATAACCTTCAAAGACTTCACAGTCATTCAGAGATGGAAATATGTCATGAAAGAGGCATTACTCATGCTGTAGAAGAAATAACTTTTAATGGACTTAAATGTGCAGTAAACAGCTAAGAGCAAAAAGAACCACTATCACTCATGACTGTTCCGTCAAGGCTCTAGGAATGCCTGGGGCGTATTTATTTGATTTCAAGGGGAAAATGTTCCTTATTGTCATTGATTACTACTCAAGGTGGATTAAAGTAAACAGATTGCATGGCATAATGGCAAAAGCAACCATTCAATCACTGAAGACAATTTGTGCACACATGGCATCCCAGACATTGTAGTGTCAGACGATGGGCCACAGTTTCCGAATGATTTATTCCAACATTTTGCAGAGGAATGCAGATTTAATTATGTAATCTAGTTACGCTCAGTTCAAATGAAGAAACTGAGAGAGGTGTACAAACCATTAAAGATTTGCTGAAGAATAAAGGCCTTAATCTAGCCCTTCTAATTTACTGAACCTCGCCACTACAAAATGGCTCCTCATCACCAGAGTTATTGATGGGAAGAAGATTGAGAATGCAACTTCCAACTCTGACAGAGAAATCTAAAGCCAGCAACACAAATTTCCACGAGAGGATAAAAAAGTGAGGACGAATAGAGAAACAGGCAGGCTTGAAACTTTAAGCACAGGAACAATGCATTTAAGATACAGTGCTGAGGCCCAGCGAGAGAATATGGCTGTGAGGTCCACAGAGAGAAGGCACAATTGTTGAAAGAGCTACATGACCAAGATGGTACAGGATTGAGATAGCCCAATGCACCCCATTAGGAGAATGAATAATATACTAATCTCTATTGTCACAAGTAGACTTACATTAACACTGCAATGAAGTTACTGTGAAAAGCCCCTAGTTGCCACTTTCTGCACCTGTTCAGGTACGCGGAGGGAGAATTTAGAATGTCCAAATTACCTAACAGCACGTCTTCTGAGACTTGTGGGAGGAAAGTGGAGCAACCGGAGGAAACCTACGCAGACAAAGGGAGAATGTGCAGAGTCCCCACAGACAGTGACCCAAGCCGCAAATCGAACCTGGGACCCTGGCGTTGGGAAACAACAGTGCTACCCACTGTGCTCCGTGGGTAATTAATATCCTTGGGGAGAAAGCCAATAGAAACGTGAATTACTACTCCAATCCTAAAGAGAAAGAAAAAGAAGGCACATAAAGTTCTACAGCCACCCAGGAGAAAAGCACCCACACTGACAGAAGAGAAAACATGGAACATTCCTGACCTCAGAAAGAGATCAGAACAAGATCAGGGAGATTGGTCAAGGCACCTCCGGGACTAACCCTGTGAAGTCTGAGACTTTGGGGTGAGGTAGGACAATGTAAATATATTATGGGTAATGACTTGGGGGGAGGGGGATGTACATTAAAGGGTTAACATCAAAAGCACAGGATGCTGACATAATGCTCATGTGACAGCACATAATTGAGTAACAGAGATCTGGAGGGAGGAGAAGTTTCAACCTCATACGGATATGTGCATAACAGCAGTAAATAACGAGTAATGGATTCAACAAGCTACAGTCTCATGCAGTTTAACTTGGGAGAATAGATAAGCCCCAAAGAAGCCTGTCTAGACCCCAACACATGGCAAAACGGCAGCTGCATTTCAAACAGACTTCACTGGCGTGAAGTGCTTTAGGATACCCTGAAATTGTGGACGGCGCTATATAAATGCAAGTCTTTCTCTTTATTGGGAGATGGATATGCCACCCAATACCCATAATTCAGGATGTTTCAGCCAAGACTTCATTCATACAATTTAATATTCAGTGACAAAGATAATTGCAGGCTAAAATGAACAAAGTTACCCTTAACTATGATGTGCACCACTAAGGGACAAAGCAATTCAGTGTACTTTGATGTATTGGCCTTTGCACAATTTAAAAAAACAAATTGTTACTCCAACAATCAACTTCAAAATCAACAGTGAAACAAGGGTGCTGGAAAAATGCCCTTAATTTGTATAGTTCAGTTGAGCAGGAATGCATTGCACAGTTATCATGGGAGATCCATTCTTAATTGAGGACAGGGTGTAAGGAAGTATTTCTGGTGGAAGACCAATGAGGAGGGAAAATAGATTTTTGCTAGTGACAAGCAAAAGTAAGTTCAATTTAGCAGCAGTGAAAAGCAGCGGAAAAGCGATAGATTTCTCTAAATTCCTTAACACTTTCTCCGATATGTCGGCAAGACCGTGAAAATAATGGAATAAGGGAAAAAGCAAGTAAGTACCTCCCTGAGGTTTCATTTTCAATTGCAAACAATTGGTGTACATATCAATTTGCAGTTGCAGGGTAATTTAATCCATTCCCTACTATATATATATATATATACGTGTATTTTAGTAAGAATTTGTTTTTTTTTTCCTCTTTGAATTCAAATTGACACCATTCCACATTTCGCAAGGATCTCAGGAAAAATTATGGAAAAACCAGTTGTGACTTTTGGAGCAGCAGATAACAGAATGTTGTGCCAAAGGAGATTTGATTCATGAATCACAAAATGTTAGAATGCAGGTGCGGCAAATCATAGAATTTACAGAGCAGGAGCAGGCTATTCGGCTCATTGAGTCTGCACCGGCCTTGGAACAAACACCGTACTTAAGCCCATTGACGTCCCGAGGCTTGGTACATTGGCAATACCGTGCAGAGGTTGCAACAATCGATGAACGGACATCGCAGGACAATCGGCAGACAGGAATGCTCCCTTCCAGTCGGGGAACAGTTCAGCAGTCTAGGACACTCAGCCTCTGATCTTCGGGTGAGTGTTCTCCAAGGCGGCCTTCAGGATGCGCGACAATGTAGAATCGCCGAGCAGAAACTGATAGCCAAGTTCCGCATGCATGAATACGGACTCAACCAGGACTTTGAATTCATACCTTATTACATTCACCCCCCACCATCTGGCCTGGGTTGTGAAATCCTACCAACTGTCCTGACTTGAGACAATTCACACCTCTTTAACCTGTGATTACCCCTCTCTCCAGTCGTACCGTCTGGACCTGAAAAGACTTAATTGTAGCGATCTGTATATCTGCTGGTATGTAAAGGGTAACAACTGTATCATAGTGTTCGACAACCACTAGTTGGCAGCACCAGATTCATGTATATAAACTGAACTCAGAGGATCTTCCCGCCTCTTTGAACCAGGTGTGACTAGATAGTGTTAGAGAGATATAGCATAGTTGGCGCGTGTAGTTAAACATAGTTAATACTTCTGATTTACTTTATCATCAGTTATAATTGTGAAGAGTAAACAAACTCATTAGTATTTATATTCAGTATTCATTAAATGTTATTTGTTTAAATTGAAGTTTCATTGAACTACAACCTTCAGACCATTCTGGGAGTAAGCAAAAGAGTAATGACGTATTACAATCACATAATATAACATTAATTACCTACAAAGACTCGCATTCACAGTATAATTTTGCGCCATTGGCTTTGTCTATATACGTGTTTTTGGAACCCACCTCTTCACTCACCTGATGAAGGAGCGGCGCTCTGAAAGCTAGTCATTCCAAACAAACCTGTTGGACTTTAACCTGGTGGTGTAAGACCTCTTACTGTGCCCACCCCAGTCCAATGCCGGCATCTCCACATCATCTTTAAGAAAATACATCATTGCATTCAAAGCAGTTTTGAGAAGGTTCACTGGACTGGTCTGTGGAATAAGGAGGTTATCCTTTGAGGAAAGGTTGCACAGGTTGGACCCGGAACCATTAAACGTTTGAAGAATGAGAGGCGATCTTCGTGAAACATATAATATCTTGAGGGGACGTGACAGGGTGGATGCTGAAAAGACGTTTCCCCTTATGGGACACTCCAGAGCAAGCGAAAACAGTAAAAAATAAGCTGTCTTCCATTCAAGACCGAGATGAGGAGGATTTTATTCTCTCAGGGGATTGTGAGCCTGGGCTAAACCTTATGGTTCAGCAATGACGGGTAGCCAATTATACAATTAATTGCCCACTTTGGGAGGACAAACTTGTGAAGTTGCAGGGATCTTTCTGACATTCGATGGGCCTCGCCGCTGAGTCCAATGCCAGTAGGTACCTAGAGATGCCCTCCTGTCAGTAGGTCAGGGGCCATCAACACCTCTTCTAAATCCCCCTACCTCAGAGCAGTGATGATCAGGGAGCCCCAGCTGCAGCGTTCAGCAATCCTGGAGCTGGGCTCTGGACATACTTCATTTTTTAAATTTCGACAGTCTTCAGAGGGTGCCACCATTTTGAGGTGCCCTTGTGGTCTCCTACTTACATCGGCAGGGCCCACCTCTGCTGGGCACTCCGATTAGCCCTCCCACCTACACCATAGGACCAGAAGACATAGAAGCAGAATTAGGCAGCACGGCCCATTGAGTCTGCTCCGCCATTCAATTATGGCTGATATTTTTCTAATCCCCATTCTCCTGCCTTCTCATCATAACCCCTGATTCCCTTATTAATCAAGAACCTACCTATCTCTGTCTTAAAGACACTCAGTGATTTGGACTCCACAGCCTTCTGCAGAAAAGAGTTCCACAGATTCACCACCCTCTGGCTGAAGAAATTCCTCCTCATCTCTGTTTTAAAGGATCATCCCTTTAGTCTGAGATTGTGTCCTCTGGTTCTAGTTTTTTGTATAAGTGGAAAGATCCTCTCCACATCACTCTATCCAACCCTTGCAGCATCCCGTAACTTTCAATAAGATCCCCCCTCATCCTTCTAAACTCCAACGAGTACAGATCCAGAGTCCTCAAATGTTCCTCATACGACAAGTTCTTCATTCCAGGGATCATTCTTGTGAACCACCTCTGGACCCTTTCCAAGACCAGCACATCCTTCCTTAGATACGGGGCCCAAAACTGCTCACAATACTCCAAATGGGGTCTGACCAGAACCTTATATAGCTTCAGATGTACATCCCTAGTCTTGTATTCTAGTCCTCTCAACATGAATGCTAACATTGCATTTGCTTTCCTGACTGCTGACTGAACTTGCATATTAACCTTAAGAGAATCATGAACAAGGACTCCCAAGTCCTGTTGTGCTTCTGAACTCATAAGTATTTCCCCATTTAGAAAATAGACTATGCCTCCATTCCTCCTTCCAAAGTGTATAATCTCACACTTTTCCACATTGTATTCCATCTGCCACTTCTTTGCCAACTCTCCTCGTCTGTCCAAATCCTTCTGCAACCCCCCTTGCTTCCTCAATACTCCCTGTCCCTCTACAGATCTTTGTATCATCTGCAAATCTAGCAACAGAGCCTTCAGTTCCTTCTTCCAGATCATTAACGTATATTGTGAAAAGTTGTGGTCCCAGCACAGACCCCTGAGGCACACCACTAGTCACTGGCTGCCATCCTGAAAAAGACCCCTTTATCCCCATTCTCTGCCTTCTGCCAGTCAGCCAATCCTCTATCCATGCCAGGATCCTAACTTAACACAATGGTCTCTTAACTTACTTAATAGTCTCCTATGCGGCACCTTGTCAAAGGCCTTCTGGAAATCTAAATAAATCACGTCCACTGGTTCTCCTTTGTCTAACATCCTTGTTACCTCCTCAAAGAACTCTAACAGATTTGTCGGACATGACCTCCCTTTGACAAAGCCGTGCTGACTCAGTCCTATTTTATCATGCACATCTTCTGCCTCCCTCCCTTCTTAAACAGCCACTTTCCAGTCCTCTGGGACCCTTCCTGCCTCCAGTGATTCCTGAAAGATCTTCCCAAATGCCTCCAGAATCTCTTCAGCTATCTCTTTTCGAACCCTGGGGTGTAGTACATCCAGTCCAGGTGATTTATCCACCTTCAGACCTTTCAGTTTCCCCAGAACCTTCTCCTTAGTAATGGTCACTGCACTCACCTCTGCCCTCTGATTCTCCTGGAGCTGTGACATCCCACTGGTGTCTTCCACCGTGAAGACTGATGCAAAGTAACTATTCCGTTCCTCTGCCTTTTCTTTGTTTCCTATTATTATTTCTCCAGCACATTTTCCAGTGGTCCAATGTCTATTTTTGCCTCTCTCTTACCTTTCATATATTGAAAGAAAACTCTTTCGATCTTCCTTTATATTATTAGCTAGCTTGCACTCATATATCATCTTCTCTCCCCTTATTGCCTTTTTAGTTGTCCTCAGCTTGTTTTTAAATGCTTCCCAATCCTCTGGCTTCCCACTAACCCTCACCACTTTGTATGCTTTTTCTTTTGCTTTTATGCTGTCCTTGACTTCCCTCGGCAACCATGGATGCCTTGTCCTCCCCTTAGCATGCTTCCTCCTCCTTGGGATGAATTTCTGTTGTGCCTCCCGAATAACCCCCCAAAACTCTTGCCATTGCTGTTCCACTGTCTTCCCTGCCAGGCTCCTTTTCCAATCAACTCTGGCCAGCTCCTCCCTCATATCATTGTAGTTACGCTTATTTAATTGTAATACCGTTACATCTGATTGCAGCTTCTCCCTCTCAAACTACAGGGTAGATTCTATCATATTGTGGTCACTGCTCCCTAAGGGTTCCTTCACCTTAAGCACTCTAATCAAGTCTGCCTCATTACACATCACCAAATCCAGAATTGCCTGTTCCCTACTAGGCTCTGTCATAGGTTGCTCCAGAAAACCAACTCTTAGACGTTCCACAAATTCCTTTTCTTGGGATCTATGACTAACCTGATTTTCCCAGTCCACCTGCATATTGAAGTACCCCATGATTATTGTGATATTGCCTTTTTTACACAGTCCACCCACATTCCCTAACTGGGCGGCAAACGCAGAGGCACTCTGTTCATTGGCCATTGCTGGGACGATCACGTCGGCATCAGATACTATTGGGTTTGATGTTGTTAGCGGGAATTAATCCAGAGGAATCACTCAACACTCGGGTGTGCTTCAACATCAAACAGTTCATTACGCTAGTGGGGAGCAGTCCATTGGAAATTCAAAACATCTGTCTGCTGGACATATGAAATCATAACCATTTTATACAGTTATGGAAGCAGCTACATAGCCCATGCCGGCTGGATACAATTCAATAACAATTATTGGTTGCCAGGCAGCATGGGGCTGCGTGGCCTGCTCAACAACAGGTTGAGGCCCTCCATAATTTTTAATAATCTTTATTGTCACAAGTAGGTTTACATTATCACAGCAATGAAGTTACTGTGAAAAGCCCCTAGTCGCCACATTCCGGCGCCTGTTGGGATACACGAGGGAGAATTCAGAATATCCAAATATTCAAGTTGGTCTATCTTTTTTTGGATCTGTAAACCAATTCTTATAAGTGCCCTGCTCTCCTAGCTGTAGCATTTTTGTCTCTTCACCAAGCAGCATGTCTCTCTCCCTCTTGTCAGGTCTCTGAGTCTGAGAGTCCAAGTCCAGAAAGACCATCGTGTCTCTCAATCGTGTCAAAAATGTGAAAACAGGCCCTTGATTTTCTTATAAGATTTAGTCTGGTCCTCTTTCCCCAGTGCAACCAGGTCCCATGTGCCTATCTCTGGGGCTAGCTCAGTTGGCTGGACAGTTGGTTCATGATCCAGATCAATGCCAACAATGCAGGTTCAATTCTTATAACAGGCGTAATTCTCAGCCCACCCCCGCCGGGTCGGAGAATCGCCGGGGGCAGGCGTCAATCCCGCCCCTGCCGTGTCCCGAAGTCTCCAGCACCAGAGATTCGGCGGGGGCAGGAATCGTGCCGTGCCAGTCGACGCCCCCCCTCCCCCCCCCCCCCCCCCGGCGATTCTCCAGCCCATGATGGGCCGAAGTCCCGCCGTTATCATGCCTCTCCCGCCGGCGTGGATCAAACCACCTACCTTACCGGCAGGACCAGGCGGCGTGGGCGGACTCCTGGGGGGAGCGCGGGGCGATCTGGCCCCGGGGGGTGCCCCCATGGTGGCCTGGCCCGCGATCGGGGCCCACCGATCGGCAGGCGGGCCTGTGCCATGGGGGCACTCTTTTCCTTCCGCCTTCTACAAAGTCTTCACGATGGCGGAGGCGGAAGTGACCCCCTCCCCTGCGCATGCGCGGGGATGACATCAGCAGCCACTGACGCTGTGGCACATGCGCGGACTTCCGCCGACCGGTGACGTCCCTTCAGCCCCGACTGGCATGGCGCCAAAGGCCCTCCACGCCAGCCGGCGGAGCGCCTGCCACTCTGGCGTGGGCCTAGCCCCTCAATGTTAGGGCTTGGCCCCTAAAGGTGCGAAGACTGCCGCACCTTTGGGGTGGCCCGATGCCGGAGTGGTTCACACCACTCCATCACCCCGGGACCCCCCACCCCGCCGGGTAGGGGAGAATCCCACCCACAGGCTGAGATTATTCATGGAGGCCCACCTTCTCAGCCTGGCCCCTCACCTGAGGTGTGGTGATCCTCAGGTTAAATCAGCTCTCCCCCTCAAAGTGAAAAACAGCCTATGGTCACCTGGGACTATGGCGACTTTATCTTACCTTGCCTATCTCTGGGGAGAATTAAGTCTGATTTTTGCCCATTCACGGACATTCTGTTTTTCCTTAAATTAGAAGAGACAGTTTAAAACATATATAACCCTTTTATGAAGTCTTGCACTTGTAACTCTATATTCCAGTCCCACTGGAGCTTGAAAGATTTATAAACTGCAAACTGTCCCTCAGAAATAAAGCAATTAAGCCCGCATTCAACAAAATGTGAGTGGAAATTTGCGTTAATTCATTTGAACACTTGTAACATGTGTTCAGTTGCTTGAATCCGCAACAGAGGATATTAGAGAGTGGCAGTGGAAGAAAGGGCTCTGCTTAAGCCTTGCTTGAATAGAGCTGATAACTGCCATGCAACGAATGAAAGAAACTGTCATAACTCACTTATGCAGCTTGCCGAAGTTCAGCTTGCAACCAACTGATGTAGTCTAAATCATTCTGCTCCGACGTATGATGTATTTGCATGCAGCAAGCCTGCAGCTGTAGTTCACACAGAAAACCTTAAATGTGAAAATCAAATTGAGGTATTGAAGGGTCCGCTACTAACCTTTGCAATGTGTGCATCTGTCTAATCTGAAATTGCAGGCTGAAGGATTTTCTAAGAACTGAGGCTGCAGACTTGGACTGAAGCAGAAAGAGCTAAATATTTTTGCCTGTTTAAATTATATATCAGGACCCTGCAGACAGTGCTGCTGCTCCTGGAGGTGGTAGCAGTGGGAGCGGGGGGCAGGGGGGGATGGGGGGGACGGGGGACGGTGTGCGGGGAGACAGAAATAAATACAGGATAAATGCACACACAACAATAATTTGGGCCAATTTCCGAGAGCTTCTTCAGCAGGTTGAGGGTCACAATGTAAATTTATTGCGCTGATGAGGAAATCATATTTTGGGTCCACCCCTGGACAGAAGAACTAGCAGTCCAATCGCATCTCATTGACACACCACGAGAATGCCTGGCAAAATATTCCGGGGTGAGAAATTTGATTGAGTTGTGCTGGGCTGTTTGCCTAGCCAGGAATTGCATTAATTTTACTGCAGAACCAGAATTATATCTGCTCCCCAGAGACAGGAAAGTCTTGCTGTCAAACAGATTACTTCAACACCGCAAGACATGGAAACATCACCGCCTGCATGAGCACATCCAAGTCGCAAACCATCCAGAACTATAGCTGCGTTCCGACACGACTGCTGGCTCAAAATCCCAGAATAATCCTCCCTACACCAAATGAACCGCAATCATTCAAAAAGGGGCTCACCACCACTTTCCCAAGGACAATAAGATGCTCACATCCTATGAAGAAATGTTTTAAAAATTCAACCACAACCGAATCCACAAACATCTGGACATAGGAACAGCTTCTTCCCCACAGCTACTAGACTCAACGACTCTCCCTCGGACTTATCTGTTCCCTGTAAGAACACTATTCACGACACCCTATGCTGCTGTCCAATCACTATTTGCTGATGTACCATTTCTCAATGTATTCTGTCGATTATTCTTTTGTCTACTATGTACATACTGTGTACGCTCCCTTGGCCACAGAAAAATCACTGTACTTCAGTACATGTGACAATAAATATCAATCAGTCAATCAGACAATGAAAGTCCATATTGAATAAGTCATGTATTAGATACTGTTTTACAATGAGGTTGTTTATTCTGTAAAATACCCTTCCTAAATATACCACAAATTTTATTCCAACCCATCCTTATTTAACTCTACACTAAGTTACTCAATTCGATCTGATAGTTAAAATATTTCAGCATAGATTCTGCACGGATTTGCAGAGGTCATGTCCACGGTGCTAAAATCAAGGGTGGTGCCGATTTTTGGAGTGTCGGAGGATCCGGGAGTCCAGGGGGCGAGAGAGGTTGACGTCTTGACCTTTGCCTCCTTTGTGGCCCGGAGACGGTTATTGCCAGCGTGGAAGGACTCGAAGCCCCCAAAATCAGAGATCTGGGTTAGCATCATGGCCGGGTATTAATTTCGCCTTAAGAGGGTCAATGCTGGGGTTCGTCCGGAGGTGGCAGACGTTTGTCGACATCTTCGGGGAAAACTAAATGTCAGAAGAGGCAATAAGAAAAAGGGGGTGAGGGGCGGGGGAGTAGGAGGGGGGTGGTGTTAGGCTATTTTCTGTTTAGGGTAGGTGAAATTTGTTAGGAATGGAGATGACTTATGCACTATGTTTATATCTGTATTTGTACTATTTACTGTTATCATTATCAAATTATAAATACCGTAATAAAATATTTTACAAAAAACAAATATTTCAGCACTAAGTTCTCACTTTGTTGTGTTAGTTACATTTCAAGAATTCAGGTGATTGGCTGATACTAATTTCTTGGCACAAAATGAGTTTGAATTTAAGGAGTATTTGTGTTCAGGAGCTTGCAGCTAAATTAATTGCACAGAAGCCTTTTAAGTGCTAATGCTTTCTTTGTGAGGTCTTAACTTCTTTTCAGTTTCCAAAGCTCACATAAGTTTTCTTTCCCACAACATCCAGTGAAATAGACCTAGATACAGTCGATACACAATGCTTTGAGGAGAACTGGCAAATCCCTGAAACCCAAAATGTTTTATTGCCTAAAATTACCGCTTTCAACAGTACGTCTATCAACATCCTTCTGACAGACTGGAAGAGTCCTTCCTGTTTATTTCCTTTGTTTCCATCTCTTTTATTTTATTCTTTTTGGTCCGTGGACCCATAATCGAAATGTACCTCCGATTGCCTGGGAGACCCCGCCCAGTTATGGGGCGGGTTTAGCACAGTGGGCTAAACAGCTGGCTTGTAATGAAATGAAATGAAATGAAAATCGCTTATTGTCACGAGTAGGCTTCAAATGAAGTTACTGTGAAAAGCCCCTAGTCACCACATTCCGGCACCTGTTCGGGAAGGTTGTTACGGGAATCGAACCATGCTGCTGGCCTGCTTGGTCTGCTTTCAAAGCCAGCGATTTAGCCCTGTGCTAAACAGCCCTGATAATGCAGAACAAGGCCTTGTAATGCAGAACAAGGCCAGCAGCGCGGGTTCAATTCCCGTACCGGCCTCCCCGAACAGCAGGCGGAATGTGGTGACTAGGGGCTTTTCACAGTAACTTCATTGAAGCCTACTCGTGACAATAAGCGATTATTGTTAAGATCTGGTACGCCTGGTACATGTTTGTGGAAACTAGTGCTAAACAGCGCCTGCTCGCGATCTCAGACAGCCGTTAGATCTGGTGCTTTGGGTAACTCCAGTGCGAACATATTTTAGTGAGCTGAACTGTACAATCAAATATGCAAATCTAGAACTCAATCAATTAAATATGTAAATCTGGAACCCACCCATTGTGAGCGGATTCCAGATCGTTATGCGACGAGGGGCAACGAGCTCCTCTCGCGAGATATACCAGCCTTGCCATGTTGCAAGGCAGCATGGCGAGGCCATTAGATTGCGGGCCAATAGTGAACTCGGAGACCACTTTTCACCTCTTCACTGTGTTCAAACTCATTTAGTGTCACTAAGTTCTGAGGTAGGACCCTGTCGTGCCTCATCAGCTGTAGAAATACATTTTTGTTTCTAGATTGCTGTCTTTGTCTCTCAGGATTAATAAAATAAATCATGATTATTGGGGATTAAAGAAATGACCATGGAATTTCTTCTTTAATTTAAAATAAAAGCAGAAAATACTGGAAATACTCAGTAGGCCTGACTGCATTTGGAGGGAACGAAATGAAGGCCCATATTTTCAGCACGGCAGAGAGAGAGAGGGAGAACCCCTCCATTACGGCGAAAATCCAGAAATGTCTCCCACCATTTCCAATCTTTTCAGCGGGCCGGGGGTAGAGTGGGTTTATGCACGCTGGACTCGTGGAGACAGCTGGCCATTTAAATCAGCAAAGTGGGGTTTTGGAAGAACAGGAATGTGGAATCAGGAGCGTACAGTTCAGAACAGGTAAGAAGAGGTCTGAACTTGGTGGGCGTGTTTGGATAGCCAGGATAGGGTCCTACCTCTTTGGATAGGGTCCCAAGACACCAAGGGAGAAGTAAGGCACCCTTTGGGACTATTAAAAGTGAACATGATTATGTACTTCTTAAGCACAAAATAATTGGAACTGTCAAGCTGTCAAAGAGCTGTCCAGCTATCAAGGGACTGTTAAAGTGCTATTCAGCTGACAAGGATCTTTCTAGCTGTCGAGGAGCTGTCAAGGAATTGTGAAGCTGTCAAGGAACTGTTGGTGAGTTGCCCAGCTGCCAAGCCTGTCAAAGGTGTCCAAGAAGTGTCAAACCTGTCAAAGTTATCAAAGTTATGCGGCCAGTTCAAAGCTGTCAATGAACTGTTCAAGGATACTAAGTGAGTTGTCATGGAGGGGGTAAGGACAAAGGGCAGTGGGTAATGGACATGGGTTGGCATGAGTTGTCAATACGTTGGCTTGGGGATGGATAGAGGGGCACTAAGTTCCATGGGGAGCATGGAAGTATGAGGAGTGGGTGAAGGACCATAGGTTGACATAGACTGGCATGTTGTATGCGGAGGGAGAGAGCTGGAGGACTGTTTTTTGTTTAATTATTATCTTTATTTATTTATTTAAACACAGAGCTGGCACTCAGAGGCAGACCATGCACCAGCCCGTCTCCGCACCTGGCAGAATTGTCTGCCCCAACTCATGTCAGGGTGCCTTGGGTGTTTCAGCACCCAGCTCTCCCCCTCCTCTCATGCACCCCCCCCCCCCTGCAACCCCCACCCCGTCCCCCCACTCAACCTGCGGATGGGCATTTTTAACGGTCTGATTCTCAGAGCTGGAAAATCTCCCAGTTCTGCGAGCTTGACCTGGGGACAAAATTGTGGCGCAAGTTAACTTTCCAGGTGCGGGAGGTGGATAGGAGAGCTGTCCTTTATCCAGACCTTCAGACACTGAAAAGGCAGTGGAAGCAGTCAGAGGTGATGTGATGAATGAGTGCCATGCTTGTTGCTTTGCAAGGCTAGTCTTGTGCTGTGCTCGTAGGTAACTGCCTTCTTGGCTGTCGATAGAATCTCCACAGTGCAGAATGAGGCCTGCGCCCTATCCCGAGCAGACTCCCCCGTTCTATCCTCGTAACCCCACCTAACCTAACCTTATATAATTATAATAATCTATAGTATTGTCACAAGTAAGCTTACATTAACACTGCAATGAAGTTACTGTGAAAATCCCCTAGTCACCACACTCCGGCGCCTGTTCGGGTACATGTCAGCCCCAACCCCACCTAATCTAAAAGGGCTGGTTTAGCACACTGGGCTAAATCACTGGCTTTTAAAGCAGACCAAAGCAGGCCAGCAGCACGGTTCAATTCCCGTACCAGCCTCCCCGAACAGGTGCCGGAATGTGGTGACTAGGGGCTTTTCACAGTAACTTCATTGAAGCCTACTCGTGAGAATAAGCAATTTTTTTTTCTTTCTAACCTGCACATCCCTTGACACTAAGGGGCAATTATACCATGGCCAATCCACCTAATTGTATTTGGACTGTGGGAGGAAACCGGAGCATCCAGAGGAAACACACAGACATGGATAGAAAGTGCAAACTCCACACCCCGACAGTCACCAAGGGTGGAATTGAACCCAGGCCCATGGCGCTCTGAGGCAGCAGTGCTAACCATAGTGCCATCATGCCACCTGGATACCAATGTGTCAAGGTGCATGCTCTAACAATAGCCCAACCATCTGCATTCCAACCTTTCCAATACCCAATATTTGCCATCTGACGATGAAGAAACTTCATCATTCAATCTCACAGTCACAGGTACCACCTCAGACACTGAGAGTGGGTCTGCCTTAGAGGGCAACATAGAGGTAGGATCTGCACATGGTTAGGGACCAGGCACAAGTCTACAAGTCTACATGTTCTTCCCATGTCTGCGTGGGTTTCCTCCGGGCGCTCCGGATTCCTCCCACACGTCCCAAAAGTGTGCTTGTTAGGTGAAGTAGACATGTACCCGAACAGGCGCTGGAGTGTGGTGACTCGGGGATTTTCACAGTAACTTCATTGCAGTGTTAATGTAAGCGTACTTGTGACAATACTAAAGATTATTATAATTATATTATAAAGTCAGCATGGCACAGTGACACATCATGGCATCTCTTGCATGACTGCCGATGCACCATTCCCCCCTGACCCAACTGCAGGTCACTTGTGCCTGGTCCCTAACCATGTGCAGATCCTACCTCTATGTTGCCCTCTAAGGCAGACCCACTCTCAGTGTCTGAGGTGGTATCTGTGACTGTGAGATTGAATGATGAAGTTTCTTCATCATCAGATGGCAAATATTGGGTATTGGAAAGGTTGGAATGCAGATGGTTGGGCTACTGTTAGAGCATGCACCCAGTGGGCATTGTAACAGTTGCAAGGACACCAAGCATTCAGTAGTCAAATATCTTGAGAATGGCCATACTTCAACTGTGCATTCAGGGAGTGGAATCCTTCATGATCATGGTATACCTCTGCATTTGGATGCAGAGTTGGCAAAGCCATACGGTGCTATCCATAGCACCTTCACCATGGGGAAACTCGCTGTCCTGCTGAAGCAATATGTACACTCCACCTAATTATCTTGGCGAGAGGGAAAGCTATGTACTCCCCAGACATGCATCTCGAGCCTCAACCACAATTGTGGCTGGATAGCTAGAAACATCCAACCTCTATTGCCTTCAGGAAACCAAGAGAGAATGCTACAGGCCTGCAATATTTTCAACCAACCAACACCTTAAGGACTGTTTAAAGAAGCGGCCTACTTGAGTTATTTAAAAGTGCATTACAGCTTCAGAAATCATTTTTGCTTTTGTGTGTATCTAGTATGTGTGAGGTGTGAGTGCTTGCTGCAATTACATTTGAGGCGTTGTGAAAAATAATCATTTATCTTTTCTTTTGATTTAAACTTACAAGAAAACTTATATCATGTCTATTCTTTAAAGTAACAGCACTCAAGCGGTTAAAACACTCTCTAAAGTACATTTTGTTGCAGTTAGCGAGGATGTAAGAAAAGGGGGAATTTATCCCACATCTCTCCCCGTCCTTAACACTGCTCTATGTTGCCTTTTCGATCTCATTTATTTCCAGTGCACCTTCTCAATCGGAACTTTCTTCCATCCACCCTTTCCTTGGAGCTTTGACAGACCCTGTCAAATTACTATGCAGCTATGGTAACGCTAGTAAGGTGTTGTCATGCCTTAATTTGAGTCAAGTAGGGTCAGCACACCCAATGAAAACTAAACTCAGTACTTCTGGCCCAGATTCTACTGCATGGACTTGGATTATTTGTACTGAGGGCTCTTGCCCATTGTTATCCAAATGCAAGTTGTAGACTGGTGCAACTCTGAACATTCTACAGCAAATGCTGTAAAACTGCAAACAATGATTATCACCAGCCACTAAGAGGAGACATGAAGGCTGAATGGCCTCATCTTATTCCTATCTTCTTTCATATTGTAAATTCAACATGCCCAGCAGAATAACATAAATTCTTTTTACCTCGGACATACTTTTCGCTCATCCTACAAATGGTTAACGACTATGTCTTGGAGAGTATCAGTCTTGGAGATAGCAGTCAACTTGAATGAGTTAATGTAGCTTTGATTGCAGTTTGTGAGATTAAGGGATTCATTCCATTTAGGTGAATTGAAATGACCTCTGGTTTTTAAAAAATCTCAAAAGCTGAATAAAGTGAATTAAATGGACTTCCAGTTGCGGCTATGCGGAGCTAAGCCACACATTCGGCAGCTCCTGCTATTTAGGGACTTTTGGGCCGTTTCGAGGGCCCCAAACGGAGCTGTTTCTACGCATCCCGGTGGGGGAAGGTGCCTGGAAGAACTTGCCCCACACTATATGGTGCTCACCTGGAGTGGGAAGAAGAAAAAGGCTGCAGTAACTCCCCCAAAAAAACGGGGGAAGAAAAACAAAATGGCGGCCGGCACTCCTGCTATTTAGGGACTTTTGGGCCGTTTTGAGGGCCCCAAACGGCGCTGTTTCTACACATCCTAGTGGGGGAAGGTGCCTGGAAGAACTTGCCCCACATTATCTGGTGAAAAAGGCTGCAGTAACGCCCCCCAAAAAACGGGTGAAAAAAAACAAAATGGCGGCCGGCGCTGCCGCTATTTAAGGGCTTTTGGGACGTTTTGAGGGCCCCAAACAGTGCTGTTGCTACATATCCCGGTGGGGGAAGGTGCCTGGAAGAACTTGCCCCACACTATATGGTGAAAAAGGCTGCAGAAACGCCCCAAAAAAAAACGTGGGAAGAAAAACAAAATGGCGGCCGGCGCAACACCCGAGGACTGGTGGAAGTGGGCGCAGGAGCAACAGGCCTCGCTCCTACGTTGTTTTGCTGAGCTGAAGGCTGAGCTGCTGGACTCCATGAATGCAACTGCGACCAAGCTGCTTGGGACCCAGGCGGCACAGGAGGAGTCTATTCGGGAGTTGCAGCGGCAGGCCGTTGAAAGAGAGGAGGAGGCCGTGGTCCTCGTTGGGAAAGTGGAGTTGCACGAGGCACTTCATAAAAAGTGGCAGGACCGCTTGGAGGAGCTGGACGTTCGCACAAGGCGAAAGAATCTGAGGATCCTGGGCCTGGCGGAGGGGCTGGAGGGGTCGGATCTCCCGGCGTATGTGACCACGTTGTTGAGCTCGTTGATGGGAGCAGGGTCCTTCCATTTGCCCCTGGAGCTCGAGGGAGCGCACAGAGTGATGGCCAGGAGGCCCAAGGCAGATGAGCCCCCGAGGGCGGTGCTGGTGCGGTTCCACCGATTCAGTGACCGGGAGTGTGTGCTGCGCTGGGCCAAGAAAGAGAGGAGCAGTAAATGGGAGAATTCGGCAGTGAGGATCTACCAGGACTGGAGTGCGGAAGTGGCTAAGCGGCGGGCCAGGTTCAACCGGACGAAGGCGGTGCTTCATGCTAAGCAGGTCAGGTTTGGAATGCTGCAGCCTGCGCGCCTGTGGGTGACATACAAGGACCGGCACCATTACTTTGAGTTCCCGGAGGAGGCGTGGGCCTTTGTACAGGCGGAGAAGCTGGACTTGAACTAGGGCCTGGGAACATACTTTGGCCGGCGTTGTTTCCGCTGTGGCTGTTTTGTTCCAACTGTTTCAACTTTTTCAACTTCGAAATGTGTGTTATGTATGCTGGTTTTCTTTTTGCTCTGTTTACGGGTGGGTTTGTCTGTTGGGTATGGTTGTGGGGTAGGTGGGGAGTGTTGGGGGTTTGTGTTCTATATGTTCTCTTCTGTACGGGGCTGGGGATTGAGGGGAAACTGGATTTTGGGGAACTGCGTCAGAAGGATGGGGTATGGCATTGTGAAAGCGCGGGCTTTCCTCTGGTTTCTCGCGCTGCGGGGCAGGGGGGTGGAGCTTGCGATGGGGGAAGGGCCTCTACGGGTCTTTTTTCCCGCGCTGCAATAATGCCAAGGAGGTGTGGCAAGAGGGTGATGACCCCAAGCCGGGAGGGGATAGGTTTTGGCGGGAGCTGCCGGGGTCAGCAGAAGTCAGCTGACTCACGGAAGTACCATGGAGGGTGCGTCGCGGCTAGGAGGGGTCCTAGCCTGGGGGGGGGAGGGGGGTGGGGGGGGATACCGGGTTGCTGCTGGAACGACTAGGAAGGAGCCGATGAGGGCCGGGGGGGAAGAGGAGAGGCGCTATCGCCATGGGGAACGGGTCGAGCGGGGTATGCTGGCCTGGGGCGAACATCTGCCAAGCTATGGCTAGTCGGCAGGGGAGGGGGGCGGGTTGCCCTCTGATCCGGCTGATTACCTGGAACGTGAGGGGGCTGAACGGGCCGGTTAAGAGAACCAGGGTGGTCTCCCATCTAAGGGGGTTGAAGGCGGACGTGGCTATGCTCCAGGAGACCCACCTGAAGGTGGCGGACCAGGTCCGTCTGAGGAAGGGGTGGGTGGGGCAGGTTTATCATTCAGGATTGGACGCAAAGAACCGGGGGGTGGCGATTCTAGTGGGGAAGAGGGTGGCGTTTGAGGCGGCTGAGGTGGTGTCGGACAAGGAGGGCAGATATATCATGGTGAAGGGTAGGCTGCAGGGAGAGAAGGTGGTGCTGGTGAACGTATATGCCCCGAATTGGGATGATGCTGGCTTCATGAGGCGCTTGTTGGGCCGCGTCCCGGACCTGGAGGCAGGGGGCCTGATCATGGGGGGAGATTTTAACACAGTGCTGGATCCCACACTGGACCGGTCCAGTTCAAGGACGGGTAGGAGACCGGCGGCGGCCAAAGTGCTGAGGGGATACATGGACCAGATGGGAGGGGTGGATCCCTGGAGGTTTGGGAGACCGAGAGCGCGGGAGTATTCCTTTTTCTCTCACGTCCATAGGGTTTATTCCCGGATAGACTTTTTTGTCCTGAGCAGGGGGTTGATCCCGAGGGTGCAGGATGCCGAGTATTCGGCCATAGCGATTTCGGACCATGCCCCGCACTGGATTGATCTGGAGATGGGGGAGGCACGGGACCAGCGCCCGCTCTGGCGCCTGGATGTGGGGATGCTGGCGGAGGAGGAGGTGTGTAAGAGGGTTCGGAGAAGCATTGAGGGGTATCTGGTTACCAATGATACGGGGGAGGTCCAGGTGGGGATGGTCTGGGAGGCTCTGAAAGCAGTGATCCGGGGGGAGCTGATCTCCATCCGGGCCCACAGGGAAAGGAGGGAGAGGAAGGAGAGGGAGAGACTGGTGGGAGAGCTTCTGGGGGTGGACAGGAGATATGCGGAGGCACCGGAGGAAGGGTTGCTGGGAGAACGGCGCAGGTTGCAGGCCAATTTTGACTTGTTGACCACCAGAAAGGCGGAGACACAGTGGAGGAGGGCGCAGGGTGCGGTATATGAGTATGGAGAGAAGGCGAGCAGGATGTTGGCGCATCAGCTCCGTAGGCGAGATGCGGCTAGGGAAATTGGGGGAGTGAAGGATGGGGGTGGAAATGTAGTGCAGAAGGGGACAGAAGTAAACGGGGTCTTTAGGGACTTTTACGAGGGATTGTACCGGTCGGAACCTCCGAGGGGGAGAGAGGGGATGGAGAGCTTCATGAACAGGCTATGTTTCCCAAGGGTTCAAGAGAGGCTGGTTGAGGGGCTGGGGGCGCCGATAGAGTTGGAGGAGCTAGTCAGGGGGATCGGGCAAATGCAGTCAGGTAAGGCCCCGGGGCCGGACGGGTTCCCGGCAGAATTTTACAAAAAATATGCGGACCTGGTGGGTCCCCTGCTGGTGCGAACTTTCAATGAGGCGTGGGAGGGGGGGGCTTTGCCCCCGACGATGTCGCGGGCACTGATCTCTTTGATCCTAAAACGGGATAAGGACCCCTTGCAGTGCGGATCATATAGGCCTATTTCACTCCTTAACGTAGACGCTAAGTTGCTGGCGAAGATCCTGGCTACCAGGATAGAGGATTGTGTGCCAGAGGTAATTCATGAAGATCAGACAGGGTTTGTCAAGGGGCGGCAGCTCAACACGAATGTGCGGAGACTGCTCAATGTTATCATGATGCCGGCAGTGGAGGGGGAGGCGGAGATAGTGGTGGCGCTGGATGCAGAGAAGGCGTTTGATAGAGTTGAGTGGGGGTACCTATGGGAGGTGCTGGAGAGGTTTGGATTTGGGGAGGGATTCATCAAATGGGTGAGGCTGCTTTACGCGGCGCCGATGGCGAGTGTAGTCACAAATGGAAGGAGATCGGAGTATTTTAGGCTTTATCGTGGGACCAGGCAGGGGTGTCCCCTGTCCCCCCTGCTCTTTGCACTGGCGATTGAACCGCTGGCCATGGCGTTGAGGGAGTCAGGGAAGTGGAGGGGTCTGGTGCGGGGGGGGGAGGAGCACCGGGTATCGCTGTATGCAGACGACCTGCTGTTATATGTGGCGGACCCAGAGGGGGGAATGCCGGGGGTGTTGGAACTGTTAGCGGAATTTGGGGGCTTCTCGGGCTATAAGCTGAATTTAGGAAAGAGCGAGGTATTTGTAGTGCACCCGGGAGATCAGGAGGAGGGAATTGGGAGGCTCCCCTTCAGGAGGGCAGTGAAGAGTTTCAGGTACCTGGGGGTGCAGGTGGCCAGGAGTTGGGGGGCTCTTCATAAGCTTAACTTCACCAGACTAGTGGAACAGATGGAGGAGGAATTTAAAAGGTGGGACATGGTGCCGCTATCGCTGGCGGGCAGAGTGCAATCCGTCAAAATGACGGTTCTCCCGAGGTTCTTGTTCCTCTTCCAGTGCTTGCCCATCTTTATCCCTAGGGCCTTTTTTAAAAGGGTGACCAGCAGCATCATGGGATTTGTTTGGGCGCATGGCACCCCGAGGGTGAAGAGGGTCTTCTTGGAGCGGAGTAGGGATGGGGGGGGGCTGGCGTTGCCCAACCTCTCGGGGTATTACTGGGCGGCCAACGTGTCGATGGTGCGTAAGTGGGTGATGGAGGGGGAGGGGGCAGCATGGAAACGGATGGAGAGAGCGTCCTGTGGGGATACAAGCCTGGGGGCCCTGGTAACGGCGCCGTGGCCGCTCCCTCCCACGAGGTATACCACGAGTCCGGTGGTGGCAGCTACCCTCAAGATTTGGGGGCAGTGGAGGCGACATAGGGGAGAAGTGGGGGGCTCGATGGAGGCTCCGTTAGGGGGGAACCATAGGTTTGTCCCGGGGAACATGGATGGGGGATTTCGGGGATGGTATAGAGCGGGCATTAGACAGCTGAAGGACCTGTTTATCGACGGAAGGTTTGCGAGCCTGGGGGAGTTGGAAGAGAAATTTGGGCTCCCGCCGGGAAACATGTTTAGATATCTGCAGGTAAAGGCATTTGCTAGACGGCAGGTGGAGGGATTCCCTGCGCTCCCCGCGAAGGGGGTGAGTGACAGGGTGCTCTCGGGGGTCTGGGTCGGGGAGGGGAAGATATCCGATATCTACAAGCTTATGCAGGAGAAGGAAGAGGCGTCAGTAGAGGAGCTGAAAACGAAGTGGGAGGGGGAACTGGGGGAACAGATCGAAGACGGGACATGGGCTGATGCCCTGGAGAGGGTAAATTCTTCCTCCTCGTGTGCACGGCTTAGCCTCATCCAATTCAAGGTGCTGCATAGGGCCCACATGACTGGGACGAGGATGAATAGGTTCTTTGGGGGTGAAGATAGGTGTGCCAGGTGCTCGGGGAGTCCAGCGAACCATGCCCATATGTTCTGGGCATGCCCGGCATTGGAGGAGTTCTGGAAGGGGGTGGCGAGGACGGTGTCAAGGGTGGTGGGATCCAGGGTCAAGCCAGGATGGGGACTCGCGATCTTTGGGGTTGGGGTAGAGCCGGGAGTGCAGGAGGCGAAAGAGGCCGGTGTGCTGGCCTTTGCGTCCCTAGTAGCCCGGCGAAGGATTTTGCTACAGTGGAAGGACGCGAGGCCCCCAAGTGTGGAGACCTGGATCAATGACATGGCGGGATTTATTAAGCTTGAGAAGGTTAAATTCGCCCTGAGAGGATCGGTGCAAGGGTTCTTTAAACGGTGGCAACCTTTCCTCGACTTCCTGGCTCAACGATAGGGTACTGGGACAGTAGCAGCAGCAACCCGGGGGGGGGGGGGGGGGGGGGGGGGGGGGGGGGGGGGGGGGGGGGGGGGGGGGCGTTGATTATGTTAGCTTATTTTATTTAAATTTGATTTATCTAATTTTAATTTATGGTTAAGTTCTCTTGTTTGGGGGGGGGGGGGGGGGGAATGTGATACATGTGATGTTACGGTATGGGGGGGAATTGTGGGTGTTATGGGGCTGTTAGTTGCATATTACTGCTTTTTGCTATACTTTTTGTTATATTTTCTGCAAAAAATTCCAATAAAAAAAATTAAAAAAAAAAAAAAAAAAAAAAAAAAAAAAAAAAAAAAAAAAAAAAAAAGTGAATTAAATGAAGCACTGTCCGCCAATGTTTTCATGTTGCAATAATTAAATACAAATATTTTTGCAGCGCACATTGTTAATTCGATTGAAGTGCCTGCCACTGTCAGTTACACCACAATGAGATTCCTCTGCCTGCAGTTTATCTTTTACACAAGGTAATCATTTCCCTAATTGCATATTTAACAGTCACCATCAGATAGTTGAGGAAGGTTGGGCATTATAGTGATTTAAGGTCCCTTTTAAATCAGAGTGATGCACCTGGATCCCATTAGAAGAGGTGATTAGATTTCCCAGAACCATAACAGGAAAATTATAGTGGAATAACACTAATTAATAACAGGCGAAAGTAATTTAAAAGGTTTGCATTTTGAGCCCAGCTGGCAACGGCGATTAAGATATATTTTTTTGCTATCAGATGGTTTGAACCCAGCCAAGGAATTAGAGATAAAGTTCATTATGCTGATTACTTTAAAGTGGCAGTTACTCCCAGTATATTGCACAGTTGTCCACAAATCAAATTCCACATTGCCACTGTTATGGGCCAGGGTTTAGAGAACCCCAAAGTGTTTCATGGAGTTCACCTGACCCACAACTTATAATAGTTTGTGGTATGGGGAGCACACAGCCCACTCTACAGGTGTGGTACAACAGAAATGGAAAAGTATTTTTTAAAGCAAAACAATGTTTATTCTATGAACTCAAGTTAACCTTTTTAAAGCATACAGTGAACATCTAAGCAACCATCAATTCAGATAAAGCCCCTAAAGAATACAACTGTAAGTAACCCTTAAGCTGTCCTTTTAACATCCATAAGACTTTTTAAAAAACCTTTAAACAGAAACACATCAGGTTAAAGTCACTACTGAGAGCAGTTATTAGTTTTAAATCACCAAAGGATCAATTTACAGTCTTTAGATTACAGAGAGAGGGAGAATCATACACCTCTGGCTGTGACTGCAGCTATCCAGCTCTGAAAACGAAACTAAAACACACCCTGCAGCAAACAGCCTAAAACAAAAGTAAAAAGCTGACAGACAGCCCAGTTCCACCCACACTCTGACATCACTGATAAACACCCATTTCTTAAACGTACATTTCTTAAACACTCATTTCTTATAGGTACTCTCACATGACACCACATATTCGGCGGTTATTTTAAGATGTTGTAAAAGTGCAAGATTTGGCTCGAAGAGCTGACGGTGAACAGCACAGAAACAAGCCATTCGGCCCAATCGCCCCATGCTGGTGGTTATGCTCTACACAGGTTCTTCTACTCCTCTTCAACCCTCTTCACCACGTCCTATCAACAAATCTCTCTGTTCCTTTCTCCCCACTGTACCTTGCCTGCTTTCCCTGAAATGCACCTGTGCTATTAGAACGGTGGGGCAGTGACTGCAGCCCCATGGCGCCAAGGACCTGGGTTAGATCCTGGCCCCGAGTCACTGGCCGTGTGGAGTTTGCAGATTTTCCCTGTGTCTGCGTGGGCCTCCCCCCCCCATAAACCCATGATGTGCAGAGTAGGTGGATTGGCTCAGCTAAATTGCCCCTTAATTGGAAAAAAATTATAATTGGGTACTCTAAATTTTTTTTTAAAGAACCAAAGACCCTGACTGCAGAAGGAGGCCATTTGGCCCTTTGAGTCTGCAACGGCCCATCCTATCCCCATAACCCCACCTAACCTGGCCATCTTTGGACACAGGGGGTCAATTTCTAGCATGGCCTATCCACCTAACCTGCATTGGGCTGTGGGAGGAAACCGGAGCACCTGGATGAAACCTAAGCAGGCGCGGGGAGAACATGCAAGCTCCACACACGCACTTGAGGCCGGAATTGAAGCCGGGTCCCTGGCGCTTTGAGTGCTAATCACTGTGCCACCGTGCCGCATGACCATTCCATCCACTCCAACCACTCTTTGGGTTTACAGAATCAGAGAATGGTGCAGCACAGAATGAGGGTATTTAGCCCCACGTGTCTGAACTAGTTCTTTGGTAGAGATATTTAATACCCCTTTCTCTTTTCCCAGAGCTTTCCCAATGTTTCCCTTCATATGTTGCTCCAATTCCCAGTTGAAACTTAATATTGAATTTGTTTCTTCCATTCTTTCAGACAGGACACACCAGACAATGGTGGCACGGAAGCACAGTGTTTAGCACTGTTGCTTCACAGCGCCAGGGTCCCGGGTTCGATTCCCGGCTTGGGTCACTGTCTGTGCAGAGTCTGCATGTTCTCCCCGTGTCTGCGTGGGTTTCCTCCGGGTGCTCTGGTTTCCTCCCACAAGTCCCGAAATACATGTTAGGTGAATTGGACATTCTGAATTCTCCCTCAGTGTACCCGAACAGGCGCCGGAATGTGGTGGCTAAGGGGTTTTCACAGTAACTTCATCGCATTGTTAATGTCAGCCTACTTGTGACAATAATAATGACTATTATTATCACAACAATTCACTATGTAAATAAAACATTTTTCATGCCACCTCTGTTTTTTTTTCCAATTACCCTGTCCCTGTGTTCTCTGTGACTGTCAGCACTTCTTGGATTTATTAGTGAATCCCTGATATTTACAATGTCTAGTTAACAGGACTCCGCACAGGCGGAAATATTTTAAAAATACAGCATCCAAAATATCACTGGAAGGTGTCATGGCCTGGCCTGCGTTGTTATGGTGATGCTCTGTGCTATAGAATGTGTGAATGCAAGACTCCAGGTACAATGTCTCGGGAAAGGATCGTCTGTTGCAACTTAAAAGAAAAGGGGCAAAAAGAAAATTCAGAGGACTAATCGATTCTTGCACACCTTGTAACTTTAAAATGGGATAGCAGGGATAGAAGCCTTGAAGAAAGTTTCCTGTACATCTTGGCAGATGGTGCTCAACATAAAGTAATTTACCATAGCCCACAAACATCTCTCTCTCTGTTGGAGAGTCACGAGTGGCTATAATGCACGAGGGACGCCACTCTGCAACATGCACAGAGCTCAGGAGGCAGGTCTCCATGAACTATGACAGCCTTTACCGAGTTTGAACCCATGCCCGAGGCATCCTTATGCACCACTCTCTTAGCCATCTAGTCAACTGAACCAACCCATCCCCAAGTCCTTGACATGGGCAGACCACAAAATGATGTTGGAGAAAGAGGCGGGGGGGGGGGGGGGGGGGGGGAGGCAATCTCAAATGAATTGGCAAACACAATGATGTAGAGAGTTAATTCGGCCTCTGACCTTTCATGCCAAACAATAAATATTTTTATGTTCGTTTGCGGTGTGGTTGCATAAGTCGGTGTGAATGCCTCTGGTGATCACATGCTGTTGAACATGATTCTTTCCAATGTTTAAAGGAACACATTATTAACAGATGAGAAACTGTATCCTTCAAATCAAAATGCTGGTTTGCTTGTAATGTATGCACATTTGTACATCATTTATCTCCCTGATGTCAATATTTCACAAGCCTTGAGCTTACTGTGCGCCACAATTATGAGATCTTAATATGCTGCAGGTGATGTAGATCAGAAAGCAATGTTTGAGTAGCTGCTCCTGTATTCAGAGGATTAACGTAATAATTTGGAGGAGTGACAGGCACTAGTTGTTGTGCAGGCGCAGACAATGACACGGAAAGTTAAAGAGACAAATTGGGTGACACGATAACGTAGACCCTGAGTATCTCCGGAAGCTTAGGGACTTAGAGAATCTCAGGCCGTCAATCCGCTGTGTCCTTACCCGGTACAAAATCCCAGGGTTATGAACGATTCCAGATGATGGTGATACATGCATGCCTGGAAATGCCTTTTGAAGGAGGGCGTGTCAGGTGATGGGTGCAGGACTTTATTCTGGAGTTTGCTTTCTCCAACCTGCAGCCTGCAGCTGAGGCAGGGGTGGGACCCACAACTGCTTTAAGTAAATATGGAGTTTGCATTTGAGACAGTTGTCCGCCCCATTTTCACTAGGATAAGGATCTTGCAAGCTGGTATACCTGGTGTTCCGGGGGTGAGGTTGCGGGTTGCAGTAGGGTTTGTGCAATGGGTGTGCAACCAATTAAAGAGTTCTGACAGATAATGGCATTACGCTTCTCCTGTGTGTTTTGGTAACAAACGCATGATGGGAGGTTGGGGGGGGCTGTGATTGCAGAGTGTGGCACACACAAGCAACCATTCCCTTCGCCAATGTCAAACAAAATGTGGGAAGAGACTTCGCGGAGCCTCATTATCTGATCCAGCTCTTTGATGGCATTACTACTGCAGTCCCTCCCACCATCTCCGAGGTGCAAACAACTCGCAGCCTGTGGCTCTAACTGTTTGATGCCAGCCTTTCACAGAAGAGGGTGGAAGTGTCGAGCCTCCCTGTCCACAGGAGAAATGGTTTTTCACACGATGAGACTGGGAGCTGACGAACATATTGTGGATCAAATCCCTGCATGGCTCTATTGAACCAACCACAACAGGAGTTTGACCACCAGGCTACAGAATCTGCCCAGTGTGCACTTTTTTGAAAAAGGACATCAATATTTGATGGGTTATTTTATGCGAGGGCTCAAGCAGCATTGCAAGGCTATGATTTTCAATGCTAGGGGGAGCTGACTCAATGATTCACATCAAAAAATGGAAGAGGTTCGAAGACTACAACACCGAAACTGATTAATCCAATTTCCTTTGAAGATTCCCCCTTTGGTGGGTCTGATATAAATTTAGATGCACCCAGAGGTACACGCTGAACATGTGAGAAATATGCTGTGATCTGAAAATTCTCTTTGTCTTTTTTCTTAATAGGCCGTCCAGCCAGCCTGATCTGCAGGGCCTTCTTTGGGTACAGCTCGGTAAACCCAATAATTTACTGGATGAAAGGTGAAAAATATATGGAGGAGCTGGAAGACAGTCAGGTTAAGGAGAGTGATATCAGGTACAGCTCACGGATTATTATTCACAACGCCACAATCTGCTGAATGTTTAATCATTTATCTGAACTTCTAGCCGTATAACTTGACAATGAAATGGGGTCTCTCTTCATAGTAATTTTATCGCTCTTGAAACCAGGTCAACAGGGATGAACTGACCATTACCGAATTGGCTAAAACACAGTTTGAATTGATAAAGGGTGGTGATATTGCCAAATTTGTATATATAAAATTCATTCCAGTAAAGGTGCAGAAAATATTCACAAAACGTTTAAAATGTGCAACTATGTCCAACTGGACGGCACGGTAGCACAGTGGTTAGTACTGTCGCTTCACAGCTCCGGGGTCCCAGGTTCGATTCCCAGCTTGGGCCACTGTCTGTGCGGAGTCTGCACGTTCTCCCCGTGTCTGCGTGGGTTTCCTCCGGGTGCTCCGGTTTCCTCCCACAGTCCAAAGATGTGCAGGTTAGGTGGATTGGCCATGCTAAATTGCTCCTTAGTGTCCAAAAACATTAAGTGGGGGTTACTGGGTCACGGGGATAGGGTAGAGATGTGGGTTTGAGTAGGTTGCTCTTTGTAAGGGCCGGGTTTCCTCCCACAATACAAAGATGTGCTTTTTCCCCAAGGTAGAAAAGTCGTTTTCTAGCGGATATTGGTTTAAGGTGCAAGGGGGAAAGTTCAGAGGCGATTGTGGTGATCTACCACTGTATATATATATATCTGTGTGCTTGCATTAGGGGATGTACGACAGTACCTGTGTTACAGGTTTTTCGGTGGGTTTAGCCATGCTAAATTGCTGCTTCATGTCCAAAAATGTTGGGTTTACGGTTTGGATAGGGTGGAGGTGTGGACTTAAGTAGGGTGCTCTTTCAAAGGGCCGGTGCCGACCCACCGGCCCGAATAGCCTCCTCCTGCACTGTAAATTCTATGAAATCGATGAAACTACTCACAAGTGCAAAAACACACAATGCACACCCTCCCCTGCCACCCCAGAACATATGAAACCTAAGTAACACTCTATAGAGTATCAAATATTAAAGGCTTGACCACGTAAAAGTAAAGCCAGGAAGAACATTTATTCACAGAGTTTTAAAAGCTTGTTACAGCTATAGGGTCCCAGTCCACAGTAGCTGCTGGAAATTGGGATTTCTCACTGCGACAGTGGTGTTGATTCAAAATTCTCCTTTAATAACTCTCACTTTGCAGCAATGAAGTCTTCTGGTGGGTTTATCCAATCAAAATGAAATTAGGTTTAATGAGAAGGGTTTCAGAAGAGAGATGGGGTAAAGTTGTTGCCACTGTGGCAGCCTCTCTGACCACTTTTCAAAATCCAGTGTCTTTTCACCCAAAAGCTGGATCACGTGACCTCTCCCTGAGAGTTTCATAGACTTAGTCTATTCTGGTCGCCAGAAGGGTGTGGAGAGGGTACAGAAGAGTTTTACCAGGACGTTGCCAATCTGGAGGGTGGTAGCTATGAGGAGAGGTTGGATGAACCTGGATCGTTTTCACTGGAACAACTGAGGTTGAGGGGCGACCTGATGGAGGTTTACAAAATTATGAGTGGCATAGACAGAGTTAGTAGTCAGATGCTTTTTCCCCAAGGTAGAAAAGTCGTTTTCTAGCGGATATTGGTTTAAGGTGCAAGGGGGAAAGTTCAGAGGCGATTGTGGTGATCTACCACTGTATATATATATATCTGTGTGCTTGCATTAGGGGATGTACGACAGTACCTGTGTTACAGGTTTTTCGGTAAGCCCCTGCCGGCTATCTCCGCCCACAGGGAGCAGTATAAATATTCATACGTTTCCCTGAGATGCCATTCTACAGCTGCAGCCGAAGGAATAGCATCTCACTGTAATAAAGCCTCTCTTGTACCGATTCGAGTCTTTGTGTGCAATTGTTAGCGCCACAATTTATTACAGTGAGATTTTCCAACATCATGGACATCAGAATTAAGCCCGATCGCCTGCAGCTGGATCCGCAGTCGCCGCACGCCAGGAAAGACTTTAACCACTGGCTGGCTGTTTTCGAGGCCTACATCACCTCAGCGGACCCAACACCATCCGAGACTCAGAAGGTACAACTCCTATACTCAAGGTTGAGCTCCAGCGTGTTCCCGCTGATTCAAGACGCGTCTACCTATGCCCGGGCCATGGAACTTCCCAAAGAGAATTGCGCCCAGTCGACGAACACTCTGTTTGCGAGACATGTACTCGCCACTCGCGTTCAGCAACCGGGTGAGTCGATTGAGGACTTCTGGCGGGCCCTTATCCCTCTAGTACGGGACTGCGACTGCCAGGCCATCTCGGCCATGGAACATTCGAATCTCCTCTTGCAGGATGCCTTTGTGAGGGGTATTGCATCGGACCCCATCCGGCGACGACTGCTGGAAGGGGCCGCTCTCGACCTTCTGGCAACAAAGCCTTTAGCGCTCTCAATGACGGCCACTTCCCGTAATGTGCAATCCTACCCCGCCCACCGCGCGGCCCACCCATCCTTCCCCTCGTGGACCCCGCAAACGACCCCCCCCCCGACTGGGGCCGCTCCCACGCAGTATGCCTGTGCTGCTCGCCATACCGCGCACCCTGGGGGTCCCCGCTGCTGCTTCTGCAGTCAGCAGAAGCACCCCCGCCAGCGCTGCCCGGCCCGCACTGCGATCTGCAAATCCTGTGGCAAGAAAGGCCACTTTGCAGCGATGTGTCAGGCCCGCGCAGTTGCCGCTATCGCGCCCGAACTCTCCCCCTCGCCTCAGCCGATCGTGCAATGGGCCCTACCGTCCGCTGCTTCCGGGGCCACTTGCGATCAGTGTGCGCCGCCATCTTCCTTCCCCGGCTCCACGTGTGATCAGTGGGTGCCGTCATCTTTCGCCGCCCCCGCCATGTGCGCACCATCGGTGCCGCAATCTTCATCCTCTGACTCCATGTGCGTTACATGGTCGCCGCCATCTTGCCCCGCCCCCACAACATGCGCTCCATGGTCGCCTCCATCTTGCCCCGCCCCCGCAACATGCGCTGCATGGGCGCCGCCATCTCCTTCCCCGCAGGTACTCCAAACGCCGTCATTTTGTCCTCCCCTCGGAACTGGACCACGAGACCCGGGTCGCAGCCGCTGCTCATCGGACTCGTCGGACTCTTCGGTTGAACGCCCGCTACTCGCCTCCATGACGCTCGACCAATTTCGTCCTCGCATCCTGGCCACTGCTTCTACAACAGTGCTTATCAACAGCCACGCGATCTCCTGCCTCATCGACTCCGGGAGCATGGACAGATTCATTCATCCGGGCACGGTAAGGCGCTACTCCCTCGCGGTCCATCCCGCCAACCAGCGGATCTCCCTGGCCTCCGGATCCCACTCTGTCCCGATCCGGGGTTTCTGTCTGGTCAACCTCACCGAACAAGGCATGGTATTCAGCCGTTTCCGCCTGTGCGTGCTCCGCAACCTCTGTGTGACACTTTTACTGGGCCTGGACTTCAAATGTAACCTCCAGAGCCTCACCCTTAAATTCAGCGGACCCCTACCTCCCCTCACCGTTTGCGGCCTCACGACCCTCAAGGTTGACTCTTTGCCAATCTGACTGCAGATTGAAAGCCCGTCGCCACCAGGAGCAGACGGTACAGCACCCAGGACAAGACCTTCATCAGGTCCGAAGTCCAGCGGCTGCTTTGGGAGGGTATTATCGAGGTCAGCAATAGCCCCTGGAGAGCCCAAGTGGTCGTGGTTAAAACTGGGGAGAAACACAGGATGGTCGTGGACTACAGCCAGACCATCAACCGGTACACGCAGCTCGACGCTGAACCCCCTCCCTCGCATATCTGAAATGGTCAATCAGATTGCACAGTACCGGGTCTTCTCAACAATTGACCTGAAAACCGCCTACCACCAGCTCCCCATCCGTAAATCGGACCTTCCCTACACTGCCTTCGAGGCGAACGGTCGACTGTATCAATTTCTTAGGGTTCCCTTCGGCGTCACTAACGGGGCCTCAGTATTTCAGCGAGAAATGGACCGCATAGTTGACCGGTACGGACTGCGGGCCATGTTTCCATACTTAGACAGTGTCACCATCTGCGGCCACGACCAGCAGGACCATGACGCCAACCTTGCAAAATTTCTCCACACTGCATCTCTCCTCAACCTCACTTATAACAAGGAAAAGTGCGTATTCAGCACAGACCGCTTAGCCATCCTTGGCTACGTAGTCCAAAACGGACTACTGGGGCCCGATCCCGACCGCATACGCCCCCTCATGGAGCTTCCTCTCCCCCACTGCCCCAAGACTCTCAAACGATGCCTGGGGTTCTTTTCTTACTACGTCCAGTGGGTTCCACAATACGCGGACAAGGCCCGCCCACTGATCCAGTCCACAAAATTTCCCCTCAAGGCCGAGGCACAACAGGCCTTCGCTCGTATTCGCTCAGACATAGCCAAGGCCGGGATGCATGCAGTAGATGAGACACTGCCCTTCCAAGTAGAGAGCGATGCTTCAGTTGTCGCCCTTGCCGCCACTCTAAACCAGGCTGGCAGAACCGTGGCATTTTTTTCCGCACCCTCCATGCCTCAGAAATCCGACATTCCTCTGTTGAAAAGGAGGCCCAGGCAATCGTTGAAGCGGTGCGGCACTGGAGGCATTACCTGACCGGCAGGAGATTCACTCTACTCACTGACCAACGGTCGGTAGCCTTCATGTTTAACAACACGCAGCGGGGCAAGATCAAATACGACAAAATCTTGCGGTGGAGAATTGAGTTCTCCACCTATAATTAAAAGATCTTGTATCGCCCCGGCAAGCTCAACGGGCCCCCAGACGCCCTCTCCCGAGGTACATGTGCCAGCGCACAAGTGAACCAGCTCCGTGCCTTGCACGAGAGCCTTTGCCATCCGGGGATCACCCGGTTGTACCATCTGGTCATAGCCCGCCAGCTGCCCTACTCCGTCGAGGAAGTACGGACAGTCACCAGAGACTGCCAGGTCTGTGCGGAGTACAAGCCGCACTTCTACCGGCCAGCCCGCGCGCGCCTGGTGAAAGCATCCCGCCCCTTTGAACACCACTGCGTGGATTTCAAAGGGCCCCTCCCCTCCACCGACCGCAACACCTACATCCTTAGTGTGGTCGATGAATTCTCTAGGTTCCCCTTCGCCATCCCATGCCCGGATATGACGTCTGCCACCGTCATCAAGGCCCTTGATTCCATATTTGCTCTGTTCGGTTTCCCCGACTATATCCACAGTGACAGGGGATCCTCGTTCATGAGCGATGAGCTGCGTCAGTTCCTGCTCAGCAGGGGTATCACTTCCAGCAGGACGACCAGCTACAACCCCCGGGGAAACGGGCAGGTAGAGAGGGAGAACGGGATGGTATGGAGGGCCGTCCAGCTGGCCCTACGGTCCAGGAACCTCCCAGCCGCTCGCTGGCAGCAGGTCCTCCCTGACGCGCTCCATTCCATTCCGTCACTGCTGTGCACCGCAACTAACAACACACCCCATGAACGTGTTTTTGCCTTCCCTAGGAAGTCTACATCGGGGTGTCGTTCCCGACTTGGCTCACAGCTCCAGGGCCGGTCCTACTTCGTAGGCATGTTAGGCTCCACAAGGCAGACCCTCTGGTGGACAAGTTACGCCTGCTCCACGCGAACCCCCAATATGGCTATGTGGAGTTCCCCGACGGCGGCCAGGATACAGTCTCGCTCAGGGACCTGGCTCCCTCGGGTGCAGATCCCATGCCCACACTCCTCCCTACCCAGGCGCCACCCTCCTATTCCACGGCGCCCCAGACTTCAGCCCCACCAGGTCCATCCTTCGATCCCCTGCCCACACTAGAGGACATGGAAGATTTCGGCTCGCTCCCGGAGTCATCCAGCCACTGGCCAGCACCAACACCGCCAGCACCAACACCGCCAGCACCGACGCCGTTGACACCGACACTGCTTGTGCAGACATCGCCACCACTGCTGCGTCGCTAACAACGGAACATCTGACGCCGGTCCGACTCAACCTGTGGCGGGCACCGGGTTCCCGATGGATTTCCCCCCCCTCTGTAAATAGATCACATTTATGTATTATAGTTTCACGTCACCCCCGCCGGACTCATTTTTTACAGGTGGTGAATGTGGTGATCTACCACTGAATATATATGTGTGATGTACCATCAATTGTACGCGAGGCGAGTGATTTACCAAAGTCAGGCTTTAATTGATTAGAACACAGCTCTGCGATCGTCTACAATGGAAAGGGCCGATCGTCAGGCGTCTGACCATTTATACCTTGTTAATAGAGGCGTGGTTAACTCAGCCTCTCGGCCAATCGGTCGAGAGGCACATGACCGACCAGGGCCAATGGTAAGCCGACGTTCTGGCCCAATGGCAGACGAGTATGCAGATCATATCACCACATTGTGTGTGCTTGCATTAGGGGATGTACGACAGTACCTGTATTACAGAATTTGCTGGTAAGCCCCTGCCGGCTAGCTCCGCCCACAGGGAGCAGTATAAATATTCATAAGTTTCCCTGAGATGCCATTCTACAGCTGCAGCCGAAGGAATAGCATCTCACTGTAATAAAGCCTCTCTTGTACCGATTCGAGTCTTTGTGTGCAATTGTTAGCGCCACAGAGATATAGGAGGCAAATCGTTTAGACAGAGGGCGGTAAGTACCTGGAACGTGTTTCAGGGGGAGGTGGTGGAAGCAGATACAATAGCGATGTTTAAGAGGCATCTTAAGAGGCCGGTAGTTCCCGGGAGCCAGTTAGATCTGGCGTCGGCAGAATGAAGTGAGTCTTTCAGCTCATTTAACTCTGCAAGCCTGGGTACCACCCACCTATTGTGGACGGGACCCAAATCGTGACGTCTCGCAAGTTCTCGTTAGCTCTCGCAAGGGCAGCACGGTAGCATTGTGGTTAGCACAATTGCTTCACAGCTCCAGGGTACCAGGTTCGATTCCCGGCTTGGGTCACTGTCTGTGCAGAGTCTGCACATCCTCCCCGTGTCTGCGTGGGTTTCCTCCGGGTGCTCCGGTTTCCGCCCACAGTCCAAAGATGTGCAGGTTAGGTGGATTGGCCATGATAAATTGCCCTTAGTGTCCAAAATTGCCCTTAGTGTTGGGTGGGGTTACTGGGTTATGGGGATAGGGTGGAGGTGTTGACCTTGGGTAGGGTGCTTTTTCCAAGAGCCGGTGCAGACTCGAAGGGCCGAATGGCCTCCTTCTGCACTGTAAATTCTATGATAACGCTGGGAATCCCAGATGAGTCCTCGCGCGGGAACTACCAGCCACGTCCCATACCGATTCTGGTGGTACCTGGCAGGTAAATCATGTCCTAAGTGTGGGTGAATACCGTAGTGTGTGGATCTCACCCAAAAACCCAGCAAGAAATACCCTGCCAAACACATCCAAACGGCACCTAGAAATTTTTTGGTTGAATCGTTCCGAACTTGGTATACTCATGTCACCTTAAAGACCTTAGGTTCGGCAGTACTTTGTGTCTCCGTCATTGACATTGAGCTGAAGGAAGTTTCATTTTCGTCATTGACTTAAGTTTTTAAATTCTCGCCCTTGTTCCATCCATCGTCTTGCCCCTTCCGATTTCTATAATGGCCTCTACTTCTGAAACTCCCCAAAATCTCTTCGCTGCTCGATTCTGGCCTATTACGCATGCCTAATTTTTATAGCCTCTCTATTGGTGGCCATGCCTTCAGTTGCCAGGGCTGGAAATTCTGAAATTCCCTCCCCAAATGCCCTTCTTCTTCCTCTCTTCCTCTCTACCTGCCTTTTCCTGTATGATACTCCTTTACCTATCGCTTGTCAGCTGTACAATTATCGCATTTTTACATGGCAGGAGTTTGCACAGCTTTCGGCTAAGTGGTTGTACTGAAATAACATAAATCAGATCAAGTGTTGCATTGTGACTGACCTCTGCTGCACCCGAGATAGGAGGTTTATTTGTCACTGGGTGCAGAATGATTCAAACACTCTGCATCCCAGCACTTTATCCTTCAGAGTGACCTGTGCATATATATCAATGCAATATAACTGGCTCAAACACAAAGACAAAGTTTGCTATTACAAATCCTATTACTGTCATTTCACTATTGATTTTACAGTGCCACCTTGGCAGGCAGGCAGCTCTGAACAGAAGCTAGAGGGAAGTAAGATTGAATTCCCAGCTTTGGGATTGATACCCCGAACGATAGGGGACACGTTCTACCCACCCCTGAGCAAGTTTTTTTTTGATGGAATATCTTGTCAATCACAAGGTTCCATTTGCTCTCTCTCGATTTTTTTTGGGTTGAGCAATCGTCTTTTACTTATCAGTAGAGACATTCAGCTCTCGAACAACGTGAGTGCATTCATTTTACAAACTACGAACTACCTTACGTGGTTATTTAAATATAACAAGGTGGATCAGAGGACTCCTAGTCCTAACTGTTGAAAATGTCTAATTTTCTCCCCTCCATCAGCTTCAAGTAACACTTGAAATCACCACGTAAATCAAATGCTACTTTATCACAGCGTGTGCACAAGATAAGGTATAAAGGAGAGGCTTTGCCTGCTGGTTCAGTTTGAAGGACAAAAGAGGAGTTCTCTTGGCCTTTTGGTTTACATTTATTGCTCAACCAATGTCATCAAACAGTTTAATCAGTCAATTGGATAATTGCTATTGGACCCCACTGTGCATAGTTCCAGGTAATTCGGATGACTACACTCAAAATTAACTTGTCGGCGATGCAGCACTTAGCTTGAGGATGTGAAAGGTGCTATAGAAATGTATGCCCTTTCTTGCTTTCCTTCAGTGGAGCTGTGAATTGTGAATAGGGCAGTACGGTAGCACAGTGGTTAGCACTGTGGCTTCACTGTGCGGGGGTCCCAGGTTCGATTCACTGCCTGTGCGGAGTCTGCACGATCTCCCCGTATCTGTGTGGGTTTCCTCCGGGTGCTCCGGTTTCGTCCCAAAAGATGTGCTTGTCAGGTAATTTGGACGTTCTGAATTCTCCCTCCGTGTACCTGAACAGGCGCCGGAATGTGGCGACCAGGGGCTTTTCATAGTAACTTCATTGCAATGTAAGTCTACTTGTGACAATAAAGATTATTATATTATTATAAATTGATGGAAATTAGGAAAGAAAGAATTGCATTCATGGAGTACCTGATAGACACTAGAGAGGATTCAAAAAAGTGTTGTGGGATCTTTGACCATCACCCACCCGAGAGGGCAAACGAGGCCTCGGATTAGCATCTCACCCAAAAGGTGACCCCCTCTAGCAGTGCAGCATACCTTCAGTATTTCTCTGCAGTGCAAGCCGAGAATATGTGCTCAGGTCCCTGGAACCCAAAACCTGCTGACTCAGGGAGCAAAGTGCAAACACTCAGCCCAGGCCAAGGATGTTAATATTGGGCATCCACTTGGCAGACCTAGTGGATCCACCAAATCTGACCAAGCAGTGTTATATGACACAGCTCAGTCCTGTCCCCTCCAGGGCACTTCCTAACAACCAGTTAAAGGAAGGCATTGCCAACAAACTTGGAGAAATAGTTACTGGAAGGAAACCTGAGATTGAGGATAAACTATTTGGAATGTGTGGCCTGAAAGGGGGTTGGAAGGAGATTCAATACTGACTTTCAAAAAGGAATTAAATAAATACTTTGACAAAACTATTGACAATAATGTGATTATTTACTTTCTTTTGCATGAAAGTGTTCTTTTGCCTGCACAATCCAATCGTTCAAAGCAATGATATGAACTTGGTGAAAATGAAATGAAATGAAAATCGCTTATTGTCACGAGTAGGCTTCAATGAAGTTACTGTGAAAAGCCCCTAGTCGCCACATTCCGGCGCCTGTCCGGGGAGGCTGGTACAGGAATCGAACTGCTGCTGGCCTGCTTGGCCTGCTTTAAAAGCCAGCGATTTAGCCTTGTGGGCTAAACCAGCCCCTAATACACTGGATACACTGGATTGATGCATTCTCATTTCACATGTGGGATCTGGATTCAAATTCAGCCCAAATTAACTCCTGGGATGAAAATCTCCAGTGTGAGACCACATTGAGTTTCTGCAAGCACAATAGATATGGCTTGGATTCTCGGACCAGGCGCCGGGTCGGAGAATTCCCGGGGGCGCAGCGCCGGCTCGTTGATTCTCTGGAGCCGATTATCCGGCGCCGACAGGATCGCCGCTGCGACTTTCGGGGGGCTATTGAAAGCGGCCACCCTGGTGATTCACCGGGCCTCGACAGGCCGTGTGCCCGCCGAGTTCAGCCGAGTCTCGATGGCGTGGTTACTCAGTTCCCACAGGGCGAGATCCGGAAGGTGTGTCTATGGGGGCCGTCTGGAGGGGGTTGTGGAGGGATCTGGACCCCCGGGGGGGGGGGGGGGGGGGGGGGGGGGGGGGGGCATGGTGGCCTGGGCCCGGGGATCGGAGGCCCTAACTGACGGCGGACAGGCTGTTCCGTGGGGCCTCATGTTTCTCAGCGCCGGCCCCTGCAGTGATCCGCCATATTGCCCGGGGGCCTCAGCGCAGGCGCGGGAACCCACCCCCAGCGCGGAATCCGCCGGCCGTAGCGCACATGCGTGGAATCACGCAGTTGTCGCGCGCCATGCGCGAACCTCACGCGGTCATTTCCGTAGCGGTGGAGCTGCAGGGGACCACTCCAGTAGCGGACCTAGCCCCCCGACAAAAGGGGGCATCCGGATGAGCGAGGACGGTGATGCCTGAGTAGAATGTAGTTCCGGTGCCTCTTTCACGCCAACGTTAAAGAACGTGGCCAAGGGACTCTCGAGACATCCCGGCCTATCATCGCACTAGAATGTCCATTGTTTAGCTCAGTAAATCGTCTTAATCACGAAATCACAAAGACGCAAAGAGTGCAAAAGATGTTAAGTGGGATAACATTCAGCTGCCTGGTTAAGTGGGATTGCTGGGTCACAGGGATGGGGTGGAGACGTGGGCTTGGGTAGAGTGCTCTTTCCAAGGGCCGGTGCCAGGGCCGGCCCAAGATACCGGCAACTCGGGCAGTCGCCCGGGGCGCCGTGTGCTAGGGGGGCGCCAGAGACTCGGGTCCCGCACATGCGCAGTTGGGCCGGTGCCAACCAGCGCATGCGCGGTGGCCGCCCTCCCCCAGGGCGGCCCCCTCCGCCCCCCCCTCCTCCGGCCGCCCCCCCTCCCCCCCCCGCCTCCGGCCGCCCCCCCTCGCTCTCGGCCCCCCACCCACCTCGGCCCGCCACCCCGCCTCTAGCCCCCGCCCCCCCGCCTCGCCCCCCCCCCCCCTCCCCCACCCCCTCGGCCCCGCCCCCCGCCTCGGCCCCCCCCCCCGCCCGGCCAGCCCCCCCGCCTCGGCCCCGCCCCCCGTCTCGGCCCCCCGTCTCGGCCCCCCCCCCCCGCCTTGCCCGCCCCCCCCGCCCTCGCCCCCCCGCCTCGCCCCCCCCCGCCTCGGCCCCCCCCCCCCCGAAGGGCGCTGAAGTTCAGCTTGCCCAGGGCGCCAGCAACCCTAGGGCCGGCGCTGGCCGGTGCAGATACTACGGGCCGAATGGCCTCCTTCGGCACTATAAATTCTATGAATACTGACATTCTTCACAATGTGTTCAAAAGTAAAGGATTTCTCTTCCTCACTGTGATGAGAATCTTCTGTACTTATTGAAGAGACTTGCAATAGAAAACACCACAGGCTTGTGTGTTGAGTGGGGTGTTTCTCAGTGTCTTTCATATTAATTTGTCCCGTGGGATGTGGGCATTGCTGGCTGGGCCAGCATTTATTGCTGGTGGGTCTGGAGTCACATGTAGGCCAGACTAGGTAAGGATGACAGATTTCCTTCCCTAAAGGACATGAGTGAACCAGATGGATTTTTTACAATTGACGATGGTCTCATGAACTTTATTTCTTTAATTCCAGATTTTTCTTGAATTCAAATTCCACCATCTGCACTGGCGGTATTCCAACCTAGGGCTCCAGGGCATTACCCTAGGTCTCTGGATTACTAGTCCAGCGACAATACCACTATGCCACTTTCCGCTCGCCTGCAGCACTGAGAAAGACCCTGCTATTCAATGGCACTTTGCCAATTTTTGGCCTCAGTGAAGAACTCTCCATCGAGGCTACTCTTTAAGTCCCTCTTTAAGTTGCGGATCAGCGCCATTTTTAAAGGTAACACCGAACTTTCAACCACTCTCAGCACCACTAGCACGTCCCCAGGACCACCCCTTCTTACCCAGCTTACTCTTCTGGGATCCACGAGGCCCCTCATCCTGTCTCCAATTGGCAAGACCCCCCCCCCCCCCGCCTCACTGCCCCCCGGCCCCCACCCCCAGGTCTGACCACTGGCATGGGAAACCTGCCATTTAGGCACTACCAGCCTGGCATCCTGGTAGTGCCCCTACCACCCCAGCGAGAGCTAGATTGAGATTGCGACGCCTCACAAAGTTCCGTTGAATCCCGCGAGACATTTCGAGCATTAGTGCCTCGTCCCGACACCAAGTTGGAGGCGATGAGATCGCTAAATCATGTCCCATGTTTAATGTCATGCACCTTTGAGGTTCAGTGACTTTCTTTAAATTAACATAGAAATTGGAAATTCAATTGGATGCTTCGTTTGGACGCAAATATCCCAAAATATCCCTCAGTTAAGACTTCCGAGATATGGTTCATCCATGGTTCTTTTTCTGTTTCAGGAGCATTCTCTCATTGTGATTCTATCACAATGGGTGGCATGATTGCACAGTGGTTAGCACCGCTGCCACACAGCGCCAGGGGCCTGGGTTTGAATCCGACCTTTCGTGAAGTTTGCATGTTCTCCCCCGTGTCTGCGTGGGTTTCCTCCGGGTGCTTCAGTTTCCTCCCACAGTCTAAAGTGTGCAGGTTAGGTGGATTGGCCATGCTAAATTGCCCTTAGTGTCCAAAGGTTAGGTGGGGGTACGGGGATAGGGTGGGGGAGTGGGCCTCGGTAGGGTGCTCTTTCGGTTGGTCAGTACAGATTCGATGGGCTGAATTTCCTCCTTCTGCGCTGTAAGGATTCTATAACTCTGTTGCTTCCTGGAAGATTGTAGACAGAAAACAGAATTTGTGAAAAAATGTGCACTTAGTCAAGTATGTATCATGCATCATTACCGAGTCCAAAATTGTTTGAAGCATATAAGATGTCCTCCTCATGCAGAATTAAACCGGTGTCTTCAACTCACTCACGCTGAGAAACCATCAAATTCAGATATCAAATGTAGATTCAAGTAGCAGATGTTGTTCTATTTGTTCGCTACATTTGCAAGAAACAAATACGCAAACATTTATTTGACTGCATTGCACCATTTTCAAATCAAAGTAACATTCATTAAAGTTTCATGTATATAAAATAAACATGACCTGCTGGGTGATGGGAATAAAGGGATATCTCATTCAGGAGAAAATCTGATACACACTTTCGAGCTTCCTTGCGAGTAAGCTGTCAGTCATGTTTAATTGTGCATAGTGCATGTGGAGCTAATTATTGCACGTCACCCATTGATTAACATGCAAATTAGTTTGGATTTCAATTGTGCCCTTTGGAACATAGAGCAACTCGTCAGATGGGCTGTCATTAGTCTGTTCACACCACAGCATTCATTCTTTGTGTCGCTTCAGCGCAGGAAACGGTGGGCCATAATAGGACATGCCCAAAAGTTGGCAATATGGTGGGAGAGGTGTAACACACATCAGTTTTACAGTATGATTACCTCCAATGATTTGTACAGTGTCCCAGAAATACATTTCTCCGACCACGTCAAGCCTCTCCCCCCCCCCCCCCCTCCACTGTCTCAAATACAATTACCACAATTAGCAAAGACAAGAACTCAGGCGAAAATGTAGCAGTATTCAGTCGTGCTCTCTTGATGGCCATGCCTTCAGCTGCCGAGGCCCTGAGCCCTGGAATTCTCTCCTGGAACCTCCCTCCCCACCCGCACCCCGCTCCCACCCCTCTACTCCCTCTCCTCTCTTTTGATGCTCCTTAAATCATACCTCTTTGGCCAATGATTTGATCATCTGTGCCAATACCTCCTTCTGTGACTTGTTGTCAAATGCTGTTTGATTACACAGCAATGGAGCGCGGGGGGGGGGCACTCATCAACAGCACTATTTAAATACAGTGCGTTGTTGTTGTACACACATCCTGCTCAGACATCCACAAACTTTGAAAGTAACGCAGCTCCATCAGTTACTTTTTAAATCTATCTTCTTTCAATCAACACAATGAGGATGGAAAACGAGAATAAATGATTAGAGGATTACATCATTGTGGCCCCAATTTTACATTTGGGGTGTGCTCCAAGTTGGGGTGGGTGGCAGCAGATGTGAAACGCGCTCCCGCCCGAGAACGAGCTATTAACGGAATATTGGGTCGACTGGCCATACAGCATGAAACGCGCTCTGGGAGAGGCGGAGCTCTGCCAGGGAAGGCGGGTGCTAGGAAAAAGGGAGCGTGCGGGAAGGTGCTTCCAGTGTGCTCACTGAGTGGGCCAGCCGCTCTCTGAGGGAGCTGCCGACTTGTAAAAAATAAATACCAAAAGAAAAACCATGCCACGGGTTCCCAGGCAGTACAATCGTACACAGACCTCAGTCCCCAGACACACTTGTTCCTTTTATTTGAGTCCTGACCTTTCATCCCTGCCCCCTCCCAGAGCCAGGATACAGCTTAAACATACAGGCCACCTTGCCCGCCATAAAAGCAGACAGGCCATGTGAAATTGCATTCAATTGCTGTTTATTTATTTATTTTTCCACTTAAGGGAAGATTTAACGTGGCCAATCGACCTATCCTGCACATTGTTTTGGGTTGTGGGGGTGAAACCCACGCAGACACGGGGAGAATGTGTAAACTCCACACAGACAGTGACCCGGGGCCAGCATCAATTCCAGGTCCTCAGTGCCGTGAGGCAGCAGTGCTAACCACTGAGCCACCGTACCACTCTGTTCAATTGCTGTTTAATCAGTTTAAATTGGCTTCTTGATTGCCAGCGGGTGCATCCCTGGCTCGCTGCCACACCCACAGACCAAAATATCCTGCAAGGGTGCAATGACATCAGGACACGAGCCTAATTTCCTCGTAATTTTACACGTTTCTGAGCAATGTAGAATTCTGGCCTATGAATCAATAATTTTTGGTAACCTATTTAGGTTCTCAATGAAGCTAAAGATGGTGCATGGTTTCTATTTGACCATGTTATGTTGAAGCGCCACATTTCTCATTTCTGTTCTGCTTGCAACGAAGATTATTATTATTTCTGCCTCTGGTTTCCATTATAGGAGCGGTGGACATCATTTGATAGTCATATTGTGCTGCAATAGTTTCAACCACCGGCAATCCAAACAAAAAGGGAAATGCATGCTTTAAATGTTTGGGTTGTTTATATTTTAAACTTTTGAAGTGGGGAGTCCGCAGACTGTCCTGTGACAGACACGGGATCAGCATTGGGCAGTGATTTGACATTGTGTAATTTCCACATGTGCCCTGTGTGGCAGTGTTGTGAGAAGCACCTGATCTCGTTGCCTCTTGTGTCCAGCCTTATCTTCTTGTAATTTGATTGAATGTACGAAGAGGAAATTGAGGGGAATTAACACTGCAGGCTCTTCACATCACCAACCTTGACGTCCCATCAAGTTTTAATAAGCCAGACATCTTTTGGCGCTGTTGACAACTCTATGTGTGTGACTTGTTTCACCTTGATGGCTCCCTGTTGAGATCTTTCACCAGTGCACTCTCTGTGTGACATGCTAAATTATTCCTTCAATTTGTCAAGTCACGCAAAATATACTTACTGCACATCCTTCTGTCAAGTGACTGGGACTCGGGGAATTTTAAGATATGAAGTGACACTTCTGAATGATGTCCTTTTTCTGTCAAACATCGAATTTATTTATTTATTCTATACATCAAATTGTCCCTGTGTACACGGGTTCTTTAGTAACACCCAAACCTTTACTGGGGACAGCACAGCCGCACATTGGTTAGCACAGTTGCTTCACAGCTCCAGGGTCCCAGGTTCGATTTCTGGCTCGGGTCACTGTCTGTGGGGAGTCTTCAAAGCCCCCTTGTGTCTGCATGGGTTTCCTCCGGGTGCTCCGGTTTCCTCCCACAGTCCAAAGATGTGTAGGTTAGGTGGATTGGCCAGGCTAAATTGCTCTTAGTGTCCAAAACTGTTCGGTTGTGTTACTGGGTTACGGGTGGAGGTGTGGGCTTGGGTGGGGTGCTCTTTCCAAGGGTTGGTGCAGGCTTGATGGGCCAAATGACCTCCTTCTGCACTGTAAATTCTATGATTCTATGCCGCCCAGTTTCTACCACTAAGCTGGTCCCACTTGCATTTGGTCCATATCCCTCTATACCCACCCTGCCCATGTAATGGTCTAACGGTTTTTTAAAGGACAAAATTGTACCCACCTCTACTGCTGCCTCTGGCAGCCCATTCCAGATGCTCACCACCCTCTGTGTGAAGATATTTCCCCTCTGGTCTCTTTTGTATCTGTCTCCTCTCACCTTAACGTTTTTGCAGCCACGATCTGAAAATTAGAGCTGGACCATGAAATTGAGAAAAAAGGAACACTTTTACACTCAAAGAATAACAAATATCCTAAATTCTCTCCCTTAAAATTCTGTGGAAGCTGGAGCAATTTGAGCTTTGAAGAACAAGAACAACACTTTTGTTTTAGGGTAGGGACATTAATGGACCGGGAGCCAAAAGAGGTACAAACAGTGGAAGTAGAGATCAGCAATGATAATAATAACAATCTTTATTATTGTCACAAGTAGGCTTACATTAATAATGCAATGAGGTTACTGTGAAAAGCCCCTAGTCTCCACATACCGGCACCTGTTCGGGTACACAGAGGGACAATTCAAATTACCTAACAAGCACGTCTTTTGGGATTTGTGGGAGGAAACCGGAGCACCCGGAGGAAACCCACGCAGACACAGGGAGAACGTGCAGACTCCGCACAGACAGTGACCCAAGTCGGGAATCGAACCTGGGACCCGGGGGCTGTGAAGCAACAGTGCTAACCACTGCGGAGAAGGCTCAAGGGATTTAATGCCTGCCCCCCCCCCTCACCCTTTGTTCCTGTCAGCATTCTTGGTCCCTGCTAGAGGTGTGACTGTAGGGCTGCTCAAATGTTCAAACGACACCCAATTCAAAAACCATTTTGAGCAGGCAGTCACAGCAATGTCAGTTTTAATTAACTACTGCACGCTGCGTGTTAAAGGTTATCAGCTATCCCTGGGGATGGAGAGCTCACTAGATATGTACACAATACAGGGATCATAGCCTCATTTCCATTGATAGTGAACTGAGGATTAGCTTCAATAACAGTGCACTGCAATGAAGTGACTTTAATTCAAGGCCACCATCATTGGGAATTGATGCAGTGCACCCGCTGCATTGAAGTATATGCACAAATTACGTAAATAAATATTAGATATTGCAAACATTTATAACAGGTCGCTTTCCCCAACTCCAGATTTTGTTTTCTGTTGGAAGCTTCTCTTTTGCATTTAATTCATCGCCTAACATTGGAATTGTGACACATCTTTCAGCCATGAAGGATGTGAGAGTATGCCCTGAATATGCTGCTTCCTTGATGATCCCATTTCATATTCGTGGACTGCCAGCCATTGGGATCAGTGGGAAAAAAATACATTTTACAGATAGGAAATGTGTGGGGGGCATGGGCATTCAATCCCTTGAGCCTTCTCCACAGTGGGTAGCACTGTTGCTTCACAGCTCCAGGGTCCCAGGTTCGATTCCCGGCTTGGGTCACTGTCTGTTTCCCTTCCTGCCGTCCAGCGTTCCCTGCTGATTTCTAGTGCCGTGCAGCCATTTCACCTTTCAATGAGCAGACGGGACTTCTGCCCCACTCAGGAGGTACCTCCACCTTTGAGACCAGGCAGCCAATCAGAATGGCCAGCAATTGTCCAGTCCCTGCAGCAAGCAACAGAGGCTCTAGGAGGCTGAAGAGGAACTTCAGGAAGATAGTCTAAGTCTAAGTCCCTGAATCTGAGGGCAAGGGAGGTTTAAGGGTGTCCCAGGGCGGAGAGGGTAGGTAGGGTCTGGGAGCAGAGGGGAGGGGGGAGAAATGGGGAAATGCCGGGGGCATTACAGGCCAGGGAGAAGTCCGAGAACCAGAGGCCACTGGACTTTAAACGATGGTGGTGGACCTGCAGTGAGAAGGGAAATTTTGATGGATGCCAATAATTGGCCGATTTAAGGCCCTCAACATGGGTAAGGGCAGGCGTCTCGTCCCTGGCCTTACCCGACCTATGTTTGGGCAGGAGGGTATGGGCAGGAGGGAACCCATAGGCAATCCCATTCCTTCAATTTCACACTTGTATAATGCCTTTCACTATGATTGGATGTACCTTTGCGCTTTACTGCCATTGAAGTACATTTAAAGTATAATCATTGTTATAATGTCTGAAATATGGCAGCTTGGAAGGCGATGGCGTAGTGGTATTGTCACTGGACTAGTAAACCAGAGACCCAGAGTAATGTTCTGGGGTCCAGGTTCAAATCCCACCACTGCAGATGTTGAAATTTGAGTTCAAGTAAAATCTGGATTTAATAGTCTAATGAAACCATTGTCGATTGTCATAAAAACCCATCTGATCCACTAATTATCCTTTAGGGAAGGAAATCTGCTGTCCTTGCCTGGTCTGACCTATATGTGACTCCAAACCCATGGCAATATGGTTGATTCTTAGCTGTCCCTTCAAGAGCAATTAGGGATGAACAATAAATGCTGCACAGCCTGCGACTCCCATGTCCCATGAATGAATAAAAAAAGATATTCTTGCCACACAATGGTAATGTAACATTTTTGCTACACAAGTGCCGCCCATCACCCACGACATTCAGTGGCATCACCATTGCTGAATTCCTCACTGTCAACATCCTGGAGATTACCATTGACCATAAACTGGATTAGACCAACTATATAAATACCGTGGCTTCAAGAGCAGGTCAGAGGCTGGGAGTTCAGCTGCAAGTAACTCATCTCCTACCTGTCCAGCATCTACAAAGCACAAGTCATGAGTGTGATGGAATGCTCACCACTTGCCTGGATGAGTGCAGCTCCAACAACACTCAAGAAGTTCAATACCAGAAAGCAACCCATTTGATTGGTATCACATCCATCACCTTGAACATTCACTGCTTCTACCCACCGCTGTACAGTGGCAGCAGTGAGTACCATCTACATGATGGACTGCAGGAATTCACCAAAGCTCCTTCAACGGCACCTTCAACCTGGAACCTCTACCCCCTAGAAAGGCAGCAAATGCACGTGAATTTCACCACCTGCAAGTTCCCCTCCAAGCCACACACCATCTTGACTTGGAAATATATCGCTGTTCCTTCACTGTCGCCCTAACAGCGCGGTGGGTGTACCTACACATCATAATGGCCATGTGAGGAGGGTTAAAACTGACTCCCTGATGATAGCATTCCCGAATGTGGCCATGACAGGGTTTTTTTGTGAATTCAGATGGATGAAGGTATCTCCCTGTCAGTGTTTAACCACTTAAGTGTGGGTTAGGAGGACAAATCACCTGGCCGCTTTCTTGAGTTTAAAACAAAACTTTTTATTGAGTGTAAAAACAATCCAGGTAAAGATACAGAAATATTTTTAAAAGTTTTGTCAAGCTTTCACAACCTATCATCACCCCCACACAAACATACACACACAGGTAAGATTTACAAGTTATGCCACATGAAGTTACTTATGAAAAAATGAAATGAAAATCGCTTATTGTCACGAGTAGGCTTCAATGAAGTTACTGTGAAAAGCCCCTAGTCGCCACATTCCGGCGCCTGTCCGGGGAGGCTGGTACGGGAATCGAACCGTGCTGCTGGCCTGCTTGGTCTGCTTTAAAAGCCAGCGATTTAGCCTGGTGAGCTAAACCAGCCCCTTACTTACTCAGTATAATTAGAGTTCCATACTGAATTGCCTCCACGTGTTGTGAAAGCCTTCCTCCAATCCTTTTTTTTAATAAAAAAAATTTAGAGTATCCAATTTCTTTTTTCCAATTAAGGGGCAAGTGAGCGTGGCCAATCGACCTGGCCTGCACATCATAGAATCATAGAATTTACAGTGCAGCAGGAGGCCATTCTGCCCATCGTGTCGACACCGGCCCTTGGAAAGAGCGCCCAACCCAAGCCCACACCTCCACCCCATCCCCGTAACCCAGCAACCCCACCCAACCTTTTTGGACCCTCAGGGCAATTTAGTGTGGCCAATCCAACTAACCTGGACATCTTTGGACTGTGGGAGGAAACCGGAGCCCCTGGAGGAAACCCACGCACACACGGGGAGAACGTACAAACTCCGCACAGACAGTGACCCAAGCCGGGAATCGAACCTGGGACCCTCGAGCTGTGAAGCAACTGTGTTAACTGCTGTGCTACCGTGCCCCCCAAGCATCTTTGCGTTGTGGGGGGTGAGACCCACGCAGACTCGGGAGAATGTGCAAACTCCACACGGAGTGACCCAAGGCCGCGATCGAACCCGGTTCCTCAGTGCTGTAGGCAGCAGTGCTAACCATTGCGCCACCGTGCCGCCCATATCCCTCCGATCCTTGAATGGTGAATTTTACTTTTTCAAATGTAAGGAATTCTGCTAAGTTGTACAGCCAGTCTGCGGCCTTGAGTGGTGCTCCCATCCTTTCAGGAGCACCCCCCTTACATCTGTGCACTCTGGCCAATTTCTTCACCCCCCACTTCTCGCTTTGGTGTAACTCTGTCCACCCCCCCCCCCCCCCACCCCCCCCCCCCCCACCCCCCCCCACGCCACCCCTCAGGTCGTGCAAGCGTCCAGAAAATGACAAATTAATAGTTCTTAGATGTCCATTATTGCTGCCTTCCCAACCCGTTTCCCTGGATGAATTTATTTAAATCCTCCGGCATTTTAAGATGATGTTCTTTGTTGTCGTAGGTTACCCAGAGTCTTGCCGGGTACCGAATTCCAAACCACACCTTGCTTTTGGTTTGTGGGCATTTCCTCAGGTGGTTGTTAGTTTGGGGTGAAGGATTTTTTTTTCTGTTATTGAGTAACTGGTTTATAGGTAAAAAGTGCCTAAATTGAAGTTCCCAAGGGAGAGCATGTTTCATGCAACCGCTCAGCACTTCACCACCCCAAGAAGTCCCAACTGATTGCCCTTCGAAATCCTTCATTGGATCTGCCTCGGGACCCGGGTTCGATTCCCGGCTTGGGTCACTGTCTGTGCAGAATCTGCAGGTTCTCCCAGTGTCTGTGTAGGTTTCCTCCAGTTTCCTCCCACAAGTCCCGAAAGACATGTTTGTTAGGTGAATCGGACATTCTGAATTCTCCCTCAGTGTACCCGAACAGGCACCGGAGTGTGGCGGCTAGGGAATTTTCACAGTAACATCATTGCGGCATTAATGTAAGACTACTTGCGACATTAATAAATATTATATTATTATTACTGCATTCTCAGGTAGTGGATTTCAGATCCTAACCACTCACTGCGTAAAAAGGATTTTCCTCACCTCACCGCTGGCTCTTTTGCCGATCACCATTAATCACTGACTTCCATATCCTGACCATTCCATCAATTGGCAGTTCTCCTCTCCATCTACCCTGTCCACCTCTTCATGGTTTTTAATACCTCAATCAAATCTACTCTCAATCTCCTCTTCCCTAAAGAGAACAGACCCAACTTTTCCAATCTATTCACATGACTGAAGACTCTCATCCCGAACCATTCTCGCCTTTGCACCCTCTCTGATACCTTCACATCCTTCCTAAAGCATGGTGCCCAGAATTGGAGACTGGTGTTTTCTTTTTTTAAATATTTTTATTCTCCTCCTTTTTCACATTTTCTCCCAAATTTACACCCATCAACAATAAACAGTAATCCCCATATCAATAACGACAATCTCATTCTCCCACCAAACCCCCAAACAGCAGTCCGCATGTCAACATAAACAGATAACAAAAAGGAATCAGGAATCACCCATAGTCACCATTAACACATACAGTCCCCCTCCCCCCAAACCCCCCCCAATGTTCGATGTAATCCAATTCTCGAAAGTGCATAATGAGTAACGCCCATGAATTGTAGAACCTCTCCATCCTTCCCCTCAGTTCAAATTTTTAAAAACATTTTTAAAAATAAATTTAGAGTACCCAATTATTTTTTTTTTCCAATTAAGGGGCAATTTAGCGCGGCCAATCCACCTAACCTGCACATCTTTGGGTTGTGGGGGTGAAACCCACGCAGACACGAGGAGAATGTGCCAACTCCACACGGACAGTGACCCAGGGCCGGGATTCGAACCCGGGTCCTCAGCGCCGTAGACAGTAGTGCTAACCGCTGTGCCACATGCCGCCGCTCCTCAGTTCAAATTTGACCTTCTCAAGAGTCAAGAGTTCCAGCAGGTCCCCCCGCCATGCCAGGCACAGGGTGGAGGTTCATCTCCAACCCAACAGGATCCGCCTTCGGGCAATCAACGAGGCAAAGGCTACAACATCTGCCTCCGCACCCGTTTCCAACCCCAGCTGGTCCAACACCACGAATATGGCCTCCTGAGGGCCCGGGTCCAGTTTCACGTGCACCACTTTAGAAATTACCCTAAAACCTCCTTCCAGTAATTCTCCAGCTTTGGACAGGACCAAAATATTGAACGTGGTTTGCGGGTCCTCCCCGCAATGTTCACACACATCTTCTACCCCCTCACAGAGCCAGTTCACCCTCGCCCTTGTGAGATGTGCTCTATACTCCACCTTCAGTTGTATCAGCCCCAACCTCACACATGAGATAGAGGCGTTCACCCTCCGGAGCACCTCACACCATAACCCCTCCTTCATACCCTCTTCCAACTCTTCCTCCCACTTTGCCTTGATCCTACAGCAGCTAAACATCTAACATGCTGCTTGATCAGTTATAGTTATGCAGTTCTGTTCTGATTATTAACTTTTTGCTCTCTATGCTGTCCAATGGGTGTCTGCAGCATTTATGTCTGCCTGCACTACATGGTTAATGGGAACGACACTGACTGAATTAACAAGATTTTTATAACTTCGAGCTTGTACCGTTCCCAATAGGAAATGGACACTCTGTCAGATAACTGGCATTTCTCATACTTAGGATCCGATCCTGGTACATAACATGCCACGATCAATTGGTAACATTCATGTCTCTGAATCGGACAGCTGTGGGTTCATGTCCTGAGGCTTGAACTACTTCTGCTCCTTCAACAGTCCCTCGGGATTGAGGATAACTTTCTTCCGCTCCGAAGACATTGGGCGGAATTCTCCGACCCCCTGCAGGGGGGCACGACGACCGGCGGGACGTAAATCCCGCCCCCACCGTGGCCGGAATTCTCCGCCACCCGGGTATCGGCGGGAGCAGGAATCACGCCCCGCTGGTTGGCGTGTCCCCCGCACCGATCGACGTGGCCCCCACGGCGATTCTCCGGCGCGCGATGGGCCGACGTCCCGCTGCTGACAGGTCAATCCCGCTGATGTGGTTTAAACCACCTCTGTGCCGGCGGTATTTGCATCGCAAGCGGGCCCCCGGGGTCCTGGGTGGAGGGGGGGGCACGGGGCGATTGGACCCCGGGGGTTGCCCCCACGGTGGCCTGGCCCGCGATCGGGGCCCACCGATCGGTGGGCAGGCCAGTGCCGTGGGGGCACTCTTTTTCTTGCGCCGCTGCCACGGCCTCCACCATGGTGGAGGCGGAAGAGACCCCCCTACCGCGCATGCGCCGGTGGTGAGGTCAGCGGCCGCTGACGCTCTGGCGCATGCGCGGACTCACGCAGGCCGGCGAAGGCCTTTCGGCCAGCCAACGAGCCACTCAGACGCGGGCCTTGCCCCTAAAGGTGCGGAGAGGCCCGACGCCGGAGTGGTTGGCGCCATTCCGCTATGCTGGGACCCCTTGCCCAGCCGGGTAGGGGAGAATTTCGCCATTCTTCCTGCGATGATTTAAAAAGCCCAATGCTGGATCGGCCCACTCTGCCCCAGGTGGGGCAGGTAGTGTTTGATGTGGACGGTGGGTAATATGCCCGTGTTTTGATACACTCCTTCCACTGTTTGCATTTGGCCTCCACCTGGAGATGTTCGAAATGGTTGGCACCTTTGCGGGTGCTTCTTCTCCAGTTTGGGCCGTCTCGAACAAGAGATTCCCACAGATCGGTGCGATGTTGCATTTTTTCAGCGAGTCTTTGAGGACAGCCCTGAAATGTTTCCTCTGCCCTGTTGATAACCCTTTGCCGTGACGCACCTCAAAGTAGGGAGCTCTTTTTGGGAATCTTGTGTCAGACATGCGGACGGCATGGCCAGCCGAACGTAGCTGATTAGCCCTAACCAGTGTCTCAATACTGGGGATGTTGGCCTGAGAGAGGACACTGATGTTGGAGCGTTTATCCTTCTGTTGAATTCACAGGATTTTGCAGGAGGCGTCACTGGTGATATTTCTCTAGAGATTTAAGGTGTCTGCTGTATGGGATCCACAGTTTAATCAATACTGAGGGAGTGCTGCATACTGTCTTTCATGAGACATTGAGTTGAGGCCCCGTCTATATTCTCAGGAAAATGTAGAAGCTCACACAATAATATTTCCAAGATCAGGGGACTTCTCCTTGATGTTCTGGCTAATATTTATCCCTCAATTAACATCCAAAAGCATTTTATGTGCTCATAATCGCCTGCTGTTTAAGGGACCTTGCTTTGCACAGATTACCTGCTGTGTGTCCTTACGTTTCAGCGGTGACTGTGATTCAAAGCAGAATTTCATTGTTGTAAAGTGCTTTGGGACATCATGAATTTTCTTCATACATGCAAGCTGTTGTTGTTGTCCTGTTCAAAAGATCAACAGTGGCATCTGTTCGACTGCAGAAGGAACAATGCGCGTCTACTTCTGGACAACATGTCAATGGCTGTTGAACAATTCAGAGCTACCGAACCTCGGGGTTGCCATCAATACAGATTCTCACTTGCAAATGAAAGATCCGAATAAATCCCTCATGTTCTCCACAGTGTAAAAGAACGTTTGGGCTTCAAATGGGTAAGGCAGTCACAGTGTGTTTTTGCTGCAGAGTTGGGAGAGAATAATTAATCTGCTGTCCAGACTGTGGTCAAACATCACTCTTCAGGAGTGACATTTAATCAGGAGCAAAAACAAAGGCTTTAAGCTAACTGCAGTGAGACAATGGCTATTGAGTCACATAAGTGGAAAAGTTAGCAAGAGCGTGCGACAGTTTTATGCAACATGGTGACCAGCACTGCATTGGAAAGAAACTGCCTTGTATTTTTATCACAGTTTTTGTGACCTTAGGGTTTAGCTCTACAACCAACCATATCCTTTGTTTGAATTATAGCCTCATGTGGAAACTATGTCACCTAATTTGCACACAGCAAGATCCCACAACTGACAATGGGGCAGCAGGGTAGCACGGTGGTAGCACAGTTGCTTCACAGCTCCAGGGTCCCAGGTTCAATTCCGGCTTGGCTCACTGTCTGTGTGGAGTCTGTACGTTCTCCCCATGTCTGCGTGGGTTTCCTCCGGGTGCTCCGGTTTCCTCCCACAGTCCAAAGATGTGCAGGTTAGGTGGATTGGCCATGGTAAATTGCCCCTTAGTTGGGTTACAGGGATAGGGTGGAAGGTGGGGTGCTCTTTCCAAGGGCCTGTGCAGACTTGATGGGCTGAATGGGCTCCTTCTGCACTGTAAATTCTATGAATGAGACAATGACCAGGTCATCTGTTTTTGCATGATGTTGGATTGCACTGACCGGAGGAACTCCCCTGCACCTCTCTCATTAATGCCATTGGTTCATTCACATCCACCGGAGGAGGCCAATGAGGCCTTGGTTTAATATCTCACTCGGCGGATGGTACCTGTAACGATGCATTGAAATACCATCCCAAATTAGCCACTCAGGTTTCTGGACTTCCTTTTCAAAAAGTTGCCATCAATCCTACTAAAATTGATCAACCTAGTCTTTTATTTCCCTTTAATTTGAGGTGGAAGTGCTAACAGTAAAAGGCTGAATGTTGTAGTCTTCAGTTAGAAGAATATTTTATTCACGTAGTCAGAGCCATTTTGTCTGGTCTATCTCAAATGACACACCAGCAAAAACAAGGAACTCATTGCCTGGGGGAACATGGCGTCAATCCAACATTCTGCGACTCTGCGAGTCAGTGCATTCCGACATCAAAACACTAACCTATTTAATTCCTTTCACTATAAACGACATTAAATATTGAACATATTTCCACGAGATTGGAATTAAGTAAAGGAAGGATAGTAAATTTGGTGCTGCATTTGCAATTATGATTGAGGTCATTAGTGGAATTGATTGAGGTGAAGATCAGAGGAAGATGGTGGTACTATGTGGAAATATAGTGATTATGTTTATGGACTAGTAAACCAGAGGCATAGACTTATGGTCCAGGGAAGTCGATTCAAATCCCGTCGTAACAGCTGGGAAATTTGAATTCGGCTGATGAAATAATTCTGGAATAAAAAGCTAGAATTGGTGATGGTGATGATGAAGCTACTGGATTATTGCAAAAACTTACCAAGTTCACTGATGTCCTTAGCCAGTCTGCCTGTGTGTGATTCCAGATCCATAGCAACAAGGGGCTGATTTAGCTCACTAGGGGCTGATTTAGCTCACAGGGCTAAATTGCTGGCTTTTAAAGCAGACCAAGCAGGCCAGCAGCACGGTTCGATTCCTGTATCAGCCTCCCCGGACAGGCGCCGGAATGTGGCAACTAGGGGCTTTTCACAGTAACTTCATTGAAGCCTACTCGTGACAATAAGCGATTTTCATTTCATTTCACAAGGCTGATTCTTACCTGCCCTCTGAGGGGTTGGTTTAGCCCAGTGGCCTAACAGCTAGCTTGTAATGCAGAACATGGCCAGCAGCGCGGGTTCAATACCCGTACCGGCCTCCCCGATCAGGCGCCGGAATGTGGCGACTAGGGGCTTTTCACAGTAACTTCATTGAAGCCTACTTGTGATAATAAGTGATTATTATTATTAAATGACCGAGCAAGCTCTTATGTTTGCAACGGTGAAAGAAAGTGGCTAACCAGCAGCAAAGGGCAATTAGGGACGGGGATAAAATGCTTGGCTGGCCAATGATGCCCACATCCTGTGAATTAATCAGGAAATAATTTTTAAAATAAATAAATTTGGAGTACCCAATTAATATGTACTTTTTTCCAATTAAGGGGCAATTTTAGCGTGGCCAATCCAACTAACCTGCACATCTTTTGGGTTGTGGGGGTGAAACCCACGCAGACACGGGGCGAATGTGCAAACTCCACACAGTGACCCAGAGTCAGGATTCGAACCCGAGTCCTTAGCGCCGTAGACCCAGTGCTATCCACTGTGCCACCGTGCTGCCCTCATCGGGAAATAAATATAGAAACATGATTATGTCCCTTGAAACTGCCCCACGATTCAATTTTACCAAGACTGAACTGTGCCTTAACTTCATTTAACGGCCTCATTTCTGTAACCCTTAATATCTGCTAGTCTATGATCTGAATTATTTAATTGGCTCCCTACCTCAATAGGTTTTTGGGGGAGACAGTTCCATATTTCACTAGTCTTTGCATGATTGAAGAAGTGCTTCCTTCACCCTTGGACAACACAGTTCTGATATGGGTGGCAGGGTAGCACAGTGGATAGCACTATTGCTTCACTGCTCCAGGGTCACAGGTTCATTGTGTGGAGTCTGCACATTCTCCCTGTGTCTGCGTAGGTTCCCTCCAGGTGCTCCAGTTTTTCCTCCCACAAGTCCCGAAATACTCCCGCTATTAGAACAGGCGCCGGAAAGTAGCCACTAGGGACTTTTCACAGTAACTTCATTGCCGATAATATAAGCCTACTTGTGACAATAAAGATTATTATTTTTGGATGGTGTGCCCTCTTGTCCTGGGCTCCCCCACCAGAGAATATTGTTTCCGTCGACATATCCTGTTAGCGCTCTGGTATAGTAGGTTTTGGGGTGGTTTAGCTCACTTGGCTGGACAGCTGATTCGCGATGCAGAGCGAGGTCAGCAGCCCGTGTTCAATTCCCGTACCGGCTGAGGTTATTCACAAAGGTCCTGCCCTCTCAACCTTGCCCCTCGCCTGGGGTGGGTGACCATCAGGTTAAATCAACGCCAGTCAGCTCTTCCCCCCCCCCTCAAAGGGGAAAGCAGCCTATGGTCATCCGGGATTATGGCGACTTTTACCTTTTTTTGTCAGCTTACAAGAGGGAGTAAGAGCGAAGCTGGCTCCTTCCACCTGCCAAGTCCATCAGGCTCAAGCTGTAGAATGCAGCAGTAAATCTGACCTCTGAAGCTATCCGGCTTTCAAATTAATCGCTGCACATCTGCCACCCCATCCCCATCCTAAAATAGCAGCAGAGAGTGGGCCGGTTTATCTGGCTGCTGGTTCCATTGTACTGCTGTCAGTTTTATGTTCAATGAGTCCTTGATTTTCTTTGTATAAGTACACTGTTGTAGCTCTGTGATGTTTGTACCTTTTGTGTAAAGGTATTGTTTACTGTTGAATAATTAAAGTAGCAGCAGTCATTAATACACAACCAGGAAAGCGGTGAAGCTGAGCACATTTAAAGGTTTGATTTTCTTCCCCCCCCCCCCCCCCCCCTCAGGGTTCTAAATGAGCACCTTGGGGAGAAGGAAGTGGAATTATCGCTGTTGTTCGATTGGGTGAAAGAGACAGACCTGGGAAATTATACGTGCATCGTAGAAAATCGAATTGGACGCTCACAGACCAGCATTCTTCTCCAGAGAAAAGGTAACCATCGGCAATGCATTGTGCGGAAATATAACTTATTGATCCCATGAGATCTGTGTTTCTGCACGTTAAATGATCAGCAGCCATTAACTCTTTGTTAGTCAATGTAGTAGTAAAGGAAGATACTTTATGGAACGCACGGTAGACTGGATAAGAACAAGGTTTATTTACACTGTACACAATAGCCACAAGTGTTACAACTTCTCACCCCGAGGGGACGCCCTCCCTGACCTGCCCCCAGGCCGGGGTTTATATGGTGGCACTGTAACACCGTGGTTAGCACTGTTGCTTCACAGCACCAGGGTCCCAGGTTCGATTCCTGGCTTGGGTTACTGTCTCTGCAGAATCTGCACGTTCTCCCCGTGTCTGCATGGGTTTCCTCCAGGTGCTCCGGTTTCCTCCCACAAGTCCCAAAAGATGTGCAATTAAGTAATTTGGACATTCTGAATTCTCCCTCTGTGTACCCGAAGAGGCACCGGACGATGTGGAGACTGGGGGCTTTTTACAGTAACTTCATTGCAGTGCTTTTTTAAAATTTAGCATGCCCAATTCATTTTTTCCAATCAAGGGGTAATTTCAAGTGGCCAATCAACCTGGCCTGCACATCTTTTTGGATTGTGGGGGAGAAACCCACGCAAACATGGAGAGAATGTGCAAACTCCACAAGGACAGTGACCCAGAGCTGGGATTGAACCTGGGGCCTCGGCGCCGTGAAGCAGTGGTGCTAACCACTGTGCCGCCCAGCTGCACTTTGCAATGTTAATGTGAGCCTACTTGCAACAATAATCATAGATCATAGAGTTTACAGTGCAGAAGGAGGCCATTTGGCCCATCAAGTCTGCACTGGCCCTTACAAAGAGCACCCTACTCAAGCCCACGTTTCCACCCATCCCCATAAACCAGTAACCCCCACTTAATCATTTTAAACACTAAGCTTTGGACTGTGGAAGGAAACCAGAGCACCCGGAGGAAACCCACACAGACACGGGGAGAACGTACCGACTTCTCACAGACAGTGACCCAAGCTGGGAATCGAACCTGGGACCCTGGAGCTGTGAAGCAACTGGGCTCACCACTATGCTACCGTACTGCCCGTGCTAATCTTTAATAATAAAGATTATTAGATCCTGTGAAGCTCCTCCCAGACAGAGGGGAGGCTCCACCCCCTCAATTACCGGGGGAGTTCATATTCCATGGTGTAGGAGGGGAATCGAATAGTGCTTGGCCCCTGAGGGGGGTGTCAGACCAGTCACTGTCCCAGAAATGAGCACCCAGTTTATTCTCTGACTACACCTGACTATTCTGATACTTTTGTGGCCCGCTTTCCATCTCCCACCCACTATGAAATGACCCAAAACTCTGCTGCCTGTATCTCAGCTCACATACCAAGACCTGCTTACCCGTCACCCAAACCTACATTGGCTCCCAGTTAAGGAATTCCTGCATTTTAAAGTTCTGGTCCTTCTTTTCAAATACCTTCACCGCCTTGCCCTGCTGTATCGCTATAATATCCCTCTTCCCCCCCTACCCCCGATACATCTGGATTCATCTAATCCAGGCCTCCTGAGGATCCCCAATTCTGATCGCTCCATTGGCGGCTGCGTTTTTCTTCCTTTCCACTACTTGGACCCTCCTCAAACCTCTTTGCCCCATTTACCCTCTATTCCCCTTTATAAAAAGAATAAGTAGTGCTGTAAAGATACCTCTTCCACGCAGCAATCCTCAATTCCCTTTGGCTGTTGTGTTTCCCAATAATAATCTTTATTATTGTCACAAGTAGGCTTACTTAACACTGCAATGAAGTTACTGTCAAAAGCCCCGAGTCGCCACATTCCGGCGCCCCTTCGGGTACACAGAGGGAGAATTCCGAATGTCCAAATTACCTAATAGCACGTCTTTCGGGACTTGTGGGAGGAAACCGGAGCACCCGGGGGAAGCCCACGTAAAGACGGGGAGAACGTATGAACTCCACACAGGCAGTAACCCAAGCCGGGAATCGAACCCGGGTCCCTGGCGCTGTGAGGCAACAGTGCTAACCACTGTGCTACCCTGCCGCCAACCTTAAAACCTGCCTCTTTGTCCAAGCTTTTGGGTCATCTTTCGTGGATACCTCCCTGATGGCTCCTGGGAAGCGCCTTGGAGCAGTGGTGCGCATTATAGGCGCTAAGTCAACGCAGGGTGCTGTTGTAGACCTGAAGCTGGAGGGAAACATCGGTGTTCTGGGCGGTCATCCAAAGATAAGTGTGTTTGGAGCACCCTCTGCCGTCTACTCCTGGACACAGCTGCCCAAAGTGCCTGCGGTTGAAAAACCCAGCCCTTTCTGCTGGGAGCGCTGGAGAAATAAGCAGCACTTTGTTGTATTCCACTGCAACGATTTTGACGGATGTTTCTCCAACATATGCATATATATATTTTAAAAAACGTAAATAAGGGATAACTGGAGGGCGCCCTGTGAGTGTGATGCCTGTGCTTTTATTCATTGTTAACCCACAAGCAGCGTTTGAAAAGACAACGTGCAGCATTCCACACCCAGCTTGGCTCAAATTCCCAGCGGATTCCTTTTGTTTGAGAAGTTTTATTTAATTTCTCTGGTGGGAATTTGAAAACGCATCACTGACGATGCGAGGCCCAAGCCTGAAGATGATTCCTGAGCTCTAGGGGAAAAATTCCTGGCCCAGATGTAAAAGGCACATGTTTGACACTCTCCCAGTGAAGGGCAAACTCCAAAATAAAGTGATTGCAATCAAAATATTGCCATTTAAAAACAAAAATGAAACGAAACCGCCTTTGCACGGAAGCAATTGTATTTCTTGGGAAGATGCATGGGGGGGGTTATGTGATATTTAGTTCTCCAGTGTATCAAAAAAGTGGGTCAGATCCATCATTCATTTATCCACAGTCTGGTCTCTCTTTTTAATCGTGCCGTAATGCATGGAGGTGAGAACACAAACATGACAAATTGCCCAGCTTGTGCCTCTAATGGGCTGGAGATTTATGAAGAGCGCGGATCATTAGGAGATGGGTTGCTGGGGCGGACCCAGTTGCAGCGAGCGTGCAGTCTCGCTTATTCGCCGCCTGTGTGCTTCAAAGGGGTCGCTTTGCAAAACCGCGGGGAGGTTCAGGGTCCCTTGTCCACCGATCCCTAAAATGCAGGAGTCTGGTGCAAAAAAAATATTCAGTAGAAAATATTCGGTGGAATGGAAAAGGACGTTTTAGCACAGCTGTACAAAAGCCCTGTGTTTAGTTCATGTCTAAATTACTCAGCCTCATTCTGCCAACAGCGTTTTTAGAAAGGCTGGAGTCTGTGAAGGAGTGCACTGCGGATTGATCAGGACCTTGCCGGGGTTAGATAAAGTGGAGGCGAGATTACACTCACCAGAATCGTAGATTCCCCACAGTGCAGAAGGAGGCCGTTCGGCCCATCGAGTCTGCGCCAGCCCTCTGGAAGAGCACCCGACCTGGATCCACTCCCCACCACAGGAACCACACCGAATCTGCAAGTCTTTGGACACAAAGGGTTAATTTAGCACGGCCAATCCACCTAACCTGCACACCTTTCGACTGTGGGAGGAAAGGGCAGCACAGTAGCACATGTGGATAGCACTGTGTCTTCACCGCGCCAGGCTCCCAGGCTCGAATTCCCCGTTGGGTCACTGTCTGTGTGGAGTTTGCACGTTCTCCCCGTGTCTGCGTGGGTTTCCTCCGGGTGCTCTGGTTTCCTCCCACAATCCAAAGATGTGCAGGTTAGGTGGATTGGCCATGCTAAATTGCCCTTAGTGACCAAAAAGGTTAGGAGGGGTTATTGGGTTACGGGGATAGAATTTTCATTGAATTTTCATAGAATTTACAGTGCAGAAGGAGGCTATTCGTCCCATCGAGTCTGCACCGGCTCTTGGAAAGATCACCCTACCAAAGGTCAACACCGCCACCCTATCCCCATAACCCAGTAACCCCAGCCAACACTAAGGGCAATGTATCATGGCCAATCCACCTAACCTGCACATCTTTGGACTGTGGGAGGAAACCGGCGCACCCGGAGGAAACCCACGCACACATGGGGAGGATGTGCAGACTCCGCACAGACAGTGACCCAAGCCGGAATCGAACCTGGGGCCCTGGAGCTGTGAAGCAGTTGTGCTATCCACAATACTACCCTGCTGCCCCGTAAGGGTGGAAGTGAGGTCTTAAGTTTGTCAGTGCAAACTCGCTGGGCCGAATGGCCTCCTTCTGCACTGTATGTTCTATGAAACCGGAGCACTTGGAGGAAACCCACGGGGAGAATGTGCAAACTCCACACAGACAGTCACCTGAAGTCGAAATTGAACTCAGCTCCCTGGCGCTGTGAGGCAACCGTGCCAACCACTGTGCCAAGGGGACTTCACTGGAATATAAAAAGTTAAGGCGGTGCAGTCCATTCAAGACAGTGTTCTCTCCCACAAGACAATACTATTGATCACTTGAGTAGTCCTGAAGTAATCATTTTAAACCTGAGATCAATATGTTTCTGCTCAGTAAGGTTATCAAAGGACATAGCCCCAAGGCAGGTGGAGCTTGATACAAATCTAACTGAATAGTAGAACAAGGCATGAAGGTCCTCCTTCTGTTCCTATGGTCTTATTAAAACGAGCATGCTGGTTTTGCACAGTGGGCTAAACATCTGGCTTGTAATGCAGAACAATGCCAGCAGTGTGGGTTCAATTCCCGGACCGGCCTCCCCGAACAGGCGCCAGAATGTGGTGACTAGGGGCTTTTTGCAGTAACTTCATTGAAGCCTACTTGTGACAATACGTGATTATTATTATTATGCCTTAGAAAACCAGGAGGTTTTAATGTCACAAATGCAATAATAGCCTGTGGATAACAAGAACTTAGGTCAATCTGTTTAGGGTTCCAACTATTGCGGTACTTTTGATGTCCCCATGTATTCCATCTCCTCCAGGAATCTCTCAACTATTCTGCTCTATCTGACGATAGATATTCACTTGCGTTAACTTGGTGCCGACTGCTGACAACCACTGCTTCATCAGTCGTAAGTTGCATGATCACAGAATCATTGAATTCCTACAGTGCAGAAGGAGGCCATTCGGCCCATCAAGTCTGCACCGACCATTCGAAAAACTACCCTACACAGACCCAATTCCCGTCCTATCCCTGTTACCCTGCCTAACCTTTGGACACTTAGAGGCAATTTAGCATTGCCAATCCGCCTAACCTCTTTGAACTGCGGGAGGAAACTGGAGCACCCGGAGGAAACCCATATAGATGTAGGGAGAAGGTGCAAACTCCACTAAGACAGCCACCCAAAGTCAGAATCGAACCAGGGTCCCTGGCCCTGTGCGGCAGCAGTGCTAACCACTGTGCCACCGTTCCGCCAATGTGAAATGTTCTACTCTGAACATGATTTGAATGATTTGAAGCTCTTCAAGAAAAAGCAACTTTTATTTTACAATATCACCTGCAGCTAATAATAATAATAATCTTTATTGTCACAAGTAGGTTTACATTAACAGTGCAATGAAGTTACTGTGAAAAGCCCCTAGTCACCACATTCTAGGCATCTGCTAGGGTACACAGAGGGAGAATTCAGAATTTCCAAATCACCTAACAGCACGTTTTTAGGGACTTGTAGGAGGAAACCAGAGCATCCAGAGGAAACCCACGCAGACGTGGGGAGAACGTGGAGACTCCACATAGCCAGTGACCCAAGCCGGAACTGAATCTGGGTCCCTGCAGCTGTGAAGCAACAGTGCTAGCGTGCTGCCATTGGCTTCCAGCACATTCCCCAACAGCATATTAGTACGACTGCAGGAAGAATGCCACCACTATTGTTGATGTCCATAGGAAGGCCTGTCATAAGAAACAAACTAACGTGGGCAATATTCATTGACGTACGATTCTGGCTGCATATCAACTCACTTTTCAATTGTGCTCACTCAGGCTAAGACAATAGACAAGTGCTTTTGTTATTGACACGTTAAAGGCCTGACGTTAAAGGTCACATTTACAAGCACGTGTCAATAGCAGGTCTTTTTAAAGAAAATTATGAATTTAAGTAGGTCCACACATGTCACTATTAGAGGGTTCTGCACAGAGTGTATCCTGGGTGAAAGGGCATGGAACTGCCATGAATTGGCATGGTGGATATAAAGGGCTATTAGGGTATGGATCGATGCATGAGTTGGCATGCATTGCCTTGGAAGGGGGGCATAGAGGACATGGACCTTCCTTTTCAATGGTTTTCTGAATCCAGACTATGGTTCATGACTCCTCAGAGGGGCCATGAAGAACGAGTCATGGAGAATCTGGCCAGTCTCCACAAAGGTTGCAGGAGGCTAGAAATACTTATCTATGGAGGCAGCCAGGTCAGGATCCCTTAACCACCGACACTGAACATTAGGGGTACCGGGAATGAGGGCAGGAATCCCAGAATCAGGTCCCGCCTACTCATTTTAATTGGCTTACGACTCTCCGAAAATTAAGCCCAAAGTGTCCAATGAGAATCACCCCACATTCTGGGTGGGATTCTCTCAGCCCACGGCCGGGCCGGAGAATACCCTGACCGGCGCGAATCGCGCCATGCCGCCCCGACGCCAGCACGCGATTCTCCGCAGAGCGCATTGGCGGGGTGGTTGGCGCGGTGCTGGATGGGGGCCTCTCTGCCAGGCCGTCCGGCCGATTCATGGCCCGAGATGGGCCGAGCGGTCATGAAAACGGCGAGTTCTGCCAGCGCTGTCCACACCTGCTCTCAGCCAGCAGGACTCGGCGGCATGCACGGATCCCAGTTTGCGCCAGGAATAGCAGCTGGAACGGTGTGAACCACTCCAGTGCTGTGCTGGCCCCCTGTAGGGGCCAGAATTAGTCATGGGGTTGGCCAGTTCACGCCGTCGTAAAATGCGACACCATTTACGATGGCGTGGACACTCTGCCGTGGGATTTGAGAAACCCGCCCCCTATACCTCCACACAGAATCACAGAATGGTTACGATGCAGAATGAGACTACTTAGCCCATCATGTCTGCACCGACTCTCCAAATGAGCTAATTAACTTTTTGGTCTCTAATTGCCCCAACTATTTCCATGGTCTTTATGTATTTATAAAATAACCTTGGGCTTTCCATGGTTTTACTTCCCAATATCTTTTTCTGCCCTCTCTTTGCTTTTAATTTCTTTTTTAATTTCACCCCACGCACTTTTGATATTCTTCATACTTTCTAAAGTCTTGTACCACAGCATCTTGCTGCCTTTAGCTGTCCTCCTCTCCCAAACCCTGGCAGACGAACTGTATCTGAGCATGCAAGGATATCTTTGAAAACCTTCCCCACTCAAAACCCAAGTCCACAGCAGGGTAAAGCTGGCTGCTGATTGGCTTCAATGGAGAGACCAACTCTCTTTCACCTTGGAACTAAATGAGTGGTTTAAAGAGCAGTGTTTTAAACTCAGCATTCTCAACAGTTTTCTGGGACTTTGGAGACTCTCGTCTATCCACTGTCAGCACACAGGTTGCTGCAATTGTCTCCAAGTGCAAATATCTTGCACGTTCTTCTCTGTGAAACAATCTGGGTCCCCTTTAATCTCTACCAATCATAGAATTTACAGTGAAGGAGGAGGTCATTCGGCCAATCGAATCTGCACCGGCTCTTGGAAAGAGCATCCTACTTAAGCCCATGCCTCCACCCTATCCCTGTAACCCAGTAACCCCACCTCACCTTTTTTGGACACTAAGGGCTATTTAACATGGCTAATCCACCTAACCTGCACATCTTTGTTAATCAAACCACCCTGACTTGCTGTCAGACAGGAAGGTCCCATGACTTTCATTTTACCTTGAATTAAAGACACAATCCCAAAACATTTTATAAGCCTCATAATTGAAATACTACCAACATTGTTTCTACATAATAAGTTAGAATATATTCATATCTTTATAGCAACACAAATACTGTCATGTTTTTCCACCAATTTGATAATTTAATTTCCTATATTAAACTATAATGCATTTTACAAACACCTAGAGTATGATTGAGTTCTTTGTTTTTGACTGAACAAAGAAGTCCCATTAAATAACTTAAATATTGGTCACAAATCCATTTCAGATTTCTTTAAAGATGTGCACCGTATAGGATATCTTTTAGGTGAGTCTGGGCATATTTCGTTCAAAAGTCGGAGGGCATTTTTAAAAACTTAATTAATAGGTTAGATTGACAATGTAATGTTGGCAACGTTCAGAGTAAGATTTGACGTAAGTTAGTTATGATATTGTATCTAATATTTTTGGGGTTATTTTTAAGGCACAAGTTTAGAGAATTAGAGAATAACACACAGTAGGAGGAGTTTTTTTGGCTCACTGTTTCATTGCCAGCTCTTTCCCTAGAGCTCTGCAATTTTTTTCCTCCTTTAGTTATTTATCTAATTCAGGTCCACGGGGTTGATCTTGGCTATGGAAGGACTTTCTTATGAGGCGAGGTTGAGGAGGTTAGGCTTGTACTGATTGGAGTTTAGAAGAGTAAGAGGCGACTTTAATGAAACGTATAGGATTCTCAGGGGGCTCGACAGGGGAGATGCTGAGAGGATGTTTCTCCTTGTGGGAGAGTCTAGGATCAGAGGGCAGAATCTCAGTCAGGAGTCGCCCATTCAAGACAGAGATAAGGAGGAATTTCTTCTTTCAGAAGGTAGTGAATCTGTGGAATTCTTTACTGCAGAGAGCTGTAGAGGTTGGGTCGTTCAGTATGTTCAAGGGTGAGATAGACAGGTTTCTAATCAGTAAGGGAATCAAGGGTTATGGGGACAAGGTGGGAAAGTGGAGTTGAGGATTATCACATCAAATCAGTCATGATCTCATCAAATGACGAAGCAGACTCAGTGAGCTCAAGGGTCTACATCTGCTCCCACATCTTATTGTCTTATGGTCTAATTCCTTTTTTGAAAGCTATAATTGAATCTGCTTTCTCCTCGGAGGGCACGCTGAGTAAAAAAAAACATCTTCCTTTTGGTTCCTCGACAATTATCGAAGGTCGTGCCCTTTGGCTGCTGACCCTTCTGCTACTGGAAGCTGTTTTCTCTGCATATGAGGGGCCAGTTCATATGGATCGGTGAATTTTTCTTCAGCTCACCATTGCAGGTCACTGTCTGTGCGTTGCTGTGATTGACTACTTTGTGATTCTGTCACCCTCCATTTGTTCCAGACTTGATGTACAGAGTGGAACTTGCAGGCGGCCTGGGAGCCATTCTCCTCCTGATCACCTTTCTTGTGACAATATACAAATGCTACAATATTGAAATGATGCTGTTTTACCGGAGCCATTTTGGAAGCGATGAAACTGAAGATGGTAAGTAGACACACATTCTAATGATGCCTTGCTTCTCTATGATATGCGGCAATTCTTGAATTTAGATTTGACGTACTTGTACAGGAATTTGCTTATTACCTGTTACGGCAGTGATCTCTTTTGTTGCAAGCTCAGATCCTCACAGGGTATTCATGTAACCATTTTTCATCAGTTAAGTACAAGTGAAATAAAATGTTCTATTAACCAAAAGAGACGGTTTCTTGCCAGACATCTGTCCACAGGATAATACTTTAATTTAACAAAATGTCTAACCATACGCTGTTGTCATATTTTTCATAACACCAATCACACCACAAGTGTTTTTTGTGCTGTTGTATATTTTGCTGCATGACAGCTCTACCAGAAAGTCATTTGTGTGGACAAGATAATTTGTTTGAAGCTTTTGGCTCCATTTTAACTTTTTTGTTTCTGTTACCAAGCACATATTTCCTCCAGCGTTGGGTGGAGACTGAAAGGGGTCATCAGTTACTAAAGCCAGTGATCCTGCCACGAGACAAAAAAATTGTTGCTTATAAATATAGAATTTTTTAAACATGTTGCTGCCTGTTAAGGAATGAAAGTGAAAGTTACTGGGCACAGTTTGCTTTTATGCCTGACTGATTCACCTGAGGAAGGAGCAGTGCTCCGAAAGCTAGTGATTTGAAACAAACCTGTTGGATTTTAACCTGATGTTGTAAGACTTCTTTATGTCTGAGGATCTGTGCTGGGTCCCCTATCGTTTGTCATTTATATAAATGACATACATGACTATGTGGCTGGTAGGATCAGTAAGTTTGTGGATGACACAAAGATTAGCCGGGTGGTTAACAGTGAAGTTGAGTGTCTTAGGTTACAGGATGATATGGGCGGGCTGGGCAAATGGACAGAAAAGTGGCAGATGAAATTTAACCCTGAAAAGTGCGAGGTGATACACTTTGGAAGGCGTAATGTAACAAGGAAGCATTCAATGAACGGCATGACACTGAGAAGTTCTGAAGAACAAAGGGACCTTGGCGTGCTTGTCCATAGGTCTCCAAAGGCAGAAGGGCAGGTTAATAGGTGTAAAAGACATATGGGACACTTGCCTTTATCAATCGAGGCATTGATTACTAAAGCAGGGAGGTCATGTTGGAGTTGTATAGAACTTTGGTGAGACCACAGCTGGAGTGCTGTGTGCAATTCTGGTCACCACGAAGGAAGGATGTGATTGCACTGGAGGGGGTGCCGAGCTGATTCACCAGGATGGTGCCTGGGATGGAACATTTAAGTTATGAAGAGAGGTTAGATAGGCTTGGCTTCTATTCGCTGGAGCAGAGAACACAGAAGGGCGACCTGATCGAGGTGTATAAGATTATGAGGAGTATGGACAAGGTGGATAGGGAACAGCTGTTCCCCTTCATTAAAGGGGCAGTTACGACGGGATCAGGGGCAGGAGGTTTCGGGGGGATTTGAGGAAAAGCATTTTTTACCCAGAGAGTGGAGATGGCACTGCCTGGGAGGATGGTACAGGCGGGTTGCCTCACGTCCTTTAAAAAGTACCTAGTTGAGCACTTGGCACATCATAGAATTCAAGGCTGTGGGCCAAGTGCTGGCAAATGGGATTAGGTGGGCAGGTCAGGGCCCTTCATGCGTTGGTGCAGATTCGATGGGCCAAAGGGCCTCTTAAGCACTGTATTATTCTGTGATTCTATTCGCAAATCCAAGTTTTAAAAAACCCCTCAGCGGAATTCTCTGTCAGCGGGATCCTCCACTCTGCCGGCAGCGGACCCACGCCCGCGGGTTTCCCGACGGCGGAGGGTGGCCACAATGGGAAAGCACATTATCCAGCTGCAGGAACGGAGAATCCCGCTGCCGGCAGGGGAGCGTCGCTCCGGAAAACACAGCTGGCAAACCGGAGAATCCCGCACCCTGTCTGAACAACCTTTTATTTTGGCTGTCATTTTTCGCATTATAGAATAGTTATGCTAGTTACCTTTAGATTTGCTAGTTGATAGGAAAGTCACTGAAACGCGTAAACATCTAAACTCTGTTATGGAGTGGATAGTCTCTGAATACACTCAAATATATTTATTTACAACCATGCAGGAGAACTGCTTTCCTGATTTTGAAAGCAGGGGATGAATTTGTTTCTGTGCATATGTGTTCCACAGGATTTCAGTCTGAATGGCAAAGGCATCTGCAGTAACACTTCAATACTTTTTAGATTATGCTAGCAGATTTCCCATGATCTTGCTCATAGTGAGTCAAAGTTGCACATTGAAGTGTAACATCTGCAGAATAAAAGAAACTGAGTGGAAGGCTTATGAAAATAGCGTACTGCACCCAAGACTTTGAATGCCTGTGATAATATATTTAATGCAGGATCTTTGTTTAATTTGGATGTAATAAATGTTGCACACAAGCGCTATTTGCCAAGTGCTCAGTACAAATTCCTTTAAACATGCCCAACTCACATCTCAACGGACTAAACCTGATGTTCTCTGCTTTGAGTGCTGAAGGGAGAGCTTTATCTGGTTCAGTGAAACAAATAGGAGTATCAAAATGCACGGCAGGCAGGCTAGCGGTGAGTACAGTAAACTGCAAGCTTTGCAGACGTAGCTGGTCCTTTTTGTTTAGGAATTCTCACACTGCATGCTATGGAGATAGACAGAAAGGTCGTGAATCATGGGCGTTGGAAATTAACGAACGTTGGAAATGTGACCAAGAAAGGCCGACAAACGTTTCCTCACCCTATTGATAACACAGCTGGCCAGGGCTTAAACATCTAAAATCAAGCAGATTTGTCTCGTATATCGCAACATCTTCAGCTCCCAGTCGGCAAACTTTGTGAGGCACACATCTGATCAGAATGCACCTGCTTTTACCTGCCAGGGAATGTGATTGTCAGACTGAGCCAAGATTCTGCTCCTGCTTACTATCAGGCAGTGCTGTGGATCATCAAGGCAAACTCTGCCAAGGCAGCTGGAGAATGACTCTGCTCCTCCAGAATCCCAATGATTTCCAGGCATTGCAGCTCAAATTGGCTTCTTAGCCTCTTTGTGGAATGTGTTTAATCTTTGACAGGGTAACATATTCATACCGAGCTGCCAGACATTCATGAAGGGGTGATGAGAATAATTGTTACTGCACCTAGAAACTTTTTGCAGTATTTCTTTGCTACTTTGAAAAACTGATGACAAATATATTCTATATTTGTCATGGAATCAATGCACAAGATATATGGTTAATGCCCTCAGAAGATGGGGCTCTAGCTCACTATAAAGAGCGCATAACCTAAGTTTCTCATCAGTGCCAAACTGATGCAGTGCTTCATTGTTCAACATTGCCAAAGTTTATGTGAGACACTGAACCAAATTGTCTGAAGTGATAGCATAATAGTATCCCTGCCTATATTAGAAGGCAAACTGGTTAGTTCTCTCTGTGTTTTGGCCAACATTTGTCCTTCAACATTTTTTATAAATTCATTTACGGGATTGACGCACTATCAATTATAACGAGATGAGAGTAGAGAGTAATCGAGGCTTTATTACACCGAGATGTGTGGCCTCCTACAGCAGCTGGTGAAATGGCTGCTGTTCGGAGAGCACACACATTTATACTCCGTCTACTGGGCGGAGCCAGCAGGCAGGGATCTACCCCCGCACCTGTAGTACAGGGGCCTTACCGTAATACCAATATATACAATATAATATAACAGTGGTGACTGCCACAGGGGTATCGGCATTTCTGTCTGGGCCAGCATTTATTGCCCTCCCAGGTTTCCCTTCAGAAGGTGGTGGTAGGCTGCCTTCTTGAACCGCTGCAGTCCCTGAGGTGTTAGGCAGGGAATTCCAGGATTTTGTCCCAGTGACAGCAAAGGAACGGTGACATATTTCCAAGTCAGGATGGTGAGTAACTTGGAGAGGAACCTCCAGGTGTTGGGGTTCCCAGGTATTTGATACTCTTGTATTCTAGATAGTAGTAGTTTTGGGTTTGGAAGGTGCTCTCCAGGGAACCTTGGTGAGTCCCTGCAATGCATCTTGTAGATGGTACTCACGGCTGCCACTGTTCATCGGTGGTGGAGGGAGTGAATGTTTGTGTAATGGGTAACAATCGAGTGGACTGATTTTTTCCAGATGGTGTCAAGTTTCCTGAGTGTTGTTGGAGCTACACTCATCCAGGCAAGTGGAGAGTATTCCATTACACCCCTGACTTGTGCCTTGTAGACGGTTGTCAGGCTTTGAGCAATCAGGGGGTGAGTTACTTGTCATAGGATTCCTAGTCTTTGACCTGTTCAGGCAGCCACAGTATATAGCTAGTTCAGTTTATGGTATATGATAACCCCTAGGATATTGATAGTGGAGGATTTAGTGATGGTAATGTCATTGAATTTTGCCGGGGGTTGGTCAGATCCTCTCTTGTTGGAGATGGTCATTGCCTGGCACTTGTGTGGGGCCAATGTTACTTGCCGCTAGTCAGCCCAAGCCTGGAGATTGTCTAGGTCTTGCTGCCTTTGGATGTGAGGAGTCGGAAATGGTGCTGAACATTGTGCAATCATCAGTGAACATCCTCACTTCTGACCTAATGATGGTACGTAGGTTATTAATGACGCATCTGAAGAAGGTTGGCCAGGACAACATTCCTCTCCTGAGGAATACCTACAATGATGACCTGGAGCTGAGATGATTGATATCCATCCACCACAACCATCTTCCTTTGTGCCAGGTCTGACTCAAACCAGCAGAGGTTTCCCCCTGATTTCCATTGACTCCAGGGGCATAACGATCCTGGCGCAAGGTTTGCTAGTGTCACACAGAGGGTTTAAACTAATGTGGCAGAGGGGTGAGAACCGGAGCAATAGGTCAGAAGGTGAAATGACTGAAGGGGAACTAGAGGATAGGGCCAGTAAGACTCAGTGGGAGAGCAGGCAAGGTGATGTTGTGGAACACAGTGGGCCTGGTGGTCTGAAGTGCATTTGTTTCAATTTGAGAAATATAACAGGTAAAGCTGATGAACGTAGAGCTTGGATTAGTACTTGGAACTATGATGTTGTTGCCATTACAGAGACTTGGTTGAGGGAGGGACAGGATTGGCACCTTAACGTTCCAGGATTTAAATGTTTTAGGTGGGATAGAAGGGAATGCAAAAGGGATGGGGGAGTTGCATTACTGGTTAAGGAGAATATCACAGATGTACTGCAGGAGGACACCTCAAGAGGGCTCATGCAGTGAGGCAATATGGGTAGAACTCAGGAATAGGAAGGATGTAGTCGCAATTTTGGGGGTTTACCATACACCTCCCAACAGCCAATGGGAGATCGAGAAGCAGATATGACAGCAAATTTGGGAAAGGTGTAAAAGCAACCAGAGTTGTTATGGTGGGTGATTTTAACTTCCTCTATATTGACTGGGATTCACTTCATGCCTGGAGCTTGGATGGGGCAGAGTTTGTAAGGAGCATCCAGGAAGGCTTCTTGAAACAATATGTAGATTGTCCAACTAGGGATGGGGCTGTACTGGACCTGGTATTGACAAATGAGCCCAGCAGGTGGTCAAAGTTTCAGTAGGGGAGCAGTTCGGGAACAGTGACCATAATTCAGTAAGTTTTAAGGTACTGTTGTATAAAGATAAGAGCAGTCCTTGGGTGAAGGTGCTAAATTGGGGGAAGGCTAATTATAAGTCCATTAGGCAGGAACTTAAGAATCTAGGTTGAGGGCGGATGTTTGAGGATAAATCAACATCTGGCATGTGAGAGGTTTTCAAATGTCAGTTGATTGGAATTCAGGACCGGCATGTTCCTGTGAGGAAGAAGGATAAGTATGGCAAGTTTCTGGAACCTTTTAAAACGAGGGATATTGTGAGCCTCGTCCAAAAGAAAAAGGGAAACATTTGTAGGGGGAAGAAGGCTGGGAACAGACAAAACCCATGAGGAATATAAAGAAATAGGAAGGAACTTAAGCAAGGAGTCGGAGGGTTTAAAGGGGTCACAAAAAGTCATTGGCAAACAGGATTAAGGAAAATCCCAAGGCTTTTTATCTGTAAATAAAGAGCAAAAGGGTAGCCAAGGAGAGGGTTGGCTCAGTCAAGGACAGGGAGATAATCTAAGTGGAAATGCCAGAGGAAATGGAAGAAGTACTAAATGAGTACTTTGCATCAGTATTCACCAAAGAGGAGGACATAGTGGATGATGAGTCTGGGAAGGGTGTAGAGGTAGTCTGGGTCACACTGAGATCAAAAAGGAGGAGGTGTTGGGTGACCTACCCCAGAATACTGAGGGAAGCAAGGGAGAAAATTGCTGAGGCCTTTATAGAAATCTTTGTATCCTCAATGGCCATAGGTGAGGTTCTAGGGAACTGGAGAATAGCTAATGTTGTTCCTTCGTTTAAGAAGAGTATCAAGGATAATCCAGGAAATTGCAGGCCAGTGAGCCTTACATCAGTGGGGATTCTTCAAGACAGGATTTACTCCCATTTGGAAGCAAGTGCAGTGCGGTACTTACCTTTGTTCTTTAGCTAGGGCTCCTTGATGCCATACTCGGTCAAATGCTGCCTTGGTGTCACTCTCACCTCACCTCTGCAAATCAGCTCTTTGGTCCATGTTTGAAAGCCAATTAAAAACAAAATACTGCAGACGCTGGAGATCTGAAATAAAAACAAATGGGCAGAATTTAGAGGACTCATTCGCCGTGGGCACAAATCCCGTTATGGTTGTTAAACCCCACGAGAAGGTGAATGATATTGGGATTTGTGCCAGCGAGATCTCGGTTTGAACCTTTACCCATCACATGCAGGTCATCCTTTTATGGGCATTGACCTGATGCCCACGAATGTTACGACATTTTAAATATGCTTAAAAGGCTTTTTGCAGCAACATCCGCCCACGGCACATCCTCCCACCCAGTCGATGTGACTTAACTGTTGATTTTCAAAGACGAGAACCAGTCATGATGACCATGCCAGGGACGGGGAGGTGCGTATCATTCCCATGGCATGAGGGATAAGGTAAGGCAGTGCTTTGGCACATCCTCCTGGCACCCTGGCACTGCCAACCTGGCACTTCCACAGTGTCAGGAGCAGTGCCAGACTGACACTGCCAGGTGCGGGCCCTCTGCGGTGCCCTATTGGGGGGGTTCCTCTTATATGTGGTGTGGGTGGGGGGCAGACGATGGTGATGGTTGTTGGAGGGGGTTGTCTATGTATTGTGGCAGGAGGGAAGTGGAGACTGTGGAACGGTGTTGGACGGTGCCAGTGACTGGGATGAGGGGGTGGTACCAATGAGCGTGGGAGTGTTCCATTGCCGCCGGGGGGGTGGGGGTTGGTTGTACACTCATCTGCGAGTGGGTGTTGGCGGGCGTTTTCCTTGTCCGCCTGGTGGGGGTGGGGGGGCTCCGTAACTCCTTGGGAGGGTCCTAATCTCCGTGGGGGGGGGGGTGACTTTAATGTAATTTTGAGATCGGAATTCCGTTTAAAAATATCATCCCGATCTCAGAATCCTGGTGTTGCCAGTGTGTTTAGGTCCCCCACCCCCCAGCTCGCTCCGTGGTCCTCGTCTGCACACTGACATTGAACAGAATACTGTTTAATCCGGCGAGAAAGGACATCTGTGAAGCCAGCGAGTTTCACACCGCCTTCCCTGCCTGACACAGCACTCTGTGCAATTTTGGGAAAATTCTGCCCAAAGAGTCCTCGAGAAACTCAGCGGGTCTGACAGCGCCAATGGGGAGAGAAATAGAACTAATATTTCAAGTCCAATATGGCTCTTCTTCTGAACAAGTGAAATGTTGAACTTCAAACTCTGTTTCTCTCTCCAGTGATGGTGGCAGACATTGAATCATAGAGTTTTACAGCATAAAGAGACACTCTTTGTGTCTGTACCAGCCATCAATCACCTATCTATTCTAATCCCATTTTCCAGCACTTGCTCTGTAGCCTTGTACGCTGTGGCGTTTCAAGTGCTCCTCTTAATGCTTCTCGAATGCTGGGAGGATTCACACCTCTACCACCCTTTCAGACAGTGAGTTCCAGATTCCCACCACCCTCTGGGTGAAATCGTTTTTCCTCAAAACCCCTCTAATTCTCATGCCCCTTACTTTAAAATCATATGCTCCCTGGTTACTGACCCCTCTATTGAGGGGAAAATGTCTTCCTCTGTCCTTCATAATTTTGTGCACCTCAATCAGGTGGGTCCTTCAGCCTTCTCTGCTCCAATAGCCCCAGTCTAACCAGCCTCTCTTCATAGCTGAAACGCTCCAGCCCAGAGAGCATCCTGGTGAATCTCCTCTGCACCCTCTCTAGTGCAGTTACATCCTTGACCTGTGCGTTTTAAGGGGCACGATCTATCGGTTTCATCGCGCCCGACTTGGGACATGACGAGGCTGGTAATTCGCACGAAAGGTCTCTCACGAGATAGTCTGGCCTCACCACACCCGCGAAATCTGGATTCTGTCCATTGAGGTCGGGATCCAGATTTGCATATTCAAGAGAGCAGTTAGTCTCACATGAATATGTCTGCGCCGGACCTACCCAACGCCCGGGATCGAATGACCTCTCCTCGGAGATCTCGGGCGGGCGCCATATAGCACTGGTTTATCCAGGGTTCCCTCTACTTGCCACCTTATCTTTCATCCTCACAGGTACATGCCAGTCCTGAATTCTAATCAACTGACATTTGAAAGCCTCCCACATGCCAAATGTTGATTTTCCCTCAAACAGCCTCGCCCAATCAACATTCGCCAGACCCTGTTTAATGCTGTTATAATTAGCCTTCCCCTGAGGACCACTTTTGTCCTTTTCCATAAGCAGCTTAAAACTTGCGGAATTATGATCACTGTTTCCGAAATGATCTCCTCCTGAAACTTCGATCACCTGGCCGGGCTCATTCCCGAGCACCTTTGAACTACCTAGTATGGCGGGTGGGGGGGTCTAAAAGGCCCCTTCCCGAGTTGGACTATTTACATATTTTTTCAAGAAACCCTCCTGGACGCGCCTTACAAATTCTGCTCTATCCATGCCTTCAACAGTAAGTGTGTCCCCAGTGAATATAGGGAAAGTTAAAATCACCCACCACAACAACCCTATTGTTTATGCATCTTTCCAAGATCTCTGTGCATATCTGCTCCTCTATCTCCCGCTGGCTGTTAGGAGGTCTGTAGTAAACCCCAACATTGTGACAATCCCTTCCTATTCCAGAGCTCTACCCAGTTTGCCTCGCTGCCTGAATCCTCCCTTAGCACAGCTGTGATATTCTCCTTAACCAACACCCCCCCCATTTGCAACCCCTCCATCCTGCCTGAAGTATCTAAATCCTGGAATGTTGAATTGCCAATCTTATCCCTCTTTCAACCAAGTTTCTGTAATAGCAACAACATCACAATTCCACATACTAATCCAAGCTCTAAGTTAGAACACAGAACAGTACAGCACAGAACAGGCCCTTCGGCCCTCGATGTTGTGCCGAGCAATGATCACCCTACTCAAACCCACGTATCCACCCTATACCCGTAACCTCCCCCCCTTACTTTTTAGGACACTACGGGCAATTTAGCATGGCCAATCCACCTAACCCGCACATCTTTGGACTGTGGGAGGAAACCGGAGCACCCGGAGGAAACCCACGCACACACGGGGAAGGACGTGCAGACTCCGCACAGACAGTGACCCAGCCGGGAACTGAACCTGGGACCCTGGAGCTGTGAAGCATTTATGCTAACCACCATGCTACCGTTCATGTGTTTTACCTGAAATACTCCTCGTATGAAAGTAATGCACTTCAGCCCACCAGCCCCGCTGCATTGACCAACCACTCCCTGCCTGTTCTTACTGGCCTTAGTCTGTAGTTCTCCCTCAGTTATTTCTCCCGCTGCCCTACTGCTCTGGACCCCCCCCCCCCCCCCCCCCCCCCCCCCCCACCCGCCATACTAGGCAGTTCAATCTGTTTCTCTGCCTTCCACTTTTCTCCTTACTAGCTTTTGTTTCTCTCCCCTCTTTGCTACCCTCTGACTTCCTGCATTGGTTCTATCCCCCTGCCACATTAGTTTAAACTAATCAGCAGACGACACGCCGCACCTGCAGAAGCTGTGGTAAAAACTTTGAAACACAGCCAATCTACCCATGGCATCCCAGATGATGTGGTGTTGGACAATGGAGCAGAGATTATGAATGAACATTTCTGACAGTTTGCAGCAGAATATGGATTTGGCCATTAGGCCAGTTCCCCGCACATCCACAGGCAGAGTGATGGGTCAAAACCATCAAAACGTTAATGGAAAAGAACAATGACTTAAGAGATAGTCAGACTTAATTACAGGGCAATGCCATTTAGAAGTAACATTGCACCAGCCAAATTACTGTTTGGGAGGATTAAGGCTCAAAGCCCAACTTCCTTCACTCCAACATAGTCTCAGACCCAACACCACTTTACGCAGCCATGACCGAACAAGGTGCCAGGAGCAAATACACAAAGAGAAGCAGTCCAGCTCGTATAATGACTGACTAAGTGCAGGAACAGTGCCCCTATGAGAAGCAGGGAAAATGTTCCACATCAGAGTCTGCCAGGCACAAGTATGGCCATACACAGACCCAGCAACCATGATCATACCCTGTCAAAAACCACTTGAGGGGCTCTTTAAAGGAATAGAGAGGCCCTGATACCTTTGGGTGTTACAGGGAACCAATCCTTCCAGTATTATTCTGATGAGACTGATGGCATGGATTGTGCTGCCTAGGTCCCCAGAAAGGTTGCTCACAGTGGCACTGCTGCCTCACAGAGCCAGGGACCCGGGTTCAATTCCAGCCTTGGGTGAATGCAGTGTCTGCGTGGGTTTCCTCCGGGTGCTCCGGTTTCCTCCCACAGTCCAAGGATGTGCAGCTTAGGTGGATTGGCCATACTAAATTGCCCCTTAGTGTCCCAAGATGTGCAGCTGAGGTGGGGATATGGGGATAGGGCGGGGGTTTAGGCCTAAATAGGGTTCTGTTTCAGAGGGGCCAGTTCAAACTCGATGGGCTGAGTGCCCTCCTTCTGCAAAGTAAGGATTCTATGGATTCTATGAAGTTCAGGAACCGGTTGTACTCCAGCAAACCCAACAGAGAACACTCAGGACGAGATCGGCGAGAGTTATCAAAGTGCCAGACAATCTGTGACGTTATGACTTTGGGAGGAGTTGCTGGGAATGTAAATTGCTTTGTAAATAGTTTAACAAAGAAATTGGACAGATTTGAAATTGTACTGAGTAAAGGGTGCATGGTTATGTTAATGAGAACGTATGCAGAACGTTACTGAAACATGGTTAAAGGATGGTCACGACTGGGAGTTAAATATCCGAAGGTATCAAAATATTCGGAAGGACAGGATGGATGGTAAGTGAGGTGGTGTAGCTCTGTTATTTAAGGATGACATCCGGGCAATAGTAAGGGATGACATCGGTGCTATGGAGGATAAGGTTGAATCCATTTGGGTGGAAATCAGGCGAAGTAAGGCGAAAAAGTCACTGATGGGAGTAGTCTATCGGCCACCAAATAGTAACGTTATGGTGGGGCAGGCAATAAACAAAGAAATAACTGATGCATGTAGAAATGGTACAGCAGTTATCATGGGGGATTTTAACCTACATGCCGATTGGTTTAACCAGGTTGGTCAAGGCAACCGTGAGGAGGAATTTATAAAATGTATCCGCGATAGTTTCCCAGAGCAGTATGTAATGGAACCTATGAGGGAACAAGCGGTCCTAGATCTTGTCCTGTGTAATGAGACAGGATTGATTCATGATCTCATAGTTAGGGATCCTCTTGGAAGGAACAATCACAATATGGTGGAATTTAAAATACAGATGAAGGGTGAGAAGATAAAATCAAATACTAGTGTTTTGTGTTTAAACAAAGGAGATTACAATGGGATGAGAGAAGAACTAGCTAAGGTAAACTGGGAGCAAAGACTTTATGGTGGAACAGTTGAGGAACAGTGGAGAACCTTCCAAGCGATTTTTCATAGTGCTCAGCAAAGGTTTATACCAATAAAAAGGAAGGACGGTAGAAAGAGGGAAAATCGACCATGGATATCTAAGGAAATAAGGGAGAGTATCAAATTGAAGGAAAACGCATACAAAGTGGCAAAGATTGGTGGGAGACTAGAGGACTGGAAAATCTTTAGGGGGCAAGAGAATGCTACTAAAAAAGCTATAAAGAAGAGTAAGATAGAGTATGAGAGTAAACTTGCTCAGAATATAAAAACAGACAGTAAAAGTTTCTACAAATATATAAAACAAAAAAGAGTGGCTAAGGTAAATATTGGTCCTTTAGAGGATGAGAAGGGAGTTTTAATAATGGGAGATGAGGAAATGGCTGAGGACGGTAGCATGGTGGTTAGCATCAATGCTTCACAGCTCCAGGGTCCCAGGTTCGATTCCCGGCTGGGTCACTGTCTGCGCGGAGTCTGCACGTCCTCCCCGTGTGTGCGTGGATTTCCTCCGGGTGCTCCGGTTTCCTCCCACAGTCCAAAGATGTGCGGGTTAGGTGGATTGGCCAGGCTAAATTGCCCTTAGTGTCCTAAAAAAAAAAAAATGTTAATGGGGGTTGTTGGGTTACTGGTATAGGGTGGATACGTGGGCTTGAGTAGGGTGATCATTGCTCGGCACAACATTGAGGGCCGAAGGGCCTGTTCTGTGCTGTACTGTTCTAGTTCTAATTCTAATTCTAACTGAACAGGTTTTTTGGGTCGGTCTTCACAGTGGAAGACACAAATAACATGCCAGTGACTGATAGAAATGAGGCTATGACAGGTGAGGGCCTTAGAGGATTGTTATCACTAAGGAGGTAGTGATGGGAAAGCTAATGGGGCTAAAGGAGACAAGTCTCCTGACCCTGAATGCATCCCAGAGTGCTAAAAGAGATGGCTAGGGAAATTGCAGATGCACTAGTGATAATTTACCAAAGTTCACTAGCCTCTGGGGTGGTCCCGGTGGATTGGAAATTAGCAAACGTGACACCGCTGTTTAAAAAAGGAGGTAGGCAGAGAGCGGGTAATTATAGACCAGTGAGCTTAACTTCGGTAATAGGGAAGATGCTGGAATCTATCATCAAGGAAGAAATAGCGAGGCATCTGGTTCGAAATGGTCCCATTGGGCAGACGCAGCATGGGCAGGTGGTGCCTAACTAATTTAGTGGAATTTTTCGAGGACTTTACCAGTGCGGTAGATAACGGGGAGCCAATGGATGTGGTATATCTGTATTTCCAGAAAGCCTTTGACAAGGTGCCACATAAAAGGTTGCTGCATAAGATAAAGATGCATGGCATTAAGGGTAAAGTAGTAGCATGGATAGAGGATTGGTTAATTAATAGAAAGCAAAGAGTGGAGATTAATGGGTGTTTCTCTGGTTGGCGATCAGTAGCTAGTGGTGTCCCTCAGGGATCAGTGTTGGGCCCACAATTGTTCACAATTTACATAGAGGATTTGGAGTTGGGGACCAAGTGCAATGTGTCCAAGTTTGCAGATGACACTAAGATGAGTGGTAAAGCAAAAAGTGCAGAGGATACTGGAAGTCTGCAGAGGGATTTGGATAGGTTAAGTGAATGGGCTAGGGTCTGGCAGATGGAATACAATGTTGACAAATGTGAGGTTATCCATTTTGGTAGGAATAACAGCAAACGGGATTATTATTTAAATGATAAAATATTAAAGCATGCTGCTGTGCAGAGAGACCTGGGTGTGCTGGTGCATGTCACAGAAAGTTGGTGCAACAGGTGATTAAGAAGGCAAATGGAATTTTGTCCTTCATTGCTAGAGGGATGGAGTTTAAGACTAGGGAGGTTATGCTGCAATTGTATAAGGTATTAGTGAGGCCACACCTGGAGTATTGTGTTCAGCTTTGGTCTCCTTACTTGAGAAAGGACGTACTGGCACAGGAGGGTATGCAGAGGAGATTCACTAGGTTAATCCCAGACCTGAAGGGGTTGGATTACGAGGAGAGGTTGAGTAGACTGGGACTGTACTCATTGGAATATAGAAGGATGAGGGGGGATCTTATAGAAACATATAAAATTATGAAGGGAATAGATAGGATAGATGCGGGCAGGTTGTTTCCACTGGCAGGTGAAAGCAGAACTAGGGCGCATAGCCTCAAAATAAGGGGAAGTAGATTTAGGACTGCGTTTAGGAGGAACTTCTTCACCCAAAGGGTTGTGAATCTATGGAATTCCTTGCCCAGTGAAGCAGTTGAGGCTCCTTCATTAAATGTTTTTAAGGTAAGGATAGATAGTTTTTCGAAGAATAAAGGGATTAAGGGTTATGGTGTTCGGGCCGGAAAGTGGAGCTGTGTCCACAAAAGATCAGCCATGATCTAATTGAATGGTGGAGCAGGCTTGAGGGGCCAGATGGCCTACTCCTGCTCATAGTTCTTTTGGTCTTATGTTCTTCTGTTGCAGGCAGATGACCAAGTGGCTCCAAGAGTGACAGATGCAAAACAGCCTGTATCTTAGGAAACATGTGCTTACCCAGAGGGCTTTGGAAATAGTTCTGAATAAATAGTTTCAAGGAAAACTATATAGTGTCCATCTCAAGTTTAGCATGGAACAAACAAAATCTCTTCAAAGTATGATAAGGCACAACAAGACCTGATAACAGATTGAAGCATTGGCAGGATCCGTGAAACTTCTTCAAAACAGTCATGTTAAAGGCGTGAGTACGATAGCACAGTGATTAGCACTGTTGCTTCACAGCGCCAGGGTCCCAGGTTCGATTCCCGGTTTGGATCACTGTCTATGCGGAGTTTGCACGTTCTCCCCGTGTCCGCGTGGGTTTCCTCCGGGTGCTCCGGTTTCCTCCCACAAGTTCTGAAAGACGTGCTTGTTAGGTGAATTGGACATTCTGAATTCTCCCTCTGTGTACCCGAACAGGCGCTGGAGTGTGGCGACTAGGGGATTTTCACAGTAACTTCATTGCAGTGTTAATGTAAGCCTACCTGTGACACTAATAAAGATTATTAATATTATATTATAAGTTGTTGTTACCAACTGCCCAATTTTACAGCAGTGTTCAAAAGGGTAATAGACTAAAATAGTGATTATTTTCCCAAACACGTCTGGCTTTATGAGATGGAGACCTAATTATTAATATTTGTTACCTCTTTTCATTAACGCTAGAACTCAGGCCATGATGCTACATTCTCCACTCACCCCATTTGCCCCCATTCAGCCTTAAACTCAGCCAATGGTGGCAACTCTATTTTGATGACTGGAATTGTAAGTTCAATTGAATGGACAATCACTTGCACTGACAAAATAAGCATTCATTGCCATTACATTAACTATGTGGATTTAACGGTATTTAAACTCTCGGAATACTTTGCTGGTCAATGTTTTTTTCTTTAGCAGATTAATCACAACTTCAATTCAAAGGAGCTTCTTATCACTTGTTAATTATTATTTTAAGTAATAACAATAAATGCAGATGAGTTTGGTCATTTGATAATTTAACTCAGCCATCTGGATATAATGTACATAATATAATTTATATGCTTGTTAAATATTTACAAAGAAGCCCATTCCATGTACTGATCACTCTCTTAGAGTCTTAGTCTTAGATATTTGCAGCATGGAAACAGGCCCTTCAGCCCAGTTTGTCCATGCCGCCCAGTTTCTATCACTAAGCTGGTCCCACTTGCCCGCATTTGGCCCATATCCCTCGATACCTACCCTGCCCCTGTAACTGTCTCAGTGTTTTTTCAAATGGAAAAAATTATACCCACGTCTACCACTGCCTCTGGCAGTCCGTTCCAGATGCTCACCACCCTCTGTGTGAAAACATTTCCCCTCTGGTCTCTTTTGTATTTCTCCCCTCTCACCTTAAACCTATGCCCTCTAGTTCTAGACTCCTCTACCTTTGGGAAAAGATGTTGACTACTACCTTATCTATGCCTCTCAATTTATAGATTTGATAGGAGTATAAAAAAACTAGATAAAGGAATGCAAAAAGAGAGCAACTTTTCACATATTCATTCCATTTTAAATGAATTATTACCTGAGGTCCCTCAGATCACCCTTAAAAACCTCTTGCGAAAGAAAAATGGAATCACCCGTAAGCCTTCCTTTCACTCATTTGAACCCAATCAGTATTTAACCTCTCCCTTTCAAGCCATTTGACACCTGAAATTTATTGGTTGGGATATTAGCAGAGGAACATTAAGGACAAATATGCAACACCTGAACACATTTTGGTATTTCAGATAAAATATTAGGGACGGTAATCTTAAAATTGGGATCCCAGCACTTCAGTTAGGCCTCATAGGCCCTCCCTGCCGAGCTGGATGGGACTGTCTCCCCCCCCCCCCCCCCCCCCCCCCCCAAACCCCCAGATCCTCTGGAGCAGTGCAGGGTCTGGAGCCTGGGAACAATGAGAAAGGGGTGGAGAACTGTGAGCACTCGAGGGAATTGGGAATATTTGAGGGGACTAGTGGACCCGTGGATAACATATCCAGGAAATAGGACCAAACTACAGAGCAGAGGAATATGACACAAATAGGTAGCTCCTCTGTGGGTGTGAACCCAGCATAGACACAATGGACTGAATGGTCCCCGTGAAACTCTGTGATTTTATAATTACTGAAGCAAATGATTTCTCTAATGCTGAGCCACAGATAATTAGATGGCGGTGTACATGTCACAATCTGACCCTATGTGACCAGAAGCTAGATTGACTTTAGCATGGTTTCCTTTTACTTGCTGTGTCGAAGCCTTGGAGGAGCTGAAAATGCACAAACTCAAGCAATCTAAAAGAAATTTGTGCTGAATCAAGTCCAAACAAAGCAGAGCACTGTGTTGACCTGATGCCGTCAAGTGACCCAATTTGGATAAGGTTGACATCCACCATAGGCTGTTGTTCATCTGCAACAATGACACCATTTTATTTAACACCAGTCATGTGTTTCGGTCTATCACAGTTAAATTATTTCTGTTACGTCTTCCACATTTAATTTTGAAAGACTGCATGGGTGGATTATGAGCTTATTTTAATGCTAGTTTTATTTTAATCTCTCCAGATAATAAAGAATACGATGCATATCTGTCCTATACCAAAATCGACCCTGACTCACTCACCCAGGAAAATAGGGATGAGGAACAATTCGCTTTGGAAATATTGCCAGAGGTCCTAGAGAAGCACTATGGCTACAAACTTTTTATTCCTGACAGGGATCTCATGCCAAGTGGAAGTAAGTAAATATTGCTTATTGATACCTTTGTGCGTTTGTGTTACAATGAGGGGAACTCTCCTGGCTGCATCATACCATCGGAATTTTTAAACAATGTTCTTTCACATGATATGGGCGTCACTGGCTAGGCCAACATTTATTGCCCATCCCTAATTGCCCATGAGAAGCCATCTTCTTGATCCACTGCAGTCCATGTAGTGTAGGTACACCTACAGTGCTGTTAGGGAGGGAGGTTTTGGATTTTAACATAACGACAGTGAAGGAGCGGCGATATATTTCCAAGTCAGGATGGTGTGTGGCCTGGAGGGGAACTTTCAGGTGGTGGTGTTCCTATCCATCTGCTAACCCTGTTCTTAATATCATGGTACAATCCTTCTGCCCCTTCCCACCACTGACTAAATGGAATATTCCAGCAAGGTAGAGGCTGGGAAAACAGAAACTGATAGGTAATGCAACTTTGCTATTCTAGTTAGCAGTACTATTCAAATTGAATAAATAGTCATTTAACTTCCAGAGTGGGACGACGGCTGCCTGAAATATTTTGCTACATCTTCAGGTTAAAGTCCAGCATTTCAGAAGAATGGACGGGAATATGCCTCATGCCAAGTATCTAGATCTTTACCGCCACTAGCGAGGCAAGTTGTTCATGATGTTTAGGACCCTGCCCTGGATCGCCCCTTGCCAAGAGGCTTAACAAACCCGATAGGTGTTGTAGTGATCTCTGTATGTAGTAAAGCATGATCAAGTAATGTTAAGCAAGTACAGGCAAATAATCACTAGATGGCCACACTACCAAGACCTATAAAAAGGTTTCCCCGCTCTTTCCAGGAGGAGAGTGTGTGTAGAGTGTGTTAGGAGTGTGGTGAGTACAGAAGGGAAACAGCTAGAGAGAAGAAGTTAACAGATCTTAGTATTATCTTTTTTAATAGTTTAATCTATAGTTATTTGTTTGTTTACTAGTTCAGTATTGAAATAAAAAGAACTCACTAGTTTATTTCATTTCATTTCATTTTTCATTTCATTTCATTTCATATTACTCATTAAATTATTTTGTCATCACCTGGAAGATTAAGTCTATATTTCAACAACTCGGCTAGACAAAAACGAGTAATATATATATTACAAAATCGTAATATACCAAGTGTGAAAGTTTGATCAGCACAGTTCAACCCCAGAAGAGGTATAAAATAACCCCCTGATCCCGATCGGAAACAAGCTGCTCATCAATCCAGATCTGGACATGCAAGACATCCCAGAAGAATGTTTCACCTATTTTGAGGCATCACGGATCATCAAGGAGATACAAAGCAAGAAGCCAGCAATACTTGGCTTTGGTTTGGCATTTCACCAACCCAATCCACCTTCTTGTAAATAAACAGTGAAGGATATCATCAATGGGAACAGCACCTTGTCCCACCATTGGAGTGTTCTATCAAGATGTGTTTCAATTACATGGAAAGATTTTTTAAAAAGCAGTCATCGGGTTGCAGAATTATTTCAAATAATTTACAGTGTGGAAGGAGACCATTCGGCCCTTCGAGTCTGCACTGGCCCTTGAAAAGAGCACCCTACTTAAGCCCGTACCTCCACCCTATCTGTCTGTGTGGAGCCTGCACATCCTCCCCGTGTGTGCGTGGGTTTCCTCCGGGTGCTCCGGTTTCCTCCCACAGTCCAAAGATGTGCAGGTTAGGTGGATTGGCCATGATAAATTGCCCTTAGTGTGTCCAAAATTGCCCTTAGTGTTGGGTGGGGTTGCTGGGTTATGGGGATAGGGTGGAGGTGTTAACCTTGAGTGGGGTGCTCTTTCCAGGAGCCGGTGCAGACTCGATGGGCCAAATGGCCTCCTTCTGCACTGTAAATTATATGTAATCCCCGTAACCCAGAAACCCCACCAAACCTTAAGGAGTGAATGGGGTGGAGAGGGGGTGGAGGGTTTGTGCAAAGTGTACATAGAATCATAGAATTTACAGTGCAGAAGGAGGCCATTCGACCCATCGAGTCTGCACTGGCTCTGTTGGTATGTATGTTGGCATGTTGGTATGCATACTATAAATCTTAAACAAAAAACTGTTTTGTTTAATCGTCACTCTTACTTTTATCGGGGAGTAATGAGTCCTGGTCAATACTTCTTCCTCAGTTAATGTTAGACAAACAGGTTACCCAATCATTATCATATTGCTGTTTGTGGGAGCTTGTTCTGTGCAAATTGGCTGCCACATTTCCTCCATTATGACCCTGCAAAAGTACTTTATTGGCTGTAAAGTGCTCAGATGGTTGTGAAAAGTGGTAGATAAATGGCATCTTTACATTTTATTTTGTGGCTCCATGAATATCAATCTGATTACACTTAGGGCATAGCAGGTGTGAGTGATGGGCCTGCCAAAAATTTGGAAAAGTAAGGATACACTTTCCATGGAGGGCCTGCAGCGTAGGTTCACCAGACGTATTCTGGGCACGGCAGGACTTTCATACGAGGAGAGATCGGGTGGACTGGGCCTGCACTTCCTGGAATTTGGAAGAATGAGAGGGGATCTCATTGAAACATGTAATATTCTGACAGGACAGGGTAAACTAGATGAAGGAGTGTTGTTTCCTCAGGCTGGCAGGCCTATTACAAGGGGTCACAGTCTCAAGATACGGGGCAGGCCATTTAGGACTGAGGTGAGAAGAAAATTGAGGTGGAGAACCTGTGGAATTCTCTACCACAGAAGGCTGTGGCGGTCAAGGCACCTAATGCATTCAAGAAGGATAGATTTCTGGACCCTAAAAGTGTCGAGGGGCATGGGAAAAGCCAGGAGTATGGCTTGAGATGGAGGATCAACCATCATATTGAATGGCGGAGCAGCCTCGAAGATCTGAATGGCCTACTCCTTTTTTTATGTTTCTATGGATAGAATCAGACTCCAACAGCTGATAAGTCTTGGCTAAAAGATTGAGTGATAAAAGCCTTAGAACAGACAGCAAGAGAAATGTTTTCACACAGAAAATGAAGGCTGTGGATTTTCCTTCTAGTGTTAGTGACAGAAAACTAGGTCAACATTCGAGATTAAATTGGATAGGTGGATGAAGGGATATAGAAATAGGCTGGGGAATTTGATTAGTCTAGTCACTGTTGTGGAAGGTGAACACCAAGGTGGACTGCTAGGGCTAAATGGCCTGCTGCCGTGTTCTATGTATTTCCATGAATGACTGTAGATGTGACACAAAGAACAAATGATCCATCAGCATCTGTGTATGGCATTTAACCAGACATTTTCATTGTCTTTCTTACCTTGCCCTGCGTATTGACCCAGCTGGAAGTTACTTCACTGTCACATGAGAGCACCATCTCATCTTCGACTGCCGTCGTCAGTTAACATATTCTCTCCTCCATTGTCAAAGCATTCATCTCAAATTTCTTATGGACAAGGTCCTAGTGCATTCAACAAGACAGTTGACTTTCATCTATTGCAAAGTCCTCCTCTTCTTCTCCTTTGAGCTGTTAAAGTGGCAGATTCGCTACCTGAGGAGACTGATAATTTACCACATAACTGTGTTATGTATGTGACTGTATAGCTGTTCTACTTCTACCTACTTATTGTGGCTTTTTAATTCTTTACTGGGAGATGGGCATCGTTGGCAAGGTCAGCATTTGTTGTCCATCGCTAACTATCCTTAAACTGAATGGTTTGCTCAGCCATTTAAGAGTGTAGGTAAGATTCAATCATGTTGCTCTGGATCTGGTATTAAATCTAGGCCAGAATATATAGTGATGTATTCTAATCACAATCAATGATAGCTGCCAAGATCACCATTACTGAGACAATGGGCAGGATTCTCTCTTCTCCAGCACTAAGATCAGGGGCTGGATTCTCTGTTTTTGGGACTATGTCCCCACGTGTCGTGAAAACTGTGGTCTTTAACGCCAGGAAAACTGCCGTCAAAAGGCCACAGATTCACAGCCTTGCAGGGGACTAGCAGGCAGCTGTTGTGGAGCTCGCAGCTCCAGCCGCCGATATAGCCCCCCCCCCCCGCACTTCCGGGTTAGAGGCCGTGCATGTGCACGACGGCGGCCTCCAGCGGCCGCGCCATGCTCCACGGTGGACTCACACCGCGGACCTGGACCACGGAAATAGTGCCCTCAATCGGCCACTCGCCCGACCCAGACCACCCACACACAAAATAACCCAGTCCGAAATGAGGGCCCCTGAACTCCGATCGTCCCATCCCCGACTTTGGCGGCCAGGAACTGAGTCCGCAGCCGCCAGGTGAGTTTTCCAAATGGCAGGACCACATTAGAAATACGCCGTCGGGAAATTGGACGGTCAGGGGCGACGAATAGCAGAGCAGGCCTCTGGCAATGGCCTCCGGTGGTGGATACTTGGCATGGCATGCTCTCCGAGTACGCCGCTTTTCGGGGGAGCAGCCAGAACCTGCGATTTCATGGGTGAAACTGGATTCTCCGCCCCATCGCCGAATGGGGCGGAGAATCCAACGCTATTTCGGCGTCAGGGTGTGGAGAATCCAGCCCTGAGAATTCCAATCGGACAGAGAATTCCTGATTGTGGCAAAATTTGGATTTGCGCTGGGCAGCAAACCAGTTGCGATTCGTTGTGCCCACTGCGTCGGCCTTAGTGGGCTTCCCGTCGTGACCCATCGTGACCATGCAAATAGTTCATTCGAACAATATTGCTTTCCATTGGCAGGCCGTATCATTCACAAGCCAGATGGGATTTTCGGCAATCCCCCCCCCCAGCCGAGAGTCCTGCTGGCGTGAATTACTGCAAGTATTTAAGAGTGCGGAACTGGCAGCTTGCAATCTGATGGGTAGCAGGGTGGTAAGCGTTCTCACAATAATTGCCAACAGGGTGCCAGTGCCGGTCCTTCCTATGTCAGGAGGGTATGTCAGGAGGGTATGTGCTCGGCTGGTGGGGCTCAGGACAGGTGCCTTCCTTGTGTTGGCCTCCTTTGGCCGCTCTCCCCATCCACAGCTTTAAAACCCATTGAAAAGATCAGTCGGTAAAAGTTAAAGGTTTCCCATAATAAAGTGAAAATGGGCTGGATTCTCCCCTAAACGGCGGGGTGGGGGCCCTGGCGGGATGGAGTGAACCACTCCGGCATCGGGCCTCCCCAAAGGTGCGGATTTCTCCGCTCATTTAGGGGCCAAGCCCTCATCTTGAGGGGCTAGGCCGACGCCGGTGTGGTTCCCGTCCCACCGGCTGGTGTGGAAGGCCTTTGGCACCACGCCAGCTGGAGCCGAAGGGACTTCGCCAGCCGGCAGAAATGCGCCGGAAGCGTCAGCGGCTGCTGAACTCATCCCCGCGCATGCGCTGGGGAGGGGGGTCACTTCCACGTCAGCCATCATGGAGGCTATGACTGACGCAGAAGGAAAAGAGTGCCCCCACGGCACAGGCCCGCCCACGGATGGGTGGTACCCCCTGGGGCCAGATGGCCCTGCGCCACCCCAGGACCCCAGAGCCCGCCCGTGCCGCCAGTCCCGCCGGTAAGGGAGGTGGTTTGATTCACGCCGGCGCGACAGGCATTACAGCAGCGAGACTTCGGCCCATCGCGGGCCGGAGAATCGCCGGGGGGGGCGCCATCCAGCGCGGCACGATTCCCGCCCCTCCTGAATCTCCGGTGCCGGAGAATTCGGCGGCCGGCAGGGGCAGGATTGACGCCGCTCCCCGGCGAGGAGTTCAGAGAATCCAGCCCAATGTGTTCATTTGGACCTTTATACCATTTAGACAGTCACTCATTATCTCATAAATACACATCACTCATAATAAAGTGAAAGTATCCATACCTACACCCCTAAACCTTTTAAACAGTGAGTCAATATGTAAGAAATAAAATCTCATAATAAAGTGCATGTGATCACACCTGCTCCCTTAAACCCTTTAAAAAGTCTGTCAGTATGTAAAGTTTAACGGCGTGTGAGATTAAGGTAAAAAAGAATCCCTTTAAAGTGGTGGAAACCTTTGAAGTGATTTTCACACAGTCAATTTCAATGGCTTTGTAGAAGTGAAGTCAGTACTGTATTGGCTAGGAGGTCGAATGCTTTGGGCTGCCTTCTTAAGTGCCAATTGAACATGCATGTTAACCTTAAGAGAATCCTGAACAAGAGCTCCTAAAAACTTTTGTGCTTCAGTTTACCGAAATGCCTTTCCCCATTTAGAAATGGGGACCCCACTCCTCTTCTCCAGCCTATCCCCCAGAACCCCGATCATGCCCTTTGTGACCCTCCAGATGTTCCTTAACCTCCCCGCTCTATGACCCCTGCTATTTACCTGTCCTCAGGGTCCCTGGACTTTGTTTCAGGCAGTTCCCTCCAGTGCCTCTTCTGACCACTGCAGCGCTGTTCCTGGAGTGACTGGAGTCTCCGAGGCAGAACTACCATCTAAACGAGGGCGGACGTCCCGCCTTATGCCAATCAATACTCATCAGGACGTAAATTGGCGTGGGGTATCTGAATCCCGCAAGGATGTGTTCCGATGGGGTGGCCAAGCTTCTGGCTTCCAAAAATCCAGGCCTTGAAGAAATGCTACCCACCCTGTTGAAAAATATAAAATCCATGGCTCCATTATCAGTAGGACTGAAGGGACTCGAGCAAGGTTTTTACTGTTTACGGCTCAGCTTAATATCGTACTTAGTGTAGTTATAAAATCTCAGACGAGTACAGACCAGAAGAAAACCATTTATCTCATCAAGTTCTCCCCGTGTGTGCGTGGGTTTCCTTCGGGTGCTCCGGTTTCCTCCCACAGTCCAAAGATGTGCAGGTTAGGTGGATTGGCTATGCTAAATTGTCCTTAGTGTTCAAAATTGCCCTTAATGTTGGGTGGGGTTACAGGGTTATGGGGATAGAGGTGTGGGCTTGGGTAGGGTGCTCTTTCAAAGAGCCGGTGCAGACTCGATGGGCCGAATGGCCTCCTTCTGCACTGTAAATTCTATGTCTAATTCTGTGCCGGCTCTTTCAAGGACCAACCCACTACACTTCTTCGCCATATTCATGCAGTTCTTTCATCTTTCAAGCACTTATCCAATTCTCTTTTGAATGCCACTGTGGGATCTGTTTCCTCGAGCTTGTCAGACGGTAAGTGGAAAAATGTTCTTTAATGATTTATTGGTACTGAAATTATTAGAAGGAATGAAGGAAGGAAAGAACTTTGGCTAGTTTCTTATCACCATGAGATACCCTGGAGCATTTAACAAGCAATGAGCAACTTTTGAAGACAGTAAGAAGTCTGACAACACCAGGTTAAAATCCAACATGTTTGTTTCAAACACTAGCTTTTGGAGCACTGCTCCTTCCTCACTGAGAAAGGAGCAGTGCTCTGAAAGCTAGTGATTCAAATCAAACATGTTGAACTTTAACCTGGTGTTGTAAGACTTCTTACTGTGCTCACCCCACTCCAACGCCAGCATCTCCACATCACAACTTTTGAAGTGTAGTCGCTGTAGTTCTGTCGGCCAATGTGACAGCCAGTTTCCACGTAGCAAGATGCCACAAACAGCAAGTGTACGAGGGCCAGAAAAAATACATACCATAGCTCAGAGAGGCTGAAGCTTGCATGTATTACTTTGCACTCATTTAATTAACACAGTTGGTGCCGTGTTTTGGGGAAATATGCATGGCAGCAAAAGTTCCAATGGACCCTGGGGACCCATTAAGGAGGGAGCATCTCTCGCACAACCAGCCTGCGCAGGGGAAGCTGCCGGGCTTGGCACTATCCCTCCTGCTGCTGGTTCAATCCTGGCAGTGGCGGGTTGAGGCCCTTAAGTGAGAATTAGTTGCCCACGTAAGATCTTCAATTGGCCATTGGATGGGCAGGCCACCCAATGCCACCACTACCACTGGTATAAATGCAGTGGGGGACAGGAGTGGGTGGGTAGGTGGCGAGTTGCATTCCACATACCTCCTTCCACCTTCAAACGTGCCACCTCTTCCACTGAAACAATGTTTTTTCTCTCCCTGTCTTATCTTGTTTTAACAAGTCTGTCTTCCCTGTACTTTTCTTGAGTTACAAACACTGAGACTTTACATTGATTACAATGAAAACATTTAGGCTTCCTTATCTCTCTTCCACTATCATAAGTTTCCTTTTTAATCTGAGGCACACTTCCCTTAACATCACCAAGCTAGACCTCCTTTGCCTTGACTACCTGTGAATTTCTCATTTCCCAAATTTCCACCCATTACATCATGAAATGGATGTCGAAAGCCAGACTCTGCTTTGTGAACCAATTCAAAATCATCTGCCATTTCGGCTGTCAATCTCGCATTTTTAATGTTTTGTTCTTCCAATTGAGTTCTCGCTACTGCGGAAAGTACATCTTTAAATTCTTTCAAAATAACCGCTTCCCTAAGAGTATCATACGTTTGGTTTATTTTTATTGTTCTTATCCTCCTATCAAAATTCCTTTGTTAAATTCTTTCAAATTCTATATTTGTCTGGCCTGGTTCTTTCCTTAGATTTCTTAATTCCTGCTGTAGGTTTCTGGCTCTGGTTTCTATGCACTCAACATGGTTTTCCCCACCTCATCATAATCCCTACATATCTCCTGTGATAGTGATGCAAACACATCACTAACTCTACCTACCAACTTTGAACCAAAGCTACCCACATGGTCTTTGGTCAGTTCAATAGTTTAGCCACTTTCTTCAAATGATATTTAAAAAAAGGCTTCCACATGTTTCTCATCTTGGCAGTGCTGGAATATATTTAAGCACATTCCTGCTAAGCTTTTGACTAGGACATATTTCTCCTTCCTCTAGACCTTCTGCAGCTACTGCCATTAACTTCAACATTTTCCGTTGATGTTCCCTTCGCAGTTCCAGTTTCCGAAGTTCAAATTCTCCCTCCTTTGCCTTTGCTTCTGCTGTTACCAATTTCTCTTTTTCCTTATCCCTTTCTTCGTTTGCTAATCTTTCCATTTCTACATCAAGCTTCCTCATTTCCATTGAGAACTGTTTTGTTTTTAATTGAATTCTAGCTACTTCCAATGATTTAGGCTGTGTCTCTGGCAAATTTAAATGCTGAGGTATTGCTTGTCTGATCTCCATCTTCCTCACCCCTTCAGATAAGGTTAACGGCAGCTTTTTCGCCAAACTCATAAGTTTTGCTTTTAGTCACCCTTTGTAAGCCAGCCCGACTGATCTTTTCCACACCCAGGAAAATCTATTCAACTCAAAGAACCATCTCCATTCGCTCCCTGTTTAAACTTCAAAACCTGTATGAAAGCAACCATTCCACACACATTCACTGTCCTTAAATTCAATAATCCCAAGCCAAACAAGGGATTATACTTTAATATCCCGGTAAAGATTTCCCCAGTTTTTTTAACAATCCCAGACCAGACTCCAATAGTGGCTAGGAGACTGGACAGAAACCCCAATATTTTATTTTAATTTTTTTAAGACTGTGAGGAAAGGATACTTCACTCCAGGAGTGATTTCAAGAAGAAATAAATTTATGGTGTATTACAACAAACTTTATTACTAACACAGTATTTAAATATTTTTAACATCACACCAGAAAATAGCGTACAATTACCCCCTAAACCATGCTAACTGATACAGTGAATACAGTAACCTTTAACTGCTGTCACTATTCCCACTCAAACAACTAGAAAAAAATATCGGCTATCAACCACTGTGAAAGTAGCTCTGAGGAATACCTGTTTTACAGAAATGCCTTGCTGTTCCTCTGAGAAATGTGAGCTTTTGACACTGCCTGAAAGAAAAGACCTGACTCCTGTCAGAAACACGCAGAAACTCTGGTGGCATTCCTCCAGAACATGCTTCTCAGCTTGTTTAGCTCACCTTCTAACCAGGCAATTCTGAACTTCTTGGAAAGAAAGTGCAAACATGTTTACGGACATATCTTTCACTGATCTGCAAGGAGAGCAGATTGCTTGACTTCTGCTCACAGCTCCATTTAAAACTCAACTGATTTGCTGCTCTGCCAAACGCCTGATACAAAAGCTCCACTCAGTAACTGCATCATCTTGCCAAGCTGAAATATAATTAACTCCACAGGGAACCCCCCCTTAATCCAAACAAAACTGCTTTGGCCCAAGCTTTTTACGATGCCTTACTTGCATCCCCGGCTCCCAAAATCTTTAAGCCAGGATTATTTTAAAGCATAGCTGCAGCAGTCACATACTAGCTAAGTTTTGTAACCTTTACTGCACCAATTACCTCTGTGACACAGTGGCTTGCACTCTTGCTTCACAGCTCCAGGGACCCAGGTTCGATTCTCGGCTTGGGTCACTATCTGTGTGGAGTTTGCACGTTCTCCCCGTGTCTGTGTGGGTTTTCTCCAGCTGCTCCGGTTTCCTCCCACAAGTCCCGAAAGACATGCTTATTAGGTGAATTGGATATTCTGAATTCTCCCTCTGTGTACCCAAACAGGCACCAGAATGTGGCGACTAGGGGACTTTCACAGTTACTTCATTGCAGTGTTAATGTAAGCCTATTTGTGACACTAATAAAGATTGTTATTATTAATACAATGTTATTATTATAAATTCAGGAGTATATAATCCAGCCCCGAGTGTCAGCACCTAATTTTAGCAGGTGAAGCTTCCATATCAACTTTTCCTTTCTGGACATTCACCCTGCTGCACCTTCAGCACAGGTTGCTGGATGATAACCAATAATGATCATCGTTGCTGAGGCAGGGAGGGAGAGGAATCAATGTACCACACAAACTGTGTTGGGAAAATAAAATGCTTTTGCATGAACCGTCTGGATCTGTTCTTATCAACTTTTCCCAATTCTCAAGGATTTAAGGTAATGTTGAATTAATTTGCCTTCAAAGGCTCATTCAAAGGAAATGGTGAGATTTTTAATCGATCAAAATCAGTCGAGCAGCTGACATCAATTGAAGTGTTTAGTCTGACGATCCCATTGTGGATTATCCTTCCATCAGTGCAAGCTTATTTTCATTTTGTTAAACATACGTCGCTTCTCCCTAAACTTTTACAATTGTTACAGCACTCATTTAATTAGCTGCCTTAATTTACTCCGATCTTGTTAATAGTCTGGTTCTCGGAAATTGCATATAATATAATATTGCTTCATTTTGGCAGCTGTTAATACTTGTGCGCTATTCCCATGACTGTCGAAACAATAAGCACTCATTTCCAGTCGTGGTATAACAAAAAACATTGGGTAGAATCTTGTGGAGGTGAGGAGTGTCTTGGCCACCAACTGGTGAGACCCTGGTTTTGCCCCTTTTGAGGAAGACCCACTGCATTTTGTGTCACTCAGGCATTTGACAGGCTAGCGGTGGGTCTTCCCCTGGGAACAAGGACCCTAGGCACGGAAGCCTCATCCGCCGAGGGCTGTTGGCCAATCACAGATCAGCAGCTCTTCCGTACTCAGCAGCGCCACCAGGGAGGTGGTGGCTGCTGTTTGTAGTACACTCACCCAAAGCCTTGGAGGAACCCAGGCACCCAGGAATGATGGTGGACATGAGGTTGTCGGGTCTTGGGGCAGCGTGGGAGGAAGATCGGCAGCAGCAGCAGAGGAGGAACTATCAGCAGGCCATCACTCCCCCATGCTGGACCCTCAATCAAGCACTGAGAGCCTTAGAACGAGGGAATCGACTGGGAACCTACCAGTAAACAGCCAGGGATCGCTTGTCATTCTGCCTGACTAGCATGCCCCAACCCACTGCTAAGTTAATAGCTATGCAGCAGTATGAAGCCCTGTAGTGTCATTAATTGTCCACTGAAGGGCCACACTTGGTGGAAGATAGATAGATAGATAGAGAAATACAGCACAGAACAGGCCCTTCGGCCCACGATGTTGCGCCGAACTTTTGTCCTAGGTTAATCATAGAATTTTGGACAATTTGTCATGGCCAATCCACCCAACCTGCACATCTTTGGACTGTGGGAGGAAACCGGAGTACCCGGAGGAAACCCACGCAGTCACGGGGAGGATGTGCAGACTCCACACAGACAGTGACCCAAGTCGAAATCGAACTTGGGACCCTGGAGCTGTGAAGCAATTGTGCTATCCACAATGCTACCGTGCTGCCCTTAAGAAGTTAACCTACACTCCCTTATTCTACCCTAATCCAAGTACCTATCCAATAGCCGCTTGAAGGTCCATAAATTTTCCGACTCAACTACTACCACAGGCAGTGCATTCCATGCCCCCACTACTCTCTGGGTAAAGAACCTACCTCTGACATCCCCTCTATATCTTCCACCATTTATCTTAAATTTATGTCCCCTTGTAATGGTGTGTTCCACCCGGGGAAAAAGTCTCTGACTGTCTACTCTATCTATTCCCCTGATCATCTTATAAACCTCTATCAAGTCGCCCCTCATCCTTCTCCGTTCTAATGAGAAAAGGCCTAACACCCTCAATCTTTCCTCGTATGACCTACTCTCCATTCCAGGCAACATCCTGGTAAATCTCCTTTGCACCTTTTCCAAAGCTTCCACATCCTTCCTAAAATGAGGTGACCAGAACTGCACACAGTACTCCAAATGTGGCCTGACCAAGGTTTTGTACAGCTGCATCATCACCTCACGGCTCTTAAATTCAATCCCTCTGCTAATGAACGCTAGCACACCATAGGCCTTCTTCACAGCTCTATCCACTTGAGTGGCAACTTTCAAAGAACAATGAACATAGACCCCAAGATCTCTCTGCTCCTCCACATTGCCAAGAACCCTACCATTAACCCTGTATTCCGCATTCAGATTTGTCCTTCCAAAATGGACAACCTCACACTTGTCAGGGTTAAACTCCATCTGCCACTTCTCAGCCCAGCTCTGCATTCTATCTATGTCTCTTTGAAGCCGACAACAGCCCTCCTCACTATCCACAACTCCACCAATCTTCGTATCATCTGCAAATTTACTGACCCACCCTTCAACTCCCTCATCCAAGTCGTTAATGAAAATCACAAACAGCAGAGGACCCAGAACTGATCCCTGCGGTACGCCACTGATAACTGGGCTCCAGGCTGAATATTTGCCATCCACCACAACTCTCTGTCTTCTATCGGTTAGCCAGTTTGTTATCCAACTGGCCAAATTTCCCACTATCCCATGCCTCCTTACTTTCTGCATAAGCCTACCATGGGGAACCTTATCAAATGCCTTACTAAAATCCATGTACACTACATCCACTGCTTTACCTTCATCCACATGCTTGGTCACCTCCTCAAAGAATTCAATAAGACTTGTAAGGCAAGACCTACCCCTCACAAATCCGTGCTGACTATCCCTAATCAAGCAATGCCTTTCCAGATGCTCAGAAATCCTATCCCTCAGTACCCTTTCCATTACTTTGCCTACCACCGAAGTAAGACTAACTGGCCTGTAATTCCCAGGGTTATCCCTATTCCCTTTTTTGAACAGGGGCACGACATTCGCCACTCTCCAATCCTCTGGTACCACCCCTGTTGACAGCGAGGACGAAAAGATCATTGCCAACGGCTCTGCAATTTCATTTCTTGCTTCCCAGAGAATCCTTGGATATATCCCGTCAGGCCCGGGGGACTTGTCTATCCTCAAGTTTTTCAAAACGCGCAACACATCTTCCTTCCTGACAAGTATCTCCTCAAGCTTATCAGTCTGCTTCACGCTGTCCTCTCCAACAATATGGCCCCTCTCATTTGTAAATACTGAAGAAAAATACTTGTTCAAGGCCTCTCCTATCTCTTCAGACTCAATACACAATCTCCCGCTACTGTCCTTAATCGGACCTACTCTCACTCTAGTCATTCTCATATTTCTCACGTATGTGTAAAAGGCCTTGGGGTTTTCCTTGATCCTACCCGCCAAAGATTTTTCATGCCCTCTCTTAGCTCTCCTAATCCCTTTCTTCAGTTCCCTCCTGGCTATCTTGTATCCCTCCAGCGCACTGTCTGAACCTTGTTTCTTCAGCCTTACATAAGTCTCCTTCTTCCTCTTAACAAGACATTCAACCTCTCTTGTCAACCATGGTTCCCTCACTCGACCATCTCTTCCCTGCCTGACAGGGACATACATATCAAAGACACGCAGTACCTGATCCTTGAACAAGTTCCACATTTCACTTGTGTCCTTCCCTGACAGCCTATGTTCCCAACTTCTGCACTTCAATTCTTGTCTGACAGCATTGTATTTACCCTTCCCCCAATTATAAACCTTGCCCTGTTGCTCGCACCTATCCCTCTCCATTACTAAAGTGAAAGTCAGAGAATTGTGGTCACTACCTCCAAAATGCTCCCCCACTAACAAATCTATCACCTGCCCTGGTTCATTACCAAGTACTAAATCCAATATGGCCTCCCCTCTGGTCGGACAATCTACATACTGTGTTAGAAAAGCTTCCTGGACACACTGCACAAACACTACCCCATCCAAACTATTTGATCTAAAGAGTTTCCACTCAATGTTTGGGAAGTTGAAGTCGCCCATGACTACTACCCTGTGACTTCTGCACCTTTCCAGAATCTGTTTCCCAATCTGTTCCTCCACATCTCTGCTGCTATTGGGGGGCCTATAGAACACTCCCAACAAGGTGACTGCTCCTTTCCTATTTCTAACTTCAACCCATATTACCTCAGTAGGCAGATCCCCCTCGAACTGCCTTTCTGCAGCTGTTATACTATCTCTAATTAACAATGCCACCCCCCCACCTCTTTTACCATCCTCCCTAATCTTGTTGAAACATCTATAACCAGGGACCTCCAACAACCATTTCTGCCCCTCTTCTATCCAAGTTTCCGTGATGGCCACCACATCGTAGTCCCAAGTACCGATCCATGCATTAAGTTCACCCACCTTATTCCTGATGCTTCTTGCATTAAAGTATACACACTTCAACCCATCTCCTTTCCTGCAAGTACTCTCCTTTGTCATTGTTACCTTCCCCACTGCATCACTACGTGCTTTGGCGTCCTGACTATCGTCTACCTTAGTTGCTGGACTACAGATCCGGTTCCCATTCCCCTGCCAAATTAGTTTAAACCCTCCCGAAGAGTACTAGAAAACCTCCCCCCCAGGATATTGGTGCCCCTCTGGTTCAGATGCAACCCGTCCTGCTTGTACAGGTCCCACCTTCCCCAGAATGCGCTCCAATTATCCAAATACCTGAAGCCCTCCCTCCTACACCATTCCTGCAGCCACGTGTTCAACTGCACTCTCTCCCTATTCCTAGCCTCGCTATCACGTGGCACCGGCAACAAACCAGAGATGACAACTCTGTCTGTCCTGGCCCTTAACTTCCAGCCTAACTCCCTAAACTTGTTTATTACCTCCACACCCTTTTTCCTACCTACATCGTTGGTACCAATGTGCACCACGACTTCTGGCTGCTCACCCTCCCCCTTCAGGATCCTGAAGACACGATCAGAGACATCCCTGGCCCTGGCACCCGGGAGGCAACATACCTTTCGGGAGTCTCGCTCGCGACCACAGAATCTCCTATCTATTCCCCTAACCATTGAATCTCCTATTACTATTGCTTTTCTATGCTCCCCCCTTCCCTTCTGAGCCCCAGAGCCAGACTCAGTGCCAGAGACCTGGCCGCTGGGGCCTTCCCCCGGTAGGTCATCCCCCCCAACAGCATCCAAAACCTGGCATAGGCCATCTAAGTGCCTTCCTGCCCAAGACGTAAGCAGGGTGGAGACAGCAAGCCGATGATGTCCTCACCCGCCACCCTCGCCCTGATTAAATACCCCCCACCAAACCCCTCATGGATGAGGGCAAAAGATTGTGCTCATTATTTATTTCCACCCTGTCTAATCCTTGAACCAAATTCTATTCCATCTGCTTTTACCCTGTGTGTTCACTTTTATACATTCATTTATGAAGTAATAAAATCAAAGAATGAAAGCCTCTGAATACATTTGTAATCTCTTTCACCCGACACCCACTTCTGGCTCAGCTGAGCAGTAAATTGAAGACATGAGTCTTGAGCGGATGGATGAAGATTTACGCAAGAAAAAGCAACCTAAGCAGGACCAGTCAACAACTTGGAGAATGAACTCCAAACACTAACGCCGAGGGTCAGGCTTTCCACTTTTGAAGTGGGAATCGGGAGTTCCGCCATTTTCCGACATTGCAATCCTGCCCCCTGAATGGCCATGACCACCCATGGAGTTGGGTGGCCTGGAGTCTGAGCCACCACTTCCCGACCAGGGCAGAGGCTGAAGCCGCAGCGGGCGATTGCTGAGGTGGGCATGTTAGAAGACCCACCTCCCTTTGCTGGCACAGTAACCCAGTTTGCTCAACGTGTAAAGCCCTCTGATCCTCAACAACCTACCCCCCCCTCACCCACACCTTACCCCTCCCAAGCCCCATTACCTCCTCCACATCACTCATGCCCCGTTAGCCCCTTTCCCACTCAGTGTCCACTATGACAGAATTCCTGAGCCTGACAATAACATTCAGAAGTATTTGAGATGCTCATAAAACTGTCATGATAAATAAAAGTCATTCAAAATCCACTTAAAAAAAACATTATCCTATTTCTTTACACAATTGTCAAGATAAACAAACTCTCAGTTCCCTTGACAGCTGTATCAACAACCCCTGCTGAGCTGAATCCATTAGTGGAATTTGGAGCTCAGTCAAGCATGCATAATGAGATTCTACTGCACAACTGTATCAATGAAACTTTCAGAGCCTTTGATGCCATTGAAAGTGCTCAGCCATTTATTCATGCTTTATAGAAGGAGTACCAAAGTCAAGTTGTTGATCAATGAAAAGATTAAATCACAGGGGACAATTGACACAGTAAAATCTGAATATCAGTATTATTCACTCCAGGCAAGCACTTTTTCCTTTTCTACTTTCACAATGTTTGTATGTATAATGGTCACTTACCTTTTAAGGACAATGCATATTTATACTTAAATATGCAAAAATATATACTTCACTAATCGTTATGCCATGTGGAGTTGACAACATCTTTTGAACATACCCCTTGACTCCAGATTAGAGATCCTCCATTCATGACCGTGTCACCTTCAAAAACTGGCCTGACTCCATCAAAATTGCAGTAGGTCTCAGATGCCCACTCCTGCAATGTAGCTGCCAAGGTCGGGAGAGCTGCATGCAGAATCACAACCCACTCCCTATTTACAACACTGCTGACCATTACCAGTGACAGGAATGGGAGCAGGACTTCCACATGCAGGACATTTCTGCCTCTTTTAGTGAATGTCAGGATGGGGAAATCTGGCCTTAGACTCTCTGTGTAATAAATAAATAAATCTGTCCCTCTCAACAGCATTCTTGAATAAAAGGCAGAGTAAGTGACCTGCTCCCAGGTCAATACTGCCAACGAAACTATGAGGTCATGCCTGAAAGTCATCATGAGTATTTCTTTCCTTATTTTTTCATGGGATGTGGGCGTTGCTGGCAAGGCCAGCATTTGTTGTCCATCCCTAATTGTCCTTGAGTTGAGTGACTCGTTCGGCCATTTCAGAGGGCAGCTAAAAGTCAACCATGTTGATGTGGGTTAAGAGTCACACAAGAGGGCAGACCAGGTAAGGATGGCAGATTTCCTTCCCTAAAGGACATGAGTGAACCCAATGTGTCTTTACAACGATTGATGATAGTTGTTATTAGTCATCATTACTGAGACTAGCTTTTTAATTCCACATTTTATTAATTAAATTGGTGAGATTTGAAGCCATGTCTCCCATGCCTTTGGATTGCTGCCACTACACTACCATCTCCCCAAATGGGAATTTTGCCCTCAGTGTTTCTTGCCACCTCATTTTGGAGTTTCCTCCACAATACACTTCCTCCAAGGTGTAGTGCTCTTTGTGTTGCTTATTTCTGGATGGTTGACGTACTGTTCACAAAGACCACAAAATAGCCTTCACTTAAACAAAGCTATAAATTTGTTAACACTACCAACTTCGATTCGACACGTCAGGCGAAAGAATACACAGTTAATTCATAAACTACACTCATCTACAGCTAATCTCACTACTGGTTTAAACTATGACCTGCTCTCACTTACACTATCTGTGTTTCTGACTCTCTCTCACTAACTCCTGCACAGTCTCCCAGAATCTCCCACAAGGCTTAGCATCACTGCCTTATAGAGTTGGAACTGTAGCACCCTCTAGTGGCTACTCTCGACACTTCATTAACCCTTGCAGTGCTGATAGTTATGATAATACCACACAAGGCAGTTGAATGCAATCAAACTCTTACAATATGAGAGATTATGAATGGGAACCAACGTCCTCTCATTCTATAAGATAAAGGGCCAGAACTGAGCTGTCCTTTTTGTTTCCACATCTGCATCAATTTTTCACTGCAAAGCTATTTTTCAGGTTAACCTTTCTACAGACTGATTAAGTGGCTAGTTAAAGATAGGAGCTTCTTTAAAAGAAGCATACAGATTAGTAGAAGACACCAGAAATGCATGCATTAATAGTGATTTTATTATAGACTATCATAGAATTTAGAGTGCAGAAGGAGGCCACTCGGCCCATCGAGCCTGCACCGGCTCTTGGAAAGAGCACCCTACCCAAGGTGAACACCTCCACCCTATCCCCATAACCCAGTAACACCACCCAACACTAAGGGCAATTTTGGACACTAAGGGCAATTTATCATGGCCAATCCACCTAACCTGCACATCTTTGGACTGTGGGAGGAAACCGGAACACCCGGAGGAAACCCACGCACACACGGGGAGGATGTGCAGACTCCACACAGACAGTGACCCAAGCCGGAATCAAACCTGGGACCCTGGAGCTGTGAAGCAATTGTGCTATCCACAATGCTACTGTGCTGCCCTACCTTTTGAATGGCATTACTGGTGCAGAATGTCTTAAAGGCCCACACACCCAGATATAGGAACAGTTTCTTCCCCACAGCTACAAGACTCCTCAACGACTCCTCCTCAGACTGATCTGTTCCCTGTAAGAACACTATTCACGACGCCCTATGCTGCTCTTGCTCGTGTATTTGCTTTGTTTGGCCGCTTGTTCCGCACTGTCACCAATCACTGTTTGTCGATGTACCATTTGTTAATGTTCTCTTTTGATTATTCTTTTGTCTACTATGTCGGCCGCAGTAAAATACTTTTCACTGTACTTTGGTACATGTGACAATAAATCAAATCAAACCAAAATCAAATCAAAAGCCATCGCTCAATCAGCAATGGAACTAACACTGAATAAGCCCAGTGCGGAGTTGCAGGATTTCACAGCACAGCATTTCAATGTACTAGAAGCTTTTTTTGTTGCACATTTATAAATAAAGAATGAACAACATCTCGACTCAGGAACATAGCAACCATGGATATTGGTGATTAAAATGGCTTGAATCCTACTCCATCAGAATTATTAACAGTGGCAATCTGAAACCTTGACTTTTTTTTGTACTCTTAACTTTCTTTTTGTAATAATTAATATCTGTGTGATCTATATTTCAGCCGGTGATTTTTTTTTTAGTGCCCACTGCTGCGAGGCTGTCTGATTCATTATCCGAGAAATGATGAAAGTTTTCATCTAGTTAGTTCGTGCTTGTGTTTTACTTTTGCAGATTAAGGTTGACGGATGGTTCTGCCTTAAGAAGCTAAACTGTCGTGCTTTCTTTGCTAATGGTTCAACAACTGCCCATATATCTGTCTGTCTAACCTTCCTCCATGTAATAGAGACATGAAGCAGCCCTGACATTCTGTATAGTCTCAATTTTCAACATCTTAAAGATTATTTTAAAAGCTATTTATACCTTATAAATGAATACAATGACTGACTCGGTAGTGTTCTTGCCTTTGGGTCAGCAGACTGTGGGTTCAAAACCTCGTTCTGAGACATGAGCACAGACTTGAGAACAAAGAAATGGCTGACCAACTAAATAAATATTTTGGTTCTGTCTTCACAATGCAAGACAGAAATAAGGTACCAGAAATGTTGGCGAACACAGGGTTTAGTGAGAGGAAGGAACTGAAAGAGATTAGTATTTGTAAGTAAATGGTTTCGGGGAAATTGATGGGACTGAAGCTCGAATAACCCCCAGGACCTGATAATCTACATCCCAGAGTATTTAAGGAAGTCGCTCTGGAAGTAATGGATGCATTGGTGGTCATCTTCCAAGATTCTATATACTCCGGAACAGTTCCTATGGATTGGAGGGTAGCTAATGTAACCCCACTATTTAAAAGGGCGGTAGAGGGAAAACAGGAAATTATAGACCAGTTAACCCTTACATCGGTAGTGGGGAAAATGCTGGAGTCCATTCTAAAAGATTTATTATCCGCGCACTTAAAAAACAATGGTAGAATCAGACAGAGTCAGCATGCATTTATGAAAGGACAATCGTGCCTGACAAATGTACTGGAGATTTTCGAGGATGTAACTAATAGAGTTGACGAAAGGGAGCCAGAGAATGTGGTTTATTTGGAAATTAGGCTTTCGACAAAGTCCCACAAGAGATTAGTGTGTAAAATTAAAGTGCATGGGGTTGGGGTAGGATTAAGATGGTAGAAAACTGGTTGGCAGACAGGAAACAAAGTGTTGGAATAAACAGTTATTTTTCCACGCAGCAGGCAGTGAATGGTGGGGTACCGCAGGGGTCAGCACAGGGACCCTAGCTATCCACAACTGGAATATTGTGTGCAGTTTTAGAATTTTTGTAGAATTTCCTGTGCAGAAGGAGGCCATTCAACCCATCGAATCGACACCAGCCCCTGAAAGAGCACCCTACCTAAGCCCACACCTTCATCCTATCCCCGTAACCCAGCAGCCCCATCTAACCTTTGGACACTACAGGGCAATTTACCATGACTAATCCACCTAACTTGCACATCTTTGGACTTTGGGAGGAAACCAGGTCTCTTTATCTGGGGAAGGATGTTCTTGCTCTAGAGGGATTGCAGAGAAGGTTTACTAGACTGATTCCTGGGGTTATATGACTGAGTAATGGGGAGAGATTGAGTCAGTTGTATTATATTCACTAGAGTTTAGAAGAATGAAGGAGGATCTCATGGAAACCTATAAAATTTGAAGAGGAATAGACAGGAAAGATGCAGGAAGGATATTCCTCTTGGCAGGGCAGTCCAGCACCAAACCAGGGGTCACGGTCTGAAGATATGGGGTAGACCATTTGGGACTGAGATGAGGAGAAATTTCTTCACCCAGATAGTGATGAGCCTGTGGAGCTCCTTACTACAGAAAGCAGTTGAGGCCAAAACAATGTATGTTTTCAATAATGAAATGAAAAATGAAAATCGCTTATTGTCACGAGTCGGCTTCAATGAAGTTACTGTGAAAAGCCCCTAGTCGCCACATTCCGGCGCCTGTCCGGGGAGGCTGGTACAGGAATCGAACCGTGCTGCTGGCCTGCTTTAAAAGCCAGCGATTTAGCACAGTGAGCTAAACCAGCCCCTGGTTATCTAAGGAGTTAGATACAGCTTTTGGGGCTTGAGAATAAAGGATATGGGGGGGGGAAAGCAAGACTAGGCTATTGAGTTGGATGATCAACCATGATCAAAATGAATGGCAGTGCTGGCTCGAAGGGCCGAATGGCCTACTCCTGCTCCTATGTTTCTATGTTTACCTGCCTTGGTTTCATATATCGTAATACCTGTGCCTAATAAAAATCTATCAACTTCCGTTTTGAAAAGTACAACTGACCCTCCAGCCTCAAGTGTTTTGAGTGATTGAGTTCCAGTTTGTCACTACCAGTTGTGTGAGAACATGCATCCCAGTATCACACCTAAATGGTCTAGCTCTTATTTAATCCTCCCTTGTTCTGGACCCCTCGTGTTTGCCACCTCCCCATCCTTCCTCCAAGAAAATAATTTATCTCTCTTCACCATATCAAGTACTTGGAACATTTGAAATATTTCAACCAGGAATTTGCACTGTTTCCTTTCTGAGGCCAATACATCCTTCATGAAGTGTGATACCTAGAACCGAATGCAACATTCCAGATGGGGTCTAACCTGAGCTGTGTACAGCTGTAAATAAATTAGCTTCCAACCATCTTTAATGTGGAGATGCCGGCGTTGGACTGGGGTGAGCACAGTAAGAAGTCTTACAACACCAGGTTAAAGTCCAACAGGTTTGTTTCAAACACTAGCTTCCGGAGCACTGCTCCTTCCTCATTCACCCGAGCAAGGAGCAGTGCTCCGAAAGCTAGTGTTTGAAACAAACCTGTTGGACGTTAACCTGGTGTTGTAAGACTTCTTACTGTAACCATCTTTAAATAAGCCCAACATCCCACCAGCCTGATACATTCATTTTTGCACCTGCCCAGTAACTTTCACTGATTTCTCTGCTACGTCTCTCTGCTCCTAATTTCCAGCATCTCACCGTTTGGAAATGATTCTGATCTTTCTTTCATAAGAGCAAAATGGATAACCTCACATTCTCCTAAATTTAACTCCATCTCCCAGGATTTTGCAGCAGGAGTTACTTTGGCAATAACCATCACTAACAGGAGAAAATCTTATCATCTCCCACTCCCTAGAACCATAGAATCCCTACAGTGCAGAAAGAGGCCATTTGGTCCATCGAGTTTGCACCGACCCTTTGCAAAACCACTCTACCTAGGCCCAATCCCCTGCCCTATTCCTACAAGCTCATGCTAAGGAACAAATTAGCTTGGCCAATCCACCTAACCTGAACAGCTTTGGACTGTGGGAGGAAACCTGAGCACCCGGAGGAAACCCACGCAGACACGGGAAGGATGTGCAAACTCCGCACAGTCACCCAAGGCAGGAATTGAACCCGAGTCTCTGGCACTGTGAGGCAGATGTGCTAACCACTGTGCCGCCATGCCACCCAGCGTTACCATCAGGAAATCCCCTCCCCTCTCAATATCACAGTCTGGCAGCACTCGAGATCGGGACTTCCTCCTACTGAAACGCAGAAGGCCCACTCTCCATCTTCTTAACCACCAGAAGAGTGATATCGCTGTGGGGTGGGATTTTTCATACCTGCCAGCCGTCAGACGGTTCTTGCAAGGGGGAGGGGAGAAACGTGCCTCATCGTGAAATTCTGCTCATGGAAATTAATGGCACAAAAGGAGGGTATTTGGTCCATCATTTCTGTGGCAGCCAATAGTTATCCAACCTCAGCTCACTTCTCAGCTCTTAATCCAGAGCCCTGTGGGTTACGGCATTTCAAGCATTTTTCAGACAGAGTTCCAGATCCCCACAAAGGTCAGGACCGTGTACTTTAGGGTCAAAATGATGTGCGGCCTTTGTTTTTTGTTTAGTTCTCTCCAAATCACCTGTTTCTTCTCTTTCTCAATCCACAGCTTACATTGAAGATTTGACGAGATCTGTGGATCAAAGCCGGAGATTAATTATTGTGCTGACACCAGACTATGTCATAAGGCGGGGGTGGAGCATTTTTCAGCTGGAGAGTAGACTGCACAACATGCTTGTGACCGGAGAAATCAGAGTTATTTTGATTGAGTGCCCCGACGTGGAAGGGATAATGAACTATCATGAAATTGAAGCCTTAAAAGACACCATAAAACTTCTGTCTGTCATCAAGTGGTGTGGACCAAAATGTAACAAACTCAACTCCAAGTTTTGGAAGAAGGTCCAGTACGAGATGCCAATCAAGAAAAAGGAGCCGATTGCCCGAGGCCAGGTTCTGGATGCTGGTGAACAGGGTATTTTTGGGGAACTGCAGACTGTCTCGACGGTCTCCATGGCAGCAAACTCTTCCACGCTCGCGTCGACCCAGGCGGAGCTCCCGCCAAACTTTCACAAAGCGGGTCATATGCAAATGAGGCACTACTGTCGAACTTATGAGTATGAACTTCCACCCGCGTCAGTGCCCATTACCTCGATAAGCAATCAACACACATACTGCAATATTCCAATGGCTCTCATCAATGGGCAGGCACCACAGATCATTATCACCAGAGACCCCTCCCTCCGGGACTGTGCCATGAACAATGAACGTCTGCCAATGTCTTCACGAGAGATTGGCATCACAAGTGATATCTGGTAGGGGTTGGGCAGAAGGATAAATACCCCCCCCCTCTTTCTGCCTTTCCATTCAAACTATGTGAACGCTTGCAAAAAAAAAACTAAACTCACACGCCACCGAGAGTCCTGCTTTGTTGCAACATTCTAGAGTGACATCGTCTTTTAGACATTCTACCTGTGAGCTTGTATATTTTAGTCCAAACTTTAAGGAGACTTTCAACCCATGTTATAGAATGGCTTTGACCTTTTTCTGCCCAAATGTGTAAAATCTGAATCAAATATTTACTGTTGAGTATGCTGCCATGTCTTTGACGTTAGAAGGAGGCCTACATATCTATTAGTCAAATTCTGGAATTCTCTTCTTTAAAGCTGTTGAGCCTTGGGCAGTGAGGTGGGTGGGTGGGGGGGGGGGGGGTGGTAAGGGGGGGGTGGTATCAATTGTAAATTTCTGGATTGAGATTGATTTCTTTAAATGGCAAAGATTGTAAAACCAAGGTGGGTAGATCGAGTTAAAATACAGATCAGCCATGATCTAATTTAATGGCACAACAGGCTCGGGAGGTCTCAGGGCCTCGTCCTGTTACTGTGCCCCCCCCCCCCCCCCCCCCCCCCCCCAGCCGTTAAGGCGACGTCTACTTGAACATACATTTTTAGGGAAGTGAGTACACCAGAGCCTCACGTCTTCACTTCTGTTTTTCACTCCGCCAAGTGTGTGCTTCACAGATGTGACAAAGTGCCGATTCCAACGGGAGAGAAAGACACCGCCCGTGAAGTGTGTGAGAGCTTGGATCAGCCATGAAGTCCTGACTAGAATCTTTATAATAATCCCACTGGCAAATCACAAACCTGGAATCTGTGACGAGACGAGTGACGGTTGAGTTGAGCTGTGGTTAAATATAGTCCACAGGATGCAGCTGTGTTTGGCCCTGTCAGCCTCCTATTGCCAGACCAAAATCCTCTGCACACGTACCAGCTGATTTCCATCAATGTTGTACGTCCCGCGTTCCCCTGGGAGTCGCCTTCCGCTACCATGGTGTGCTTTTAACAGCCCAGCAGTCTCTGCACTTAACAGTTAGTACAATTTACTTTGTGAGACGAGGATTGGCGTAGTTTGCATTTTTCTTTTTCTTTTTTGCTTTATTACTGCCGGTTAACAGTAGCATGGTGTTAGCATTTTTATTTGATTTTAATTTACCATAGAAAGTACTGATCTTCCCATCCCATTCCCCCCTCAGCCCCCCGGGAACTGTAAAAATGTAGGCAGTTCAATGTGAGAAGTATGTGTCTACACAGGAAATTTAACACTGACAATTCATGCTCGTCGAATAAAATGTTGCCATCGTAGGCGCATCAGCACGGAATGCAGTGCATCTGCTTTGAAATGCACTCACCATTTCCAAGAAGCCCATGTATGTGCACTGGATGAATCATTTAAAGGAACAAAGCACATTGAATGGACAGAATATCTCCCCTGTGACTGACAAATGCAACATTTATTTCAAGGCTGGGATAGATCCACATAATTCACTTGGGCCAGTGAGTTACTACAAGTAACCCTTGAGACTTATAGGTGTTTCACTTCAAGGAGATGACTAGCAGGCCCACCAATGAGAGGTGAGTTAGCTCTTCTCTAACATCAGTTTGACTGCATTTTGAACTGTCTGTCCCTTCTGTTGGAGAAAGAACTGTTGTAAAAATTATATACAATTCAACCTCCCAACAAAATCCTCCAGCTGGGGGTTCGGCAAGAGGTTGGTCAATTGACCGGGTCACCTTTTAGTCAGACATGCCAATTTAGTGGATTCTGTAGTCACAGGACATGCTGAATCCTATCGAATCCCTGCAGTGCAGAAGCAGGCCATTCAGCCCATTGAGACTGCACCGACCCTCAGAAAACAGCACTCTATCTCAGCCCACTCCCATGCCCTCTCCTCATAACCCCTCACACTGATCATGGCCAATCCACCTAACCCGCGCATCTTTGGACTGTGGGAGGAAACCGAAGCACCCGGAGGAAACCCACGCACACACGGAGAGAAAGTGCAAACTCCACAGTCACCCAAGGTTGGAATTGAACCCGGGTTCCTGGAGCTATGAGGCAGCAGTGCTAACCACCGTGCCACTTCAAAAACACTCCGTTTGGGGAGGATCAAATGCCACCCCTGTCTGTGAAGTAAAACCTGGTTCTGTTCAAAGCTTGCATGAAAATTTTATTTTATTTCTTTACGGAATGCGGGCATCGTTGGCAAGGTCAGCACTTGTTGTCTATCCCTAACTACCCTTGAGACGGTGGTGGCGAACTGAATAGCACACTTGTTATGTTGCTGTAGCTTATGAGCAAACAAGCCAGTTAATGAACACCATTTTAGAGGACATTTACATATGGGATTAGATATAAGGCAAATGGGCCTTGAATAAAAGTTCTAAGAAATTGACTTCCTCGTTAGTCCCACTGTCAAATTGTCTCAGTCAAATTAATATCAATTAAACAATAGTCCCGCCCTTGACTCCAACAATATTAGGAATGAATATAGAAGCAAAGACATACATTCATAAAGTGCTTTTTTTAACCTCAGATGTCCCAAAACATTTCACAGCCAGTAAAATGCTTTTGAGGCGTAACCACTGCTGTGATGTAGGTAACACAGCAGCTAATTTGCACACAGCAAACTTCGGCAAGTAGATTTTAGTCATGTTGGATAAAGTGTAAGTGTTGGCTAAACCGGGGTTAACTGCCCTGCTCTTCTTCAAAGAAGTGCCCCGGATCTTTTACACCCATCTGAGAGGGCAGACACAGCCCCAGCTAAAGTCTTTATCTGAAATTCAGCATCTCTGACAATGCAACACTTGCAGTGGAGGACGCGGGCAAACAGCAAAATACCTGTGCACATAGTCCAAGAAACTGAAACAAAATATTAGCCTTAACTGAATTCGTCATTGAGCTCACCCTAAATACATATAAGCTGAAGTAACCTGGAACATCAGCCACTGAAGCTGCTTTGGGACCAGGCCATGTTGGGAACTTCAGGAGTGACTTAAAGTTTGGGACCTTAACCCCTCAACCATTAGCTGTGAAGAGTGTTGCAAGAGAGCAAGGATTAAGAAATGTTCAGAAGCGCGCACGATGTTGGGTAAATGTTTGAGAACCAGGCAGGAATTTGAACGATGTTTTAACTTGACATTCTACGTAAATGGTTGTGCCATTATCAATACAGAGCATCTTATTTATCTCACCGGGTTTTAACAATATGTTCTCTGAATAAAATAAATCCTGTCTTCATCCTCCACAAATATTATGTTTGTGAAGGTCATGCTTCAACCCTATTCATTCATTTCTTTTTTTAAATAAATTTAGAGTAACCAATTCATTTTTTTCTCCAATTAAGGGGCAATTTTAGAGTGGCCAATCCACCTACCCTGCACATCTTTGGGTTGTGGGGGGTGAAACCCACGCAAACACGGGGAGAATGTGCAAACTCCACACAGACAGTGACCCAGAGCCGGGATCGAACCTGGGACCTCGGCGCCGTGAGGCAGCAGGGCTAACCGTCTGCGCCAACGTGCTGCCCTCATTCTTTTCTTTTGAGCGACTGTCCAATAATCCTAACTCAGTTGCGTTATTTGCACATTTTTAACGATCTGACCTTTCGTGGGGCATTTTTTAAATTGAAATTTGGTAACTTAAATCTCTGACTTCTGCGGTGTGATTGTTTCTCAAAAGTCAATCTGTGATTAGTATTTGAAAAGTCAAGGTGAAGTAACAAAACTGTTTTCATTGTAAGAGTTATTGATTTCCGTTGCTTTAGATTTGTGAAGGGTTGGGAGCATTTTTGAGTGCATTCCGCAAGAGGAATGGTTGCAGGCTGGTGCAACCTATTGCGACAATAGGCATGTATGGCTACTCATTGGGACGGGAAGTCGTTTCCCGGTTCTCCATGAATACAGGCCCCCTCCAATAACAAAATAACTTTTTTTTCCACGTTTAGGGTGGGCTTTTCCGGGTCTTTCAGCCGGTGGGGTCTTCCAGGCCCGTCAAAGGTGATCCCGGCAGTCGGTTCCCTGGCAACAGGCCAGGAGAGTCATGCAAAATACCGTCGTCATCGCCAGGACTGGAAGAACCCACCGGCGGCACTCCACCGAAGATGATGCCGTGGCAGGGGAGCTGTGATATCCCACCCTCTTAAACACTTTCAGTAATGACTTGCAGTAAAATTGCCAGTAATTTTTCCCATCAAACCTTTCAACATCGTAAGCTCAAAGGGAGACTTTGCTTCCAAGTAGAATTTGTTGCGCAGAGTATTGAGACATTTTGATCTTTAAACTGGAATTTGGAGCAAGGATAAGGGACAGCATTGTCAGTTTTAGGACCGCCAATCGAATCCCTCATTTGCTCCTGTCATTCCGTCCATAATTTGTTATAATGTTCACTCGGATTCCTTGAACTCCATCAACAAACGATTAAGGTCAAGAGGGAAAATTGCTGCTTGCGCGTTACATGCAACAAACAACCATGGTGAAAGGGTAATAAAAACAGAAAATGATAGAAATACTCAATAGGTCTGGCAGCATCTGTGGAGGCAGAAAAATAAGAGTTAACGGGCCGGATTCTCCGGCCTCCCAACCACGTACTTCCCGATGGCGGGAGGCTGCCGTTGTTCACTGGTTGCGGGATCCTCTGGTCCCACCGGCATCGGTGGGAATGCCCATTGAAGCCACCCTAGAAGATCCCGCCAGTGGGAGCAGCCAGAAAATCCCGCCATACATTTCAAAATAGCTTTATTGCCTAGACAGCACTTTGGGACTGAGTGAGGTTGTGAATGACATTATATAAATACATGTCTTTCTTGTATTTTTTTATGAAATGGCTGTTTTTATCAGCAGGTTGACTTGGGTGGGTGGGAGGGGGGGGGCATTCCATCTAAAGTTTCCACACACACACACTTATCCCAGGAATTGTCAAATAGCAGTCAGAAGCCTGAGATTGCCGAGTCAGCCATAGGCATCAACACTGGGGATGGGATTCTCCGAACCCCCACCGGGTCGGAGAATCGCCGGGGGCCGGCGTCAATCCCGCCCCCACCTACCCGATTCTCCGGCCCGAAGTCCCGCCTCTGTCATGCCGATCCCGCCGGCGTGGATCAAACCACCTACCTTACCGGCGGGACCAGGCGGCGCGGGCGGGCTCGGGGGTCCTGGGGGGGGGGGGGCGCGGAGCGATCTGGCCCCGGAGGGTGCCTCCACGGTGGCCTGGCCCGCGATTGGGGCCCACCATTCTCTGCTCCCGCCATCGCTTGCCATTGGGATTTCCCATTGAAGTTAGCCCATGCCACCAGGAAACCCACGGGCCGGGGATGTGCTGCCAGGGGAAAATGAGAACACCAATCAGAGAATGGCTGGAGAATTCCAGCCAAATGTTTTCTTGCTGAACCCATTGGCAATCGATGGGAATGACAATCGGAGCGGGAAATGAGCAGACAGTTTTCTCTGGTGAAGACGAATGCTCCATCACTGGTTCCGATTGGTCTCTTTTTCTATTTTCCGTGCCCTCAGACTGTGCACATGTGTCCCATTTGCAGCACAGCTTGCGTACATCGATCAGGAGCCGAGGATCCCAGATTTGGGAAAGTATATTCCAGAGGTACATTCTGTTTGTGTGATAAATAGCAAGTAAAATTAATGAAGTAAAACAGCTCCCTCTCCACACCCTTTTTTTTCTACTATGTACCTACTACGTACTGCGCTCCCTCGGCCGCAGTGAAATACTTTTCACTGTACTTTGGTACATTTGACAATAAATCAAATCAATCAATCACCCAAGATTAATGTATCCTGACATCCCAAGGTCGGACAGTGCAACCTTGTGTTTTATTCAGGATCTGTTATATATGTTGCTGATCTTTATATATTCAAAAAGAATTCTACAGCTACCCAAGAAGTAACAATGCTTTAAATTTACAGCATTTCATTTGCATTTCTAAAAGTGGAATGCCTGTAACTAACTAAAAGCAATATCTTCTGGTAAATTTAAAATTAGCCCAGAAAGCTGATTTTGTACAGAACTAAACTAGGTCTGGCCGAGTTGACGATAACCAAGAAACAAAGTTGTCTTGGTTTCCAAGGTTGCAGGGGAGATTTACCATAATGGTAGCGGGGGTGAGGGAGATGTGGAGGGTTGAATGAGGCGCTGTGAAAACTGGCGTCAAAAGGCCACAGATTCACAGCCTTGTTGGCAGCTGTCGTGCAGCTAGCAGTTTCCAGGTCAGAGGCCGCGCATATGCATGGAGGCAGTCTCCAGCGGCCGTGCCGTGCTCCATGGTGAACTCAGATCACGCACCTGAACCACGGAAATAGTGCCTCAGATCGTCCGTTCACCTGACCCCGACTGCCCGCACAAAAAAAAACCGTTCCCGAATGAGGGCCCCCCTGCCCTCCGATTGGCCCTCCCCTGACTGTGGCGGCCCCGGACTGAGTCCGCAGCCGCCACGCAAGTTTCCCGAATGGCCGGACCAGATTAGAAATATGCCGTTGGGAATTCGGCCGGTCGGGGCAGAGAATAGCGGGGCAGGCCTCCGGCAATGGCCACAGGTGATGGATACTCAGCGCGGCGTACTCCCCGAGTACGGCACTTTTCAGGGGGCGGTGAATCGCGGAACCGCCGCCGGTCCCGATTTCATGCGTGAAACTGGATTCTCCGCCCCGTCGCCGACCGCGATTTTGGCATCGGGGTGAGGAGAATGCAGTCCATTTCTCTTCAGAGGGTTAAGGGGAGATTTACTGGAGGCGTTCAAAGTTACAAAGGGTTTTCTTTGCAAAAACAGACTGAAGCTGTTCCCACTGGCAGGAGGGTCGAAAACTAGAGGACAAAGATTTAAGGCAATTGGCAAAATAACAGAGGGGATGTGAGGGGGATATTTTCACACAGTGAGCTGGCACGCATGACCTGAAAGGATGGTGGAAGCAGATTCAATATAACTTTGAAAAGGAAATTGAGAATATACTTGAAAGGTAAAAAATCTGCAGAGGTATAGGGAGAAAGCAGGGGTGTGGGACAAAGAGAGTGGCTCTGTCAAAGAGTCAGCACACACACGATGGCCAACAAGCCTCGTCCTGTGTTGGAGGATTACATAGTTGTGTTGGAGAACACATCAAATACCACATTTATTTAAAAGGTGCTTCATCATTCTTGAGCATTTGAAGAAACCATCGTCTTGAGTAAGATTGGTCGGTCTCTTGCTAATCGGGTTACACGATCGTTGATTAATATCAAAGCATGATTCATCTGTCACAGTCAGGCTGCAGAACCAGGGCAAACCTGCCTGTTAATTAGTCAGTTGCGTATTTGACACAAACGACTGATGGAAGAAGTTGTCGTAATAGGGGCAGATAAGAATTGTCAATCCATGTTACCAGTACGACTGGCTGTTATTTCCCAGTATCTAATGTAACCGAACATGAAGCCTCTAAGTAATGGTGTACTCTTCCCATCTATCTTCTCATGCAGCACAACACCATCTCAAATGCGGAGACCCTGATCTATAATAATATAGCGAACTAGATTGTTTCAGCAATTGCACTTTTCCAGCCCGTTAATTAGCGGAGTACTGTGATCGCCTTGATGAACTTGAAGGTGTTTCCTTTACTACCAATACCCAACAAGGCCATAAGAGGTTCATTGGTATATTGATAGCAGCTATAATGAAGAAGTTATCATGGATGTATCCGTTAACTTTTATGAGCACAGAACATCCGATATTCCACATGTTTATCACAGCACAACGCTCTTGCTAAAAGGAAAATAAAACACATTTTTTGGATTTCTTGTAAATTACCAGTTAGCTGTTGGAAAATTTTACTACTTGTACATAAATATTTTTGTATTTAAAGGGGGTGATCCTACCGCCTTTGGTATACAAGTAATTTCAGGAAGCGAATCACTGAATAATTTGCCAATTTTTTTGTAAAGTGTTTCACTATACTGTCTTCTCACTTACAGCATTGTGTTAATATATTCTTAATGCAAATTGTCATGTAACAAGATCAATAAAAAACCTGCATGAAAATGAAATGAGAGTTTTTTTTTTATGTTGTGAAAGAAATTTGCGAAGCATTAAAGTGACGGCCTGGCAAAGTGTAATAAGATGTGACACAATCCTTATAAGTGCTATGGTTGCTGAGTCTCAAATCTGCCAGATCCACTTGAGATATGCATCTTCAGTCCCCAGCCAGGTCACCGTGTGAATAATCTGCAATAGTGAATGTTCCTTTTAGCTCTTCTCTTTATTTTATTTTGAACTTTGCCATCTTTGCTACCAAGAACCTTGTACTGTATTTATATTGAAGAATCTCAATATTTGTTGATGCTGAGCAATTATTTATCAAACACAATAAAATACAAGACTGGGAAACAGCTGACTGTGTTTATTGTAGGCTGCTTGAGTCTTCCCTTTACCTGTACGACTGCGAGTTCCCAATATAGCTTTTGGATCATTTATGTACCACTGGTTTCTAAAAATATCATCTTATTTTGCTTTCTGGATTTGCATAGAATCATTGAATTTACACTGCAGAAGGAGGCCATTTGGCCCATCGAGCCCACGCCGGCTTGGGTGGAAATAGCATCCCACCCAAGCCCACAGCTCCACCCTATCCCCGTGACCCGGCAATCCAATCAAACCTTTTTGGATGCAAAGGGCAATTTAGCGTGCCCAGTAAACCTAACTCGCACATTTTTGGACTGTGGGACGAAACCGGAGCGCCCGGAGGAAACCCACGCAGACACGGGGAGAACGTGCACAGTGACCCAGCGGGGAATCGAACCCGGGACCCTGACGCTGTGAAGCAACAGTGCTAACCATTGTGCTAGTGTGCCGCACCTTTCTTTATTAAGCATGGTGAAAGGAGCAGGGCAGTGGTGCCAACACTTCAGCTCTCAGTTGAACGATAACATGGTTTGTTTGTCTTTTCTTTCGCTAACCACACCAAATGGTGCACGACGCAGACTTTCATCTGTTAACATGGTTTGTGCAGCAAGGTGAATCTTCCTGCCAATTTCTTCTGCTGTCTAAACTGAGGCTCTCCACCTCCCCTGTGCCTGCAGTTAGTGGCGAGATCAAGAAACAGTCAAACACCTCCAAAAGGAAAGCTTTTGAGTTCAAGCAAGGTAATTCAAATCCAACCGTCCAGATTCATAATTTCCTTGCTGTGTGGTTAAATAGGATTTATACTGCAGAAAAGGCCATTTGACCAACTGATCTGTGCCAATCTTTATACTCCACGTGTATCTCCTCACACCTTCCTTCATCTCACCTTATCTACATATCCTCTCCTGTTCATCCAGCTTCCCATTAGATCACATTCTCCCCGATCATTTATTGTAGTAGTGAGTTCTATATTCTCGCCAGCTAATGAGCCAGATCCTACCGGTGAGTAGGCACAACCCCCCCCCCCTCCCCCACCCCAAGGGAGCATCCACCTCCCATGTCTCCAAGTGACCGCTAGCCCTCCCTCTCCCTTCCCCCCCCCCCAACCCCGCCTTCACACCCCCTCTTCCACCACTGAACCACGCATGTGGCTAACGATGCTCTGTCTGTGTCTCCTCAGGAAACACTCTCCCACAATCAGTGGGAGAGGGTGGGGTGCGGGACTTGACCATCCTCACCTCCTTCAAGGAGCGGACCCTGGATGTGACCATTGTGGCCCAGGACAGGGCAGTCACCCATGCGGAGGCTGTCAGATGCCGCAGAGGTGAGGAGCCACCGAGATCCACCTGGAGGGCCTGTCAGACGCGAGTAGTATTGCCTGAATGACTGACCCATCCCTCCCACTGACCACATGTCCATTCGCCCACAGGTCCTCCAGCCGATGGTGGAGGCCCATCCCGGGAGGCCCCCCCTCCTCACTCCAAGGAGAACACCTCGGAGGAGAGCTCCGAATATGCAACTGTTGTAGTCAGCACAGCTGTCGTCCCCACCCTGCTCCAGTGCAGTGGATCATGCTAGTAGACAGGCTTCTGGGGCACAATCTGGTTAGCACCACATTGTTGCTGATGTACATCAGCTGGAGGCAGTTACCCCCAGGTGAGACAGTCTGCAGTCGGAGGTCTGCTGGATCCAAGCTTGGTGCTGAGCCTCTCAAAGGAGCTGATGGAGATGTTAGGGAGTGGCCGTCACATTCAGAGGGAATATGTCAACGTCACTCCAGCAGATCCATAGCCCTTGGAAACAAAAGAGAGCACTGAGGATATTAGTAAACCAGATGGATTTTTATGACAATCAATAATATTTCATAGTCCTCATTAGACTTTTAATTCCAAATTTGTACTGAATTCATCTGTCTGGAGTATATGCAGAAAAATACTTTTCCCTGTTCCTCTATACATGTGACAATAAAACAAATGCAATCCAAAAAATCAAAATCTAGTCCTATCGCCCTGGAGTCCAGGAAGGGTGGAACGGGGGTCCAGGAGGGGGGTGGGGGAGAGAAGGGGTGGGGAGGGGAGAAATGATGGATCAGGCTGCATCCTATGTGAAGAACACAAGGATGTAGGCAGCTACCACCTGCCTCCATCGTACTGATGGTCCTGCGGGTCCACACGGGCTCGTCCTCCAGACCCTTCTGGTGGCACCTCCTTGACTTCCTCCTCCTCAGAGATGGCCACATGTTTCCGCCCACCCCACCACCTCCAGCACGTCGCCCCGCTACTGTGCCAAGTTGTGAAGGGCACAGCAGACCACCACAACGCGGGCGACCTTCCAGGGAGTGTTCTGCCATGCACCAGAGCGGTCGAGGAACGGAACCCCTTTTGAGGAGTCCAATGCACCGCCCAATGACAGACCTGGTGGCCACGTGGGCCTCGTTATATCGGGTCTCCGCATCGGTCACCATCCCCCGTACTGACATCATTAGCCAGGTCCTCAGCGGGTCCCCCTTATCCCCAAGAGCCAACTGGCCATGCTGGGGTGGCCCTCGAAGAATCCGCGGATGACCAACTGCCCCAGGATGTCACCATCATGCACATCCCCAGGGAAGCGGGCACATGATTTGGACGTGGTGGTCGCACACAAGTTGGACGTTCAGGGGGTGGAACTCCTTCCTGTTGATGTAGGGCACTCCCAGATGACCCAGTGTGTGCAAGGCGACATGTGTGCCATCTATTACCCCTGGACCTGGGGCATCCCAGTGATGCCAGAGAATCCTGCTCCCCGGCATCTTGTTGGGCCTGGTCCATGTCAAAGTTTATATAGTTCAATGCCCGGGCAAACAGGGCATCCATGACATCAAGGACGCCACACCAGACCCCACTCGAGCCCTGGAATGATCCTGAGGCGTAGAAGTTCAGGGCTGCGACGACTTTGATGGCCACCAGGAGCGGGTATCCTCCTCCTCCACGTGGTGCCAAGTCTGCAAGGTCACAGCAAGGGTGCCGCACCATCCCCTTGTTGAGGTGAAGCCTCCTGCAGCACACCCTGTCTGTCAACTGTTCAAAAGACCAACGATGCATGTACACCCTGGGCCATCGCCGGGCCTCCCTGGCCTGATGGGTGGCTGGGTCCTCAGGGTGTAGAGCACATGGGCCGCCGCCTCAAGTCTCTGTCGACCCTGCAGCCGCCGCCTTCTACGATACCTAGCCGCCTGCCCTCCCAGCAAGCACACGATGGCAGCTTCTGCAGGGTCCAAGATATCATCCATCTCGTTTAATAGTAACGAATTGGAGAGGGTGTAAGACTGACAACCAATGGTGTCTTCCACCCCAGGACCTTCCATTCCCCCCATTGCCTCCCCGTCCCCTCCACCCCCCCCCCCCCCCACACCCCGTGCCATCCGTCTTTCCCTGCCCATGTGCCGCCCCCCCCCCCCCTCCCCCGACCGCAACGGGGCCCCAGCTCACTGGACCCCACACTCTGTACCCCAGACACCCACACGTAATGTTACTTGGACTGATGGCTGGTCCCCTTCCCGGTGCACCAACCCTCTGGTCGCCGAAGTACCACCCGGTACTGGGACCCAGCCCGTGGGTGTTCGGATGTTGGCTGCTGTGTCCATGGTGTTGACTCCCACAGTGTTCAGGCACAGTCTTTCAGGATCATGGCTTGGTTGGGATGCTAAGTAATAACTCCCACATGCTACATGGCATGCCTACCCACGGGAAACCACTTGGGAGCTGTGAAGTGCTCACTTAACTACAGTTGTCAATTCCCAATTAGAAATAGCCTTCAGCTGCCCAACTTGAGTCCTCTGCGGTCAATGGGAATTATGGGTGGTCTGTGGGGCGGACAGGCAGGGGCTAGGATTGCCGGAAAGGGAACACACGGTCCAGGGGGTGGCACGATGGACCCACAGGCATTAAGACATCCCTCTCCCCCACTGCCCCGTTCCCTCCAGGCCATGGTCAGCCACTTCTCCCTCCCCCACCTCCGATGGTATCCCACCCGACCACGATCAGCCCCCGCCCCCTGGGGCTCTTCCACCCAAACGCCTCCAAGCACTGGGGTAGCAACTCTATTCCCCGGGTTCATTGCCTTATAAGGGAAAATGGCTACTCACCCTCTCGGGTTCCCGCAGCAACCCTTCCGCCAGCCTCACGTTTATAAAAAGGAGTACTAATCAGCACTCTCGTGACCAGCTGCTGGGGAGGCTGTTAGTTTACAGGAGGCCATTAAATAGGGGATCGCTCCGGTTAATTGAATGGAGATTGGCCGTAAGTGGTGATTATTGGTTTCTCGTCATGGGTTACATAGAACATACAGTGCAGAAGGAAGCCATTCGGCCCATCGAGTCTGCACCGACCCTCCCAAGCCCTCACTTCCACCCTATCCCCACAACCCAATAACCCTCCTAATTTTTATTTTTGGTCACAAAGGGCAATTTATCATGGCCAATCCACCTAACCTGCACGTCTTTGGACTGTGGGAGGAAACCGAAGCACCCGGAAGAAACCCACGCAGACACAGGGAGAACGTGCAAACTCCGCACAGACAGTTACCCAGTGGGGAATCGAACCTGGGACCCTGGCGCTGTGAAGCCACAGTACTATCCACTTGTGCTACCGTGCTGCAAACCAATTGGCGCCCGGCGTGGTTCTCGATTTTGGCCTCTCACACGATCTAACGGCCTCATTACGCTCTCGCTTAAGCAAAACGCGACCATTAAATCGCGCCCTTGGTCATTTTTTTGGGCCTTGGGGAGTTTCTCCCCGGTTTATACCAAACATAGGGCTGGCTTCTCCGATCCACCAGCTGTATGTTTCTCGGTGCCGAGCAGTTCGCTGTCGGCAGGCTTCTCCACCGCTTGTCAATGGGGTTTCCCACTGAAGCCACGCGAAGCCACCGGTAAACTCACGGGTGGGGGCGCGCTGCCAGTGGGCACAGAGAAACCCAATGGCCAGAGAATTGGGGCCTTTAGACATTTTTCAACAGTGGGGAGCCAACGAGAGCAGCTCCTCAACATCGGGCAACATTAAATGGGACTTGCTGTACAAAACAAATTATGTAAGTACACTCAATTCCGAGAAGGCGTCATATTCAACTCAAAACATCGGGAGCGATTCAGTGGCCTAGTCGGGCCAGACTTGTCGGAATGAAACCGTTGAACCAGATCTGTATATTTAAATGAGCCATTAGGTACATTAAAATATGTATTTGCAGGATTCTCCCGGCCCCCAGGACCCAACTTCGGCACCTGGGAGACCTCATTGGGGCACCGTTTAGTACTGGTTTCCACAACCGCACAACAGTCGTAATGGCACCTGGGGTGGGGGGGGGCTCCAAGACCATTAGAGACCCCCAGGTGGTCAGGAACAGAGTAGGGTGGCACTCTGTAACCCCTGCTGACACGTGGACAATTTGGCACTGCCAGCCTGGCCAGGCAGAGGCACCGCCATGGTGACACTACCAGGAACCAGGTCCGGGGGGGGGGGGGGGGGGGGGTTGAAAACCCCCTGAGGTTGGGGGGGGGGGTTGAAATCCCCCTGAGGTGGTGGGGGGGGGGGGGTTTGAAAACGCCCTGAGGTTTGGGGGGGGGGGGGGGTTGAAATCCCCCAGGAAATGACTCCAGTGTGGCCCAGGCAGAGAGAACTCCCCAAGTTCAAATAAAAAGACAAAGTGCCATTGAATACTTGGGTATTTAATCGGAGCTGCAGCTGACGAGGATCACCCTGTTAAACTCACCCAAAAACGGACATTCGTTTTTTTTCCATTGAATCTCCCCCATTAACTCTCTTTCTCTCTCTACAGATGCTGCCAGACCTGTTCATGTTCCGGTTTTATTCCAGATTTGCAGAAGCTGCGGAATTTTGCTTTTATTACCAATGATGCCACTGTCCATTGTACCGGTGATAAATAGGTCACCTCTTCCTTTTCCTTGCATCCGAGTTTCAATCACAAAAGGGACTCTGTCACTTAAATCGACCAGGCACGGTGACAATTTATTATGTGGTTTTGTGGTTGTTGGCTAGAGGGCCAGATGTGACATGTGAGAAGTGGACATTTTTCCCAACCGTACCCAAGTAGCATTTAAGAGAATTAACACTTGAGAGTCCATGATGTACTCCACACATGTGTCAGCTGTGATTCTGTCAATAATATTCTTTCCTTCCCTGTCAGAAGGTTGTATGCTCCAGCCCAGAACTTAAGTACAAAAATCAATGCTGACACTCCAAGGGAGTACTGCTCTGTCTGAGCTGTCATCCGTCAGGTGTGATTATTTTGAGAAAGAACAGGCAACTTATCTCTCGTGTCCTGGCCAATCTTTAACCCTCAATCCCCATCACATGAGAATGGATGATATCTTCATTATCACAATGCTGATTGTGGAAGCTTGCTGTGCACCACTTGGTAGTCAGGACGACAGCAACTACACTTGTACTTAATTGGCTGGGAAGCACTTTCAGATATCTGATGATCATGAGACGTGCAAGAGGAGTTGAGTCTTATTTTATTCTTTTAGAAATCAGGAGCTGGATTCTATGGTAGCAAAGTTCCGATGTAGCGGAGCATCGAGCGTCGAGGAGAGAACGTGATCGGCTGCGGGCGCCGGTACATTTCTGATGCTCCAACCTCCCGTTGGCCTTGTGATCGAAGTTCATACCCAGCGGGAGGATGCAAATGGGTCATTAAGACACATTTGCATCCAATTACCAGGCCGGGCACCATATTATCCAGTCTTCTGGGCCGGTCATCACATGGGAGAGAATTGATGCTGGTCCTGACATGCGTGCATTTGCCACGATGGACCAAGGGGGTCGCTATTTAAGGGAGTTGCCCCCAAAATCTATCAGAGGGTCACCACCTCCCCCCCACAATGCAAAACATTCCTACTCCACCCCCACCAGAACCCTCCCACCAGAACCCCCCTAATTAAAGATACCCCCCCCCACGGACTCCTTAAATAAAGAGACCTCCACGGGTACCTCCTAAAGATACCTCCCTGGAGACCCCCTGAATAGAGACCATCCCTTAGACCCCCAAATAAGGAGACCCATCCACAGACCCCTTACATAGAACCCCCCGCAGAGACCCCCTGCATAAAGAGATCCCCCCACAGACCCCTCAGGTTTAAATCCCCTTAGACCTTGGTTCTGCATGCCATTCATTCATTTCTCTGTGATATTGGTTTTACTAGGCTGTGATTAACAGCTTTCACAGATTCCGAGCTGACAGCATTATTCCATTCATCTACCTGTTCAGTTGAGGATCTTTGAAGTGAGCAACTATTAAACTATGTTTATAAACATCTAGCTTTAATTGACAGCTCCTGGACCACTCAAAGAGAGTTAAGTGCTGTTGGTTTTACAGCTGAGTACTTCAAACTTCAAAGTCACTTAGATCTGCAAGCCATTCATTCATTTCTCTAATAAATTTCTTTCACTAGTCTGTGATTGACAGCTTCCACACACAGTCAGCTATCTGCAGATCAAGGATCTGAGGGGGATTTAACCCAGCTGACTGGTTGTCTCTTTCCAGGAATTGACAGGTGCTGATTCCTGTGTCTGAGCCAGCAAGGGTATTTCCCAGGTGAGTGTTAAACAATTTCATAAGATATAAGTGCAGAATTAGGCCACTTGGCCCATTGAGTCTGCTCCGCAGTGATTTTTTGAACTGCCTCTGTCTGGACTGCTCTCAAGCGTCCAGACAGACGTCTCTCTTCTGGGGGGTTCTGGACAAGGATCTCTCATGAGGAGAGCGCTGAGGATGCCACCTTTGATGTGCCATAGTTGTCATTCCCAGCTTACACCAGCGAATGGACACACACCTCAGTGGGCGACATTAGTGGGCCGGCTTCTGGGGCACAATCTGTTGAGCATCGGGTGGAGGCAGGAACATTTGAGGTTGTCAGCAGTCAGAGTCTGCTGGATTCCGAGGCTCAGCTGGGTGCCAGTCAGATGCGGATCCTCTGGATAGGGTTGCCAGACGCTAGCATGCGGCCGTGGCATTCAGGAAGGTATGACAGTGACACTCCACTGTGCATAGTGGATTGGAGGAGTCCCAAAGACTATGGGTGGAAATGATGCACCAAGGCCAACATTGCTAGCGCGGTGACTGCAGTTGAAAACCTGGAGCACGACATCCGCGCCATGATTGCTGGTGCCCAAGGCATGGCTCAGTCAATGACGACCATGGCTGAGGGCCTCATCAGCACATCCCAGTGTCATGAGAATGTTACGTTAAGGAACGTCTGTCTCATGTTACTGTAGTGATGTCAGAGTGTGGATGGAACGGAGCTCTGGCTCTGCTTTTTAGTTTCACTTTGAGAAAAGCTTGCGTGTGTCTGTGTTCTTTTTGGTTTTGTTTCTTTCAGCCAGACAAAGCAGGTGTACTGTTGATCTCTCTGCCATGAAAAGACCTCTTATCCCCCAAGAGTCAACCCTGACGGGTGGTCCTCGAAGTTGATGGGGAGTGTCCCAGGATGTGGCTGTCGTGCACACTCTCTGGAGAGCTTGCACATGCAAATGATCCAAAGGTGGTGTCACACACAGGTTCGATATTTAGAGAGTGGAACCCTTTCCTGTTAATGAAGGGCACCCCTTGATGCCCTGATTAGTGCAAAGCGACATGCGTGCTAGCAATTACTCCCTGGATCTGGGGCAACCCGGTGATGGTGGAGAATCCTGCTGCCTGGGCATCTTGATGGACTTGGTCCAGTTCATAAGAACATAAGAACTAGGAGCAGGAGTAGACCATCTGGCCCCTCGAGCCTGCTCTGCCATTCAATGAGATCATGGCTGATCATTTGTGGACTCCACTCCACTTTCCGGCCGGAGCGCCATAACCCTTAATCACTTTATTCTTCAATAAATACAGTGGGCTAAATAGCTGGCTTGTAAAGAAGACCAAGGCCAGCAGCGCGAGTTCAATTCCCCTACCAACCTCCCCAAACAGGCATCGGAATGTGGTGACTAGGGGCTTTTCACAGTAACTTCATTTGGAGCCTACTTGTGACAATAAGCTATATTCATTCATTTCACTTCATTGGCAATGAAATGAAAATGAAAATCGCTTATTGTCACGAGTAGGCTTCAAATGGACTTACTGTGAAAAGCCACATTCCGGCGCCTGTCCGTGGAGGCTGGCACGGGAATCGAACCGTGTTGCTGGCCTGCTTGGTCTGCTTTAAAAGCCAGCGATTTAGCCCAGTGAGCTAAACCAGCCCTTAATTTTGTGCCGTCATTCATCAGTCGCTGAAAGTAAGCGTACAGGTCTAGCAGGCGGTAAAGAAGGCAAATGGCATGTTGGCCTTCATAGCGGGAGGTTTTGAGTATAGGAATAAAAATGTTTCACTGCAATTGCATAGGGCATTGGTGAGGTCACGCCTGGAGAATTGTGTGTAGCTTTGGTGTCCTTATCTGAGGAAGGATGTTCTTGCTATGGAGAGAATGTAGCAAAGGTTTACCAGGTTCATTCCTGGCAAGGTGGCAGGACTGTCATATGAGGAGAGACCAGATCATTCTATTAATTGGAGTTTAGAAGAGTGAGAGGGGATCTCATAGAAACTTATAAAATTCTAACAGGATTAGACAGGATAGATTCAAAAGAATGTTCCCAGTGGTGGGGGAGTCCAGAACTAGGGGTCATAGATTGAGGATAAGGGGTAAACCTTTTAGGGCTGAGGTGAAGAGAAATCTCTTCCCCCAGAGAGTGGTGAATCTGAAATTCAAGACCACAGAAAGTAGTTGAGGCTCAAACGTGTAATTTCAAGAAGGAGTTAAATATAGCTCTTGGGGCTAAAGGGATCAAGGGATATAGGGGAAAGGTGGGATCAGGGTATTGAACTTGATGATCAGCCATGATCATAGTGAATGGTGGAGCAGTCTCAAAGGGCCAAATGGCCTCCTCTTGCTTCTATTTTCTATGTAAATCCCCACTCAAGCCCTGGAATGAACTGGTGACATCATGCTCAACGCTGTGATGACCTTCATGGTCACAGGAACAGGTTTCCCCCTCCTCCACGGGGTGGCAAGTCCACAAGGTGCCGCACTGTTGCGCTTGTTGAGGCAATGCCTGTGGTACATGCTGTTCGACGTCTCCTCAAAAGACCAACGACGCCTGTGCACCTTGAGCCTCACTGGCCTTCCCCATTAAGCAAGAGGGAAAAGGTACTGTGCCACACATACAGGCAACTTTTCGCTACAGTATGTCAGCACAATGACAAAGGGATAGAGGAAGACAGATTGATATGAATGAGCAATTTGATGGAGGCATTTGATGCTACAGCAGTTCATATAAACATAAAACAATCAACAGTACAATAGAATCACCAGCAATCCGCAAAAGCATTTCTTCAACACCTTCATCAAGTTGCACATTGGGATCAAGCCACCTCTGTCTCTCTCCCTCCCGTCGCTCCCAGCAGTAGACACTCAACAGTGGAAAGTCACACCGACACAAAGCATGCCAGAAGAGAGAAAGAGCACCCCTTCCCCTTCTCCAGCATAGGCAGCAGGTCATCTTATATCCTCCCTTGCCTTACTCCAGGCCACAGAAGCAAAAGAGGTGGTAGAAAACAAACGCACAGCCTCAAGTCATTAAACATTGAACAGTCAACAGTACAATAAAGTCACCAGCCATCTTCAAAAGCATTTCTTCAATGCCTCCATCAGATTGCTCATTCGTATCAATCTGTCTTCCTCTATCCCTCCTGCAGCTTCAGAAGTAAAGATGAATATGTCTACCCTCAAAATTGAATATGGCACCACTCCTTCCTTTCTCCATATCCTCCCTTTCCTTACTCCAGGCCACAGAAGCATAAAAAGATGGCATCAACCAAACACACGGCCTTCAGGCATTTACAGCTACCATCAGGAGCAATGAGCAAACAAACCCTGCAGCACGAGAGTTGTGAAGTGCTCACATTATTAATATTGCCACTTACCTAATAGCAATAGCCTGATAGCACGGTAGCATTGTGGATAGCACAACTGCTTCACAGCTCCAGGGTCCCAGGTTCGATTCCGGCTTGGGTCACTGTCTGTGTGGAGTCTGCACATCCTCCCCGTGTGTGCGTGGGTTTCCTCCGGGTGCTCCGGTTTCCTCCCACAGTCCAAAGATGTGCAGGTTAGGTCGATTGGCCATGATAAATTGCCCTTAGTGTCCAAAATTGCCCTTAGTGTTGGGTGGGGTTACTGGGTTATGGAGATAGGGTGGGGTGTTGACCTCGGGTAGGGTGCTCTTTCCAAGAGCTGGTGCAGACTCGATGGGCCGAGTGGCTTCCTTCTGCACTGTAAATTCTATGATAACTATGCAGCCAGAGGTTGCTCACAGTCAGAGGGAGTTAAAGTGACCTGCACCACCTTACCACGGATAGGGCTTTGTCTGGAAATTTTTGGTGGGATTGGGAGGGTTGGCCTGTAGGACCCACGGGCGCTGAGCTCCTCACCCCCCCTGCCGACCCAGGGATGACCACCGACCGATAGCAACCAGCCCCCTGGCCAGACTTGAACTCCTCTGGGGCTTCACCCAACCCCCCCCCAAGCACTGAGGGGTGGGGGGCGGGGGGGGGGGGGGGGGGTTGTTGGTCAGCACTTCCAGTGCCCTTAGGCTGCATGCCTGATTTTGAAAACTACTGAACTCCTCCAACCCCGACAAAAACGGGATTCCCATTTTTAAATTGCACGCCCATGTAACCTCCGGTGAGATCCAGGGAGTCCTTTATATCGGGCCTTTACCTCGCTAACGAGGTGCTGATTTCCCTCAATTGGTGCTAATTGGTACCTCGCCACCTCTGGACGTGACCTGGCACACGCCAGCGGGAGGGCGCCAGTTAGATCAGAAACTGATCGCCGTCCGGCGCAGATGCCAATTTTGGCCTCTTCTGTGATCTAACCGGCTTGCACGGATCCGCGCTGGGTACAACACAGCCATTAGATCGTGCCTGACATGTTTTTAGTCTCTTGACAAGATTAACCCAATGGCAGATAGTCATTTGGTAATACAGAACCTGGGTGTTGCTGAAAAAAGAGACAGGCTGCCAAAGCTTTTTGCCTTCCATCATCAGAACAGATTCACCATAATGGTAAATCTCAAAGGGAACATCAACAATACTTGTGAGAGAGAGCAAGCTGCTTCACGTTGACTCGCTTTGCACACTACTTCAGCAAGCCTTGACTTTTCAGCTCTGTTGGTTCCAACTGCTCATTTTGCGATTGTATCATTCCATATCCTCACGCCAAAGGTCAAAAGTGCAAAGAGAAGAAAATGGGACAAGACAAGTTATTACGTATGAAGGAAGTAAGTGACAGCCCTTAATTTAAGCATAAATTTAATGTTGGAACTCTGATGAGAAGGACAGAAGTCCAAAGATGTGCAGGTTAGGTGGTTTGGCCATGCTGAAATTGCCCCTTCGTATCCAAGGATGTGCAGGTTAGGTGGTGTTCATCTAGAGTAACAAGTAGTTTTGTTATTAAATGGTTTCATTTCCAAATGAATTAATGAGAATTGAAAAATGGCTCAATCAATAATTGCTCTCGTCAAACTAATTATCTCAAACAGGTTCTTTATTGGGAGCAGCTGCCTTGAGAGACTGCAACAGACAGGTGTTGGCTGATGGAAATAAGCTATTAAACAGAGGAAATTAGATAATGTGCCCAGCATTTGTCTAGTTTGATGCTCACCTGTGCTCCTGCCTGCCGACCAAAATATAGTGGGGTGGGTTAAAGTACAGTTAAAATTGCCACGTATCGTAGAGTCGGCAGGAACCATGGGGCGGGATTTTCCACTTCCCCCTCGCTGCAGTGGAGATGGCTCGCCATTGGCTGGTGGCGGACCTTCCAGTCCCGCCTTTGTCAACGGGGCTTCCAGTTGTTCGCATCCTCCGCCGCTAGGAAACCTGCGGCAGGGGGATGCTGTCGGCAGGACCAGATTTTCCGCTGGCTGGAACAGCTGGAAAATCCCATCCTCTTCCGAGTCTGCAGTGCATTGGAAATCCCATAGGGAGGTAGACCTGCTGGCTCAATATTCAAACTACGTGTTAGCTGCATGTTGGATCCAGGATTCTGAATTCTTGTAGTGTGCGCACAGCTTTCCCGGATTTCCAGAGGAAAACAAGCCAAGAAGACAGGGCGATTTGAGCAATTGACAGGCAAAAAAAATGTTTAAAATTCCGAGATCTGCCATCTACTTCCTTGTTGAAATAAAAGGCTTTCACTGACAGTATTTCTCTTGAGAGTGTTTGCTTCCGCTGCTTCAGGGGTGTTTTTGCAATATTTTGGAGGTCATCAGGCCGCCTTGGAGTTGGTTGCTTTTGATCTGCGCGTCCCGGGTGTCAGTCGTTAGGTCAGCATTGTGCTGCTTAAGCAACTTTCCCTCGGACCTCTGACAAGGAGCAGCAGCAGCAGTAGCAGCAGCAGTAGCAGCATCCTTCTCTTCAACCATCTGCTCCTCCACAGGTAACAAAGAATCGTCACAGGGCTCCGGATCACAGGATCAATAACCCCAACGCAGAGGACAAGATTCCTCGACATGACTGCACAGGAGGCGCGGAGTTTCCTGTCAGAGGCTCGTTGACATTTTCCGGGATTCTCCATAGTGAGTCCGCTCCGCTAGCGAGGACGGAGAATTTGGAGTTCAGCTAAAGGCTCATTTAAAGACCCAGAAGCCGGATTCACCCGCGCCTGGGATTCAACGACCGTGCCTGCGAGACCTCACATCAGCGTTGTTAGTACTGGTCGACACAAACACGGGGCTGGTTTATCTCAGTTGACGAGAGAGCTGGTTCGTGATGCAGAGCGGGTTCAATTCCCGTACGGGCTGAGGTTATACATGAATTAATGATAATATTGTGGAGGAGAATGCTGAGACCCAGGCTATTAGAATAGATGGCATTGAGGTGAGTAGGGAAGAAGTGTTGGCAATTCTGGACAAGGTGAAAATAGATAAGTCCCCGGGGCCTGATGGGATTTATCCTAGGATTCTCTGGGAAGCCAGGGAAGAGATTGCTGAGCCTTTGGCTTTGATTTTTAGGTCATCATTGGCTACAGGAATAGTGCCAGAGGACTGGAGGATAGCAAATGTGGTCCCTTTGTTCAAGAAGGGGAGTAGAGATAACCCCGGTAACTATAGGCCGGTGAGCCTAACATCTGTGGTGGGTAAAGTCTTGGAGAGGATTATAAAAGATACGATTTATAATCATCTAGATAGGAATAATATGATTAGGGATAGTCAGCATGGTTTTGTGAAGGGTAGGTCATGCCTCACAAACCTTATCGAGTTCTTTGAGAAGGTGACTGAACAGGTGGACGAGGGTAAAGCAGTTGATGTGGTGTATATGGATTTCAGTAAAGCGTTTGATAAGGTTCCCCACGGTCGGCTATTGCAGAAAATACGGAGGCTGGGGATTGAGGGTGATTTAGAGATGTGGATCAGAAATTGGCTAGTTGAAAGAAGACAGAGAGTGGTGGTTGATGGGAAATGTTCAGAATGGAGTTCAGTTACGAGTGGCGTACCACAAGGATCTGTTCTGGGGCCGTTGCTGTTTGTCATTTTTATAAATGACCTAGAGGAGGGAGCAGAAGGATGGGTAAGTAAATTTGCAGATGACACTAAAGTCGGTGGAGTTGTAGACAGTGCGGAAGGATGTTGCAGGTTACAGAGGGACATAGATAAGCTGCAGAGCTGGGCTGAGAGGTGGCAAATGGAGTTTAATGTGGAGAAGTGTGAGGTGATTCACTTTGGAAAGAATAACAGGAATGCGGAATATTTGGCTAATGGTAAAATTCTTGGTAGTGTGGATGAGCAGAGGGATCTCGGTGTCCATGTACATAGATCCCTGAAAGTTGCCACCCAGGTTGATAGGGTTGTGAAAAAGGCCTATGGTGTGATGGCCTTTATTGGTAGAGGGATTGAGTTCCGGAGCCATGAGGTCATGTTGCAGTTGTACAAAACTCTAGTACGGCCGCATTTGGAGTATTGCGTACAGTTCTGGTCGCCCCATTATAGGAAGGACGTAGAAGCTTTGGAACGGGTGCAGAGGAGATTTACCAGGATGTTGCCTGGTATGGAGGGAAAATCTTATGAGGAAAGGCTGATGGACTTGAGGTTGTTTTCGTTAGAGAGAAGAAGGTTAAGAGGTGACCTAATAGAGGCATACAAAATGATCAGAGGGTTAGATAGGGTGGACAGCGAGAGCCTTCTCCCGCGGATGGAGGTGGCTATCACGAGGGGACATAGCCTTAAATTGAAGGGTAATAGATATAGGACAGAGGTCAGAGGTGGGTTTTTTACGCAAAGAGTGGTGAGGCCGTGGAATGCCCTACCTGCAACAGTAGTGAACTCGCCAACATTGAGGGCATTTAAAAGTTTATTGGATAAGCATATGGATGATAAGGGCATAGTGTAGGTTAGATGGCCTTTAGTTTTTTTTCCATGTCGGTGCAACATTGAGGGCCGAAGGGCCTGTACTGCGCTGTATCGTTCTATGTTCTATGTTAAGCCCCCGCCTTCTCAACCCTGCCCCTCGCCCGAGGTGTGGTGATCCTCAGATTAAATCACCATCAGTCTGCTCTTCCCCCTCAAAGGGAAAAGAAGCCTATTGTCACCTGGGACCATGGCGGCTTTACACTTACACACCAACTTGGACCAGGTGTAACAACACCTCGTGGGGGTGGGGGGGGGGGTGGGAGGAGGTGACCTTTCAGGCCATTAGAGACCCCCAGGTGGAATGTGCAGGATTGTACACTGGCACTTCTCCTGGCACCTGAGCACCAACATTTTGGGCAATGCCAAGGGCACCCTGGTTCACAGTGTTTCCCACCGTTGTTCTGGAGATCCCTCGTGTGAAGTCAAGCCGCTGGTTCCAATGGACGTGTGCAGGTTCTCACCGACAGCTAGGCAGTTTTGAGGAGGATTCGGAGCTGGATCAGTTCTTCCTCTCGCAGCCCTGAACTGAGTATCCACTTCCGTGTTCCCTTACTTCGCTTTCCCTCTCATGACCCACCCTCACCTCTCTGCTAACCAAGACCTGGAGAGTATTTTGTTGCACTCCATTATGGCACTGAACAGTCAAAGTGAAGCTGTCATCAATTTTCTCCAAGGTGACATTCCGAGTGTGCAAGCCATTGGTGCAAGCACTCAGTATCTGATGCTGCCAACAGGTTGCCACTCTTTCCTTGGAAATCTTTGTGATGGGTTGGCAATACAACCTGAACATCATTCCTCATGGCAGCTTCCCTCGCAGGCACATCCATTCCCCCTCTCCTGAAGCACTCCCTCATATCCCCATCTGACCAGCCACCTCGGACACCCACCTTCGGCAATATCACACCCGTCCCTCATAATGACTCTCTAAACATTTTGCACACCCGTCCTCTTGAAGCATTCTAGTGCTTACACTCGTTGGCCTCTTCCTTCCTTCCTGACAGAAAAGGCCGGAGAGAACCAAGGCGAGGCAGTGAACCTGACCTGGCCACCATTGGATCTCTGTCTCTCTCCCTGGTTTCTGTGGAGCAGTCCCCACTCCCATCCCCACACCCCACACACCATCCCCACACAAAGTAATCAGCCTCCACCCCACCCCCACACACAGTAATCAGCCTCCACCCCCACCCCCCGACACAGTAATCAGCCTCCACCCCCACCCCCAGACATTAATCAGCTTCCCCTCCACACCCCCACACAGTAATCATCCTCTTCACCACTCCCACCCCCTACACCCAGTATTCAGCCTCTTTCACACTCTCTCCTCCTCCCCCACACAGAAATCAGCCTCCCTCCCCCCACTCTGCCCCAACTGCACACACAGTAATCAGCACCTCTGCCCACTCCCCCCAACACCCAACACAACAATCATCCCCTTCCCTCAGCTCCTCACCCCACCCACAGTAAGCAACCCCTCCCCCCACACAGTAATCAACCCCTCCCCCCACACACAGAAATCAACCCCTCCCCCCACACACAGAAATCAACCCCTCCCCCGACACAGTAATCAACCACTCCCCCCACACACAGTAATCAACCCCTCCCCCCACATACAGAAATCAATCCCTCCCCCCACACAGTAATCAACCACTCCCCCCACACACAGTAATCAACCCCTCCCCCACACACAGAAATCAACCCCTCCCCCACACAGTAATCAACCACTCCCCCCACACAGTAATCAACCCCTCCCCCCACACACAGAAATCAACCCCTCCCCCACACAGTAATCAACCACTCCCCCCACACACACAGTAATCAACCCCTCCCCCCACACACAGTAAGCAACCCCTCCCCCCACACACAGTAATCAACCCCTCCCCCACACACAGAAATCAACCCCTCCCCCCACACAGTAATCAACCCCTCCCCCCACACACACAGTAATCAACCCCTCCCAGACACACAGTAATCAACCACTCCCCCCACACACACAGTAATCAACCGCTCCCACACACAGTAATCAGCCCCTCCCCCCACACAGTAATCAACCACTCCCCCCACACACACAGTAATCAACCCCTCCTAGACACACAGTAATCAACCACTCCCCCCACACACACAGTAATCAACCGCTCCCACACACAGTAATCAGCCCCTCCCCCCACACAGTAATCAACCACTCCCCCCACACACACAGTAATCAACCCCTCCCAGACACACAGTAATCAACCACTCCCCCCACACACACAGTAATCAACCCCTCCCACACACAGTAATCAGCCCCTCCCCCCACACAGTAATCAATCACTCCCCCCACACACACCGTAATCAACCCCTCCCACACACACAGTAATCAACTCCTCTCCCCCACACACACAGTAATCAACCCCCCAACACACACAGTAATCAACCCCTCCCCCACACACAGTAATCAACCCCCCCCACACAGTAATCAACCCCTCCCACCACACACAGTAATCAACCCCCCCCCCCACACACAGTAATCAACCCCTCCCACACACACAGTAATCAACCCCTCCCCCACACAGTAATCGACCCCTCCCCCCACACACAGTAATCAACCCCTACCCACACAGTAATCAACCCCTCCCCCACACACACAGTAATCAACCCCTCCCCCCACACAGTAATCAACCCCTCCCCCCACACAGTAATCAACCCCTCCCCCACACAGTAATCAACCCCTCCCCCACACAGTAATCAACCCCCCCCACACAATAATCAACCCCTCCCCCCGCACACAGTAATCAACCCCCACCCCACACACAGTAATCAACCCCCCCCACACACACAGTAATCAACCCCTCCCCACACACACAATAATCAACCCCTCCCCCACAAACACAGTATTCAACCCTCCCCCACACAGTAATCAACCCCCCCCCCACACACACAGTAATCAATCCCTCCCCCACACAGTAATCAACCCTCCCACACACACACACAGTAATCAACCCCTCCCCCACACAGTAATCAACCCCTCCCCCACACAGTAATCAACCCCTCCCCCACACAGTAATCAACCCCCCCCACACAATAATCAACCCCTCCCCCCGCACACAGTAATCAACCCCCCCCCCCACACACACAGTAATCAACCCCCCCACACACACAGTAATCAACCCCTCCCCACACACACAATAATCAACCCCTCCCCCACAAACACAGTATTCAACCCTCCCCCACACAGTAATCAACCCCCCCCCACACACACAGTAATCAATCCCTCCCCCACACAGTAATCAACCCTCCCACACACACACACAGTAATCAACCCCTCCCCCACACACAGTAATCAACCCCTCCCCCCACACAGTAATCAACCCCTCCCCCGACACAGTAATCAACCACTCCCCCCACACACACAGTAATCAACCCCTCCCCCCACACACAGTAATCAATCCCTCCCCCACACAGTAATCAACCCTCCCACACACACACACAGTAATCAACCCCTCCCCCACACACAGTAATCAACCCCTCCCCCCACACAGTAATCAACCCCTCCCCGACACAGTAATCAACCCCTCACCCACGCACACCATAATCAACCACCCCACACAGTAATCAACCCCTCCCCCACACACAGTAATCAACCCCTCCCCCCACACAGTACTCAATGCCACCCCCACACACACAGTAATCAACCCCCCCACACAGTAATCAACCCCTCCCCCCACACAGTAATCAACCCCCCTCCCACACACACAGTAATCAACCCCTCCCCCAAACAGACTGTAATCAATGACCCTCCACACACACACTAATCAACCCCTCCCCCACACACACAGTAATCAGACTCTCCCCCCACACAGTAATCAACCCCACACACACACAGAAATCAACCCCCCCCACACACAGTAATCAACCCCTCCCCCACACAGTGATCAACTCCCCCCCACACACACAGTAATCAACCCCCCCAACACAGTAATTAACCCCCCCCCACACACACAGTAATCAACCCCTCCCCCACACAGTAATCAACCCCCACACACAGTAATCAACCCCTCCCCCCACACAGTAATCAACCCCTCCCCCACACAGAAATCAACCCCTCCCCCCACACAGTAATCAACCCCTCCCCCACACACACAGTAATCAACCACTCCCCCCACACACACAGTAATCAACCCCACACAAACTCAGTAATCCACCCCTCCCCCAAACACAGTAATCAACCCCTCCCCCCCACACACCGTAATCAACCACCCCACACAATAATCAACCCCTCCCCCCACACAGTAATCAATCCCACCCCCCCAACATACACAGTAATCAACCCCACCCCCCCAAACACAGTAATCAACCCCTCCCCCCACACACAGTAATCAACCCCGCACACAGTAATCAACCACTCACCCCACACACAGTAATCAACCCCTCCCCAACACACAGTAATCAACCCCTCCCCAACACACAGTAATCAACCCCCCACACAGTAATCAACCACTCACCCAACACACAGTAATCTACCCCTCCCCCCAGACAGTAATCAACCCCTCCCCAACACACAGTAATCAACCCCCCACACACAGTAATCAACCCGTCCCCGCACACACAGTAATCAACCCCTCCCCGCACACACAGTAATCAACCCCTACCCCCACACAGTAATCAACCCCTCCCCCCACACAGTAATCAACCCCTCCCCCCACACAGTAATCAACCCCTCCCCCACACAGTAATCAACCCCTCCCCCACAGAGTAATCAACCCCTCCCCCACACAGTAATCAACCCCTCCCCCAGACAGTAATCAACCCCTCCCCCAGACAGTAATCAACCCCTCCCCCAGACAGTAATCAACCCCTACCCCCCACACAGTAATCAACCCCTACCCCCCACACAGTAATCAACCCCTCCCCCCACACAGTAATCAACCCCTCCCCCAAACAGTGATCAACCCCTCCCCCACACAGTGATCAACCCCTCCCCCACACAGTAATCAACCCCCCCCCACACAGTAATCAACCCCCCCACACACAGTAATCAACACCTCCCCCCAACACACACAGTAATCAGCCCCTCCCTCCACACAGTAATCAACCCCTCCCACCACAGTAATCGACTCCTCCCCCCACACAGTAATCAACCCCTCCCCCCCACACACACAGTAATCAACCCCCACCCCACACAGTAATCAACCCCTCCCCCCACACAGTAATCAACCCCTCCCCCCACAGACACAGTAATCAACCCCTACCCCCCAACACACACAGTAATCAGCCCCTCCCCCACACACAGTAATCAACCCCTCCCCCCACAGTAATCAAGCCCTCCCCCCACACAGTAATCATAGAGACATAGACATAGAACAGTACAGCACAGAACAGGCACTTCGGCCCTCGATGTTGTGCCGAGCAATGATCACCCCACTTAAACCCATGTAACCCGTATACCCGTAACCCAACAATCCCCCCATTAACCTTACACTACGGGCAATTTAGCATGGCCAATCCACCTAACCCGCACATCTTTGGACTGTGGGAGGAAACCGGAGCACCCGGAGGAAACCCACGCACACACGGGGAGGACGTGCAGACTCCACACAGACAGTGACCCAGCCGGGAACCGAACCTGGGACCCTGGAGCTGTGAAGCATTGATGCTAACCACCATGCTACCGTGAGGCCCCAAATCAACCCCTCCCCCACACAGTAATTAACTCCTCCCCGCCCACACAGACAGTGGATGATTAATCTTTCACTGGTTGAAGCAGTGAGTTCCTGTGACTGAACCATTTGAGGGGATTCCAGAACATTCCGTGCAGCCTTCAGCAACAATGGCAGCTCGACTTCATCAAAGACGATGCGACACGTGGATTTGAAACTTCCGATCTGAAACCTGGACGGGAAACATTTAGACCAAGCACCTTTAAATGTAAAACAAACATTCACCACGGGAACGGGAACTCTCCCAAGGGTCTCCAGATTTCCTATTGACTTTAATGGCCCAAAATAAATGAACTGCTGCATCAATGCCATGTTAAAACATTCATTGAAAATTGGCAGAGGAAATGCCGCCACTGTACAGGCCAAATCTAAAAACCTAAGTGAATAGTTTGTGAGTGAAACATTGGAATATTTCAGTCTGGTCGTTAGGAATGCAGTTAATTGAAATCAATGAAGTTCAATCAGAATAATCCCTTGCTGACAGTTATAACATCCCGCAATTTATTCTGAGCAATGCTGGTACCAATCCTGCATAACGCTGGGCGAAGGAAGAAAATAAAAAGTTTTAATCCCACCAAGAAAATGGCAAGCGTTGCAACATTGGACTGCGGCACCAGGTTCGTTATGAATCTGTTTAGCATTGATAAAAAAACACATTTTAGTCAATGGTGGCATGCTTGTGGTTTTGAACATTAAAGGACGCACTTCCGTTGTGAGTGTTCACCTGGGGTCGATAAGCAATTTGGAATCTAGGCAGCAGGCAGCTGCCACTTCACCTTGCTGAACTCCTGGCGTACTGGATTTCTAATATTTCTGTCTTGAGGTGGTGGCGAGGGATAGATGGAGAGGGGGAGAGAGAGAGAGAGAGAGAGAAAGAAAGAGAGCTCTGCTTGTTTCTGAAAATCAAAACTCAAACGTGGAAAGTTTCAATTACCTAGCTTCAATTACCCAGGTAGCACGGTAGCATAGTGGTTACCATCAATGTTTCACAGCTCCAGGGTCCCAGGTTCGGTTCCCGGCTGGGGCACTGTCTGTGCGGAGTCTGCACGTCCTCCCCGTGTGTGCGTGGGTTTCCTCCGGGTGCTCCGGTTTCCTCCCACAGTCCAAAGATGTGCGGGTTAGGTGGATTGGCCATGCTAAATTGCCCGTAGTGTCCTAAAAAGTAAGGTTAAGGGGGAGTTGTTGGGTTACGGGTATAGGGTGGATACGTGGGTTTGAGTAGGGTGATCATTGCTCGGCACAACATCGAGGGCCGAAGGGCCTGTTCTGTGCTGTACTGTTCTAAATCTAAAAAAAACTCGGAGGAGAGGATACATAAAAAGCAGCTTTAAATATCACAACAGGGCAATGCTCTCAGGATGCACCATCTTGATCCTGATGGATATTGTGTGAGTCCCTGATTGAGCTGGGCAGTGGGGAGGGCTGGATCCGGGGAGATCTCAATACCCCTTCACCCAGCACCCATGCTGATTTATTTTTATTCGTGATGTGGAGATGCCGGTGTTGGACTGGGGTGAGCACAGTAAGAAGTCTTACAATACCAGGTTAAAGTCCAACAGGTTTGTTTCAAACACTAGCTTTCGGAGCGCAGCTCCTTCCTCAGATGAAGGAGCAGTGCTCCAAAAGCTAGTGTTTGAAACAAACCTGTTGGACTTTAACCTGGTGTTGTAAGACTTCTTACTATTTTTATTCGTTCATGGGATGTGGGCATTGCAGGCTGGGTCAGCATTTATTGCCCATCCCTAATTGCCCTTGAGGGGGCAGTTAAGAGTCAGCCACATTGCTGTGGGTCTGAAGTCACATGTAGGCCAGACCAGGTAAGGATGACAGAGTTCCAGCCCTAAAGGACATTAATGAACCAGATGGCTTTTTATGACAATCAATAATAGTTTCATGGTCATCATTAGACTTTTAATTCCAGATTTTTATGGAATTAAAATTTCACCGTCTGCAGTGGCGGGATTTGAACCTGGGTACCCAGAACATTATTCTTGTCTCTGATTTACTAGTCTAGTGGCAATACCACCATATTGAATCATCAATATGAGTCCACTGGCAAGGCCAACATTTATTTTGCATTCCTAATTGCCCTTGAGAAGGTGCGGACAGCTGCCATCTTGAACCGCTGCAGTCCACTTAGTGTAGGTACACCCATCTTGGCAATCCTCCTCCACGCGGCAGGCCACGTGCGAGTCATGGGGCCCGCCATCTTGGACGCCATCTTCCTCGCCGCCCGCCACGTGCGATCCACGGGGCCGGCCATCTTGGACGCCATCTTCTTCATCACCCGCCATCTTGGCCATCAACCGGACCTCACCTCGACGACTACGACTTCAGTGGACAGTCATCACGGGGCCACTCCAGCACAGCTGATCGAGCCGTCGACTACCCTCAACTCAACGCAGTCACATTGGAGCAGTCGCGTCCGAAGCACGGACAGTCATCATGGGGCCACTCCAGCATAGCTGATCGAGCCGCCGACAACCCGCAACTCAACGCAGTCATGTTGGACCAGTCGCATCCGAAGCACCTCCAGAGCTCGATGATGTCCGTTAAAATCAACGGGTACAGGACACCGTGCCTCTTCGACTCCGGGAGCACCGGGAGCTTTGTACATCCTGACCTGGTAAGACACTGTTCGCTCCCTACCTTCCCTGCACGGCAAACTATCTCCCTCGCCTCGGGCTCGCACTCAGCCCACATACAGGGGCGCACCGTCGCGACCCTAACGATTCAGGGCGCCAGCTACTCTAATTTCCAGCTGTACGTACTCCCAGACCTCTGCGCCCCACTCTTACTCAGGCTCGATTTCCAATGTAATCTCAAGAGCCTCACACTCAGCTTCGGCAGACTCCTACCTCCACTCACTATCTGCAGTCTAGCGACAATAAAAATCGACCCCCCTCCACTCTTCGCTAATCTCACTGCAAACTGAAAACCCGTAGCCACTCGCAGCAGGCGGTATAGCCTACAGGACAGGGTATTTATTAGAGCCGAAGTCCAGCGGCTCCTACGTGAGGGAGTCATGGAGGCCAGTAACAGCCCCTGGAGAGCTCAGGTGGTAGTCGTCAAGACCGGGGAAAAGTTCCGAATGGTGGTTGATTATAGCCAAACCATTAACCGGTTTACGCTCCTCGATGCGTACCCCCTCCCCAGAATTGCAGACATGGTTAATCAGATCGCCCAGTACCGCATATTCTCCACGGTGGATCTGAAGTCTGCATACCACCAGCTCCCAATCCGCCAGGAGGACCGCCACTACACGGCGTTCGAGGCAGATGGCCGCCTCTTCCATTTCGTCCGGGTCCCCTTTGGCGTCACGAATGGGGTCTCGGTGTTCCAACGAACAATGGACCGAATGGTGGACCAGTACGGGCTGCGGGCCACGTTCCCGTACTTGGATAACGTTACCATCTGCGGCCATGACCAGCAGAACCACGACGCCAACCTCCACCGATTTCTCCAAAAAGCCCAGAAACTCAATCTCACCTATAATAAGGAGAAATACGTTTTCCACACTACCAGACTAGCCATCCTCGGCTATGTCGTGGAAAACGGAGTCCTGGGACCGTATGCGCCCCGTCTTACAACTCCCTCTCCCTCATTGTCCCAGGGCCCTCAAGAGGTGCCTGGGATTTTTCTCTTATTATGCCCAGTGGGTCCCTCAATATGCGGACAAAGCCCGCCCACTATTTAAGGCCACACTCTTCCCACTGTCAGCTGAGGCCCGCCAGGCCTTCACCTGCATCAAGGAGGACATCGCCAAAGCCGCCATGCAGGCGGTGAATGAATCTGTCCCCTTTCAAGTGGAGAGTGACACCTCAGAGGTCGCTCTCGCCGCCACTCTGAACCAGGCAGGGAGACCAGTAGCTTTCTTCTCCCGAACCCTCTCCGCTTCAGAACTTCGACACTCCTCAGTCGAAAAGGAAGCTCAAGCCATTGTGGAAGCCGTACGGCACTGGAGGCACTACCTCGGAGGTAGGAGGTTTACCCTCATCACCGACCAAAGATCGGTTGCCTTCATGTTTGACAACTCGCAAAGGGGCAAAATTAAAAATAATAAAAGCTTGCGGTGGAGGATCGAACTCTCCACCTATAATTATGATATCATATATCGACCGGGGAAGCTCAACGAGCCCCCAGATGCCCTGTCCCGCGGCACGTGCGCCAGCACGCAAGACAACCGCCTCAAGGCTATCCACAGTGATCTCTGCCACCCGGGGGTCACCACGCTCGCCCACTACGTCAAAGCTCAAAATCTGCCTTTCTCCACCGAGGAGGTAAAAGCCATCACCGGGGATTGCCCGATCTGTGCGGAGTGCAAACCACACTTCTATAGACCAGACAAGGCCCACCTGGTAAAGGCTTCCCGGACCTTTGAACGCCTGAGCATCGATTTCAAAGAGCCACTCCCCTCGACCAATCGAAATGTGTACTTTCTTAACATCATCAATGAATTCTCCTGCTTCCCCTTTGCTATCCCGTGCCCCGATATGACCTCCCACACAGTCATCAGCGCCCTGCACAGTGTCTTCACCATGTTTGGTTTCCCCAGCTACGTCCACAGCGACAGGGGTTTGTTTTTCATGAGTGACGAGCTGCGTCAGTACCTGCTCGACAAGGGCATTCACTCGAGCAGGATTACCAGCTACAACCCCAGGGGGAACGGGCAGGTGGAGAGGGAGAACGCGACGGTCTGGAAGACCGTCCTACTGACCCTCCGGTCCAGGAATCTCCCGACCTTCCATTGGCAGGAGGTCCTCCCCAACGCGCTCCACGCAATTAGGTCCCTCCTATGCACGGCCACTAACCAGACCCCTCACGAACGACTATTTGTTTTCTCTAGGGGTATTACCACAGGGGCTTCGCTCCCATCTTGGTTGAGGACACCGGGCCCGGTTCTCCTCCGGAAGCACGTCCGGACACACAAAACAGACCCGCTAGTAGAGAGAGTGCTACTGCTTCACTCGAACCCACACTACGCCTTTATTGAATACCCCGATGGCCGTCAGGACACCATTTCCCTCCGGGACCTGGCGCATGCAGGATCCACCACCACCACCACCATCTCCTCACACTACACCCCACCCAACCCCCCACGCCCTGCGTCCCCGTGCCTCTAGGTTCACTGCCCACGTTCGGCGCCCCCACGCCTATTGGTTTCCTGCGCCCCCCGTCACCCGTCGCACCGGTCAGGAATGAAGCTCGGACCAAAACACCCTCAGAGTCCACCCTCATACCCACACTGATCGTCACCACCCAGCCACTCGAAGAGGCTGCAACCCCAGTGCTCCACCGATCCCAAAGGACGACTCAGCCACCGGACCGGCTCAACTTGTAGACCCGTCACCCCCGCCGGACTTGTTTTTTTTTTTTTTTACAGGGGGTGAATGTGGTGAATTCATACTGTATTGTAATTCACACTGTATTGCATTGAATTGTATTATTTTTTTTTTATAAATTTAGATTACCCAATTATTTTTTCCAATTAAGGGGCAATTTAGCATGGCCAATCCACCTGCTCTGCACATTTTTGTGTTGCGGGGGAGAAACCCACGCAGACATGGGGAGAATGTGCAAACTCCACACAGACAGTGACCCAGAGCCGGGATCGAACCTGGGACCTCAGCGCCGTGAGGCGGTTGTGCTAACCACTTGGCCACCGTGCTGCCCTTCATTGCATTGTATTATGTCCTTGGGGGCTCTGTATGTGAGCCGTTGCGCGGCTCTGCCCATAGGGGGAGATGAGGAGCTTGTACAGGGCTCCACACTTGGCTCCGCCCATGACTCCGCCCATGGCCTCTCCCACTACCAGAAATATAAACTGCTGCAGCTGTAAGCCTGCTCTCAGTTCCTCTGGTCGCAGGCAGGCTCAGTTGTAAGACTATTAAACAGTTTACTTCCAATCGTGTCTCTAGCGAATTGATGGTCACACCAGTGAGGCACATCTCACCAGATGAACCTTATGCCACATCACACTTAAGGCATTCAACTCCTAACATAGGAAGACCCCAAAGCCTTGATTGCATGATGACCTTGTAAGGACTGACTGGAGATTCTGTCCCCACAGAGCCATCCGGAAAGTTAAGTGCAACGTCAAGACTCACCACATCTCATTCTTTGTTGAGTTCCCAGACAGTTAAACGTTACCTCTGCCAGGATCAGGATGGGAGCACATTACAATGGTTACCAATTTTTGGGATCAGCTAAATTAAGGTCAATGGCCGGAATTTTCCAATTTATTTTCAGAGTGTCAGCTCGAGCGGGAGAAACGGAGTACAGCCCGCCTGCTGCACTGCCGGCTTTTCCGCCATATTTCCAGGTACTCTGAAAAGAAAGTGAAGGGGCAAATCCCACACCGCCTTGCTGGCAGTATGTCAGCAACTTAGCCTCTTGAAAGATCGAGATGCCCTTTAAAAAGGGCACTTTGATGTAAATAAAGATAAAAATAGGAAAAAGGAACTTCCTCACCACGGAATCCCTCCCCCGATGGACATGAACCCCGGCACTTCTCCAACGGAAATCCTCGGCAGAGGGCAGTGCCAGCGGCAATGCCAGGAGGCAATGTTGGAGAAGTGCCAGCCATTTTCAGGGCAGTGCCAGGGGCATGGCCCTCTCTCTCTCTCTCTCTCTCTTGCTCGTTCTGGGTGAGTGTGCTTTACACTCAATTGGCTCTGTTTTATTCCTTAGCTCTAGAGTCGCCAGGTATCTTTATGATACCGCCATGAGGTTCAAGTTCAAATCAATGACTCAATACACCAGTTAGTAAGTTCAAACAAGACACGTTTATTATTACACAGTTATTTACTACTCATGCATATAATACTAAGACTAAACTATTCCTACCACTACTAGGCCAATACTTATCTGGAATAAAGGAACTGCCGGATCAGGGAACAATGGCCTCTTGCTCTGTCCTGGATCCGCAGACTTCCAGTTGGTGTGGACTAAAGGGGTCGGGGTGTCTATTCTCGTAGCGGGCATTGTATGACATTTACTTGTCGGTGTAGCAATTGGCCAGGCCTCTCCTTCTCACATTCAAGTTCTTAGAGAGCTGCTGGCAGGGCCGGCTAAGAGATCAAATTTGTCTTGGGACCTTACTTTTATAGGTCCCAGGGGCTTCGCGCCCTTTTGGGCGGACCCCTAACTCACTGGCAATCGATTGGATCGCATCCCAATCGATTGATACAAATCCCCCCAATACTGAGGCTGTCCCTCGATCGCAGGGCGGTTCTTTCTAACTTGTTTGTGTCCTTTTGTTTCAGACTCCGTTGGCGCCGGGAAGTCTGACCTGCCACAGAATGTTTCGATTGCAGCTAATTGTTGTGTCCATTGTGCCCGGGAATCACCGGGAATCGCTCAATTAGTAGGCAAACTTGCTAGTTTCAGGGCAGCACGGTGACCTAGTGGTTAGCACAACCGCCTCACGGCGCTGAGGTCCCAGGTTCGATCCTGGCTCTGGGTCACTGTCCGTGTGGAGTCTGCACATTCTCCCCGTGTTAGCGTGGATTTCGCCCCCACAACCCAAAAATGTGCAGAGTAGGTGGATTGGCCACGCTAAATTGCCCCTTAATTGGAAAAAATAATTGGGTAATCTAAATTTATTTTAAAAAACTTGCTAGTTTCTATGCTGTCTGGTTTCTTCACAGACAGAATACACAGAGAGGTCCTGCAACCTGCTCGTCTTTCTGACATTGTCCAATTTTCCCTCTGTAGGGCTCTGACATGGCCGGCGCAGAGAAGAAACCCCCTATGCATGCGCAAGAACCACACTGGCGTTGGCATTTCAATTCTCCATTTTATGTCGGGAAGTGGCCAGCTTCGGTGGCTACATCATCCAGGTTTGACACAGTTGGGTTGCGTTTCCCAATGTGTTTAGTCCAAGATGAGTAACTTGGATGCGTAACTGCTTCATCCATGGAATCTTACTTAGCCTCATGTGGAGAAGGGTCGGTCCTCATTCAAAAGCTGCATTAAAATGACATGACAGTGTGAGGTAGCAACCACTTCCACATCACTGCTGGAAGAGTGCATCTTAACAGCCACTTTGAAGTACGAATGAATAAACTTTGGTAACCCAGCTGTGGGTTGTGTGAATGCTATGTATAATGGTGCAGTTAAAATAGTGAAAACCGTGGCTTAGCCAGAACCAAGCATTCTCTGACAAAATGTACTCCCCGAGACAAGGGTTACTCATTGGGGTCTGCAGACACCAAAAACAGTTTCAAGGGACCCAGCAAATTCTCAGATTGTTTTTCAAATGAGTTTACGTGGACATCCTGTTGCTTTATATTCAAATATCACTGGGGTATAATTTATTTTGCAGTTTCCCAGAACCGATTGTCTTTTTGTGGACAGACAAGGGGAACTGGATTCTACGTTTATGAGACTAAGGGCAGGATTCTCCGACCCCGCCTGGGCGGAGAATCGCTGGGGCCAGCATGAATCCCGCCCCGCTGTCTCCGGCACCGGCTGCCGAATACTCCGGCGCCGGTTTTCGGGTGGTGGCGGTGATCACGCCGCGCCGGTTGGGGGCCGTTGCCAGCGCCCCCACCCCCCGGCAATTCTCCGGGCCCCGATGGGCCGAGCGGCCACCCTTTTGCGGCCAATGCCGCCAGCGTGAAATAGACATGGTCCATCCCGGCGGGAGCTAGCTTGGAGGGCGGCTAGCGGAGTCCACGGGGCGGGGGGATCGGGCCCCAGGGGGATGTCGTCACGGTGGCCTGGCCTGCGATTGGGACCCACCGGTTTGCAGGTGGGCCTGTGCCGTGGGGGCACTCTTTCCCTTCTCTTTAGGGCTCTGACATGGCCGGCGCAGAGAAGAAACCCCCTATGCATGCGCAAAAACCACACTGGTGGTTCTGCACATGCGCCAACTCGTGCAGACCCACTGCGGCCCTTCGGCGCTGGTTGGCGCAGCGCCAACCCCACTGGCCTCGGCCTAGCCCCCGAAGTGCAGAGGCTTCCGCTACTTCCGGGTGGCCCGATGCCGGAGTGATTCGCACCACTCTTAGCGCCGGCATCGGGCCGTCCCGCCAATTGTGGGAGAATCCCGGCCTAAGTGTTGATGCCAGGGCAGGATTAGTGGACTTTCACGACAGCAACACTGGTGCAGAACCTGGACCGATTTAGCAACTGTGGAGGGGCTAGCACCGGCACCACGTGGAACACAATCGATTCCAATAAGAAATGCGGGATTCGCTGGGTCCGTGATTGACGCTTGGGAGGCTGACACGCTGCAGCCGCATATACACATTACACTCCCCACGCACACTCATCCCCGCCAACAAGGCGGCCCTGGTAGCGCTGGAGCGTGCCATCCCACTGATGGGTTTGCTGGGGCCAGAGGGTACCTAGGGGAGTGCTCTGGAGGAAAGTCCATGCGACCTGAGGCCCTACGTTCACAGTGGGCAGTCAGTAGTGTGGCTGCCTGGCAGGCCATGGCAATGGTGCTCTGTGAACATTCACCCCGACCACACAGCCCACCTCCTGGCCAGCTGCCGCTATTCCCCCCAGGCCCTGGCAAAGACCCCCGGCCATCGGCACAACTGTCAGCAAATTATGGCAAAGTTTCCATACACCCTTTCTCTGCCTCAGCAGCCACAACGCTGGTTTAATGATTTTTAAAAGCACAAGTGAAACTCGCCGTCGGGAATTCGGCCCATTGGGGGTGGAGAATCGCGGAGGCCCCGGAGAATACCAGGTCGGGCCCGCTAATGATATGCAAATGGTGTTTACTGTAAGTGCGCTTTGGAACCCTTTGGCACCGCTGTCAAGGCGACGGATCATTACGGTTTGGTGTGAACAGACGCAATTTCAACATCAGAATTGATTCTCCGCCCAATCACATTTTGTGGTTCGAGCATCGGCTGATGGAGAATCCCACCCAGGGTTTTAAGGATTTGCCCCATCAAGAACCAAGATTTTAATGTGTGTATATAGAAGAAACAAAGAGGTCTGTTTGTGCAGAGACAGCCTCAGCTGCTCTGGTGGGTGTAGATCCAATGTTGCTGGTTTTTGTGCCTTTCCCTTTCAGGGTCCTGTGAAGCTTTGAGACAGGCCAAGCGGGGAGTAATTAATTATCCTCTTGTAATATGTCAGACAGACGGAAAGGGGGTCACCCAGCATCTTATTCTAACGTCATGATTATTGTCTTTGTATATATTTTTGCAGCGCTCCTAACTTTCATTCCACACATTAGCCTAATCCCCTGAACTGACTTCTCAGTCAACCTTTGCAATGCTGTAGCAAGCTTCCAGGCTTTTAAGAGATTGCAATGTTTGGGGGTCCTGGAGTGGGATCTGTTTATTCTCTGGAGATGTAAACAATATAGAAATACATCCAGCTGAAAGAACATCACATATGTTGTCATTATGAACATTGATTCCTAGTTAAACAAGCGACCTGTTGAAAACATTAATCTATAATATTTTATTATATTCTTTCACAAAGTGTGGCTGTTGTTTGCTCGACCAACATTTATTGCCTGTCCCTAATGCCTTTGAGAAGGAGGTGGTGAGCCACCTTCTTGAACTTCTGAAGCCCATGTAATGTAGGTACACCCACACTGCTGTCAGCAATGACGTCCCAGGGTTTTGACCGAGCAAATGTGAAGGAATGACGACATAGTTCCAAGTCAGGATGGTGAATGGCTTGGAGGGGGGAGTTTGTGGGCCGTGGGGTTCTCCTGTATCCGCTGCCCTTGTCCTCCTCGGTGGTAATTGTTTAACGTGTGGAAGGTACTGTCAAAGGAGCCTTGTTGAGTTGCTGGCATGAATCTTGCAACACTGCTGCCAACTGTGTGTCGGTGTTGGACATGATTAAACCGGCAGATGGGGTACCAATCAAACAGCCTGATTTGTCTTGGATTGTGTTGAATTTCTTCAGTGTTGTTGGAGCTACACTCAGCCAGGCAAGTGGAAAATATTACATCACCTTCCTGACTTATGCCTTGTTGATAATGGGCAGGCTTTGGGGAGTCAGGAGGGGAGTTACTTGCTGCAGAATTCCCAACCTTTGACTTTCTATTTTAGCCATGCTATTTAAATGGCTAGTCCAGTTCAGTTTCTGGTCAATGGTGATGTTGATAGTGAGGTATTCAGCAATGGTAATGACATTGACTCTCAATGTACATTTTTCTACATTAAAGTTACAACCCACCTCCTCAGATGGTCAATAAGTTATTTTTGCAATGTCCCATCTTTAACGTTGAACATTCAGATGCTTAGTTCAACTGGTTTGATGTCGGAGTGCTTTTCAAACATAAGTGTTAGATAACAGACCAAAACCCAACTGTTGTTAGGATACCGGCCAACAACGGCAAGCAATTTTTCAATTTGTAAAACTGAGAGAAAACGATACTTCACCCCAGAAGTGATGAGTCTGACCTATACGTATCTTTTATGTTGAAACAAACTTTAATTTAAACACAAAATTAACCACATTAACATCAGAGAAATAACTTTACAATTATAAGTTAAACAGTTCTTAAATAGAAGGTAAAACTTGAACTTACTATTTACACCCGCACTGATTCCAATTAAGCAACCTAGTACAGTTCAAACGCCACTTATAAATAAAGTTAACAAAGCAGGTACCTTGCTCAGCTGTGCAGACCTTTTGAGAGAGTCCCTTTCAAGAGCTGATGAAGTGCACTTCTGCTTAACCTGATAGCATTTGACAAAACTGCTGTTCAACTAAAAATCCTGTAACAAACTGCAAAACTACAGACATAATAATAACAATTTTATTAGTGTCACAAGTGGGCTTACATTAACACTGCAATGAAGTAACTGTGAAAATCCCCTAGTCGCCACACTACGGCGTCTGTTCAGATATACTGAGGGAGAATTCAGAATGTCCAATTCACCAAAGAAGCACATGTTTTGGGACTTGTGGGAGGAAACCGGAATATCTGAAGGAAACCTGTGCTGACACGGGGAGAATGTACAGACTCCACACACTTAGTGACACAACCCTGGAATCGAACCCGGGTCCCTGGCACTGTGAAGCAACAGTGCTAACCACTGTGCTACCAAGCCTGCAGACTTGGCTTCTCCCATTGATTACGTAATCTGTATCCCACTAAGTTCTATGGCCTGCTTCACTCGGGTTAAACATCATTCCCTCATAAATCATGTATACTATAGCAAATCTCCAGAAAACAAAACACAATTCCAGTAGCTATTTATCTGTAACCAAATAAGTGGAATCCTCTGCGCCTTCAGGGACTAGGCCAGCGCCGGAGTGGTTTGCGTGGCGCTGGCCGGCGCTGAAGGGGCTTGGCGCTACGCCAACCGGTGCCAAAGGACGTCTGCTGGCCTGCGCGAGTTGGCGCATGTGCGGTAGTGCCAGCGTGTGCTGGCATCATCCCAGCGTATGTGCAGGGGGGTTCATCTCTGCATCGGCCATCGCGGACCATTATGCCGGCCGGCGCGGAGGAATAGAGTGCCCCCATGGGGGCAGGCCCGCCCGCGGATCGGTAGGCTCCGATCGTGGGCCAGGCCACCATGGGGGCACCCCCTGGGGCCAGATCCCCCTGCACCCATCCAAGGACCCCGGAGGCCGCCCGCGGAGCCAGGTCCCGCCGGGAAATACCTATCGTAATATACACCAGCGGGATCCGACAGAAACGGGCGGCCACTCGGCCCATCGCCGGAGAATCGCCAGGGGGCCGCCGACTGGCACGGCGCAATTCCCGCCCGCGCCAAATCCCTGGTGCCAGAGAATTTGGCAGCCGGTGGGGGCGGGTTTCCCACCGTCCCTCAACAATCCTCCAATCCAGCGGGGGAGGGGGGTTGGAGAATTCCGCCCAATATATATCAATGTCTACATTCATCACAGAAGCAAAATCCCAAATTGAAAGGCTGCTGCAAGGCATAGAAATGTATCTAATTCCTTTAGACATGCTTGTTAGGTGAATTGGACATTCTGATTTCTCCCTCAGTGTACCTGAACAGACGCTGTAGTGTGGCGACTCAGAGATTTTCACAGTTACTTCATTGCAGTGTTAATGTAAGCCTACTTGTGACACTAATTCCCAAACTGTGAAAGAAAGTTTGACAGCCATATGGTAGCAATCGACCATTTAAATATTGCAGATTAGCAATACACATTGTGTGCCAGTTTAACTTGATAGCAATGATGTTGTTGCGTTTACAAAGACAAGTGAATTTATTGAAGACTTTTGTTGCTTTCTTGTCACATTTTTAGTAGATAAGCACAACCATTAACAATCTAGCCAAACACACAAATTTGGAAATGAAACTTGTGAAGTGTGGCAGTTTTCCCCGGCTAGAATTGTGGGTTACAGTCTCAGAATAAGGAGCCGGATATTCATCTCCCAACGGAGGTGCAAATTGGTTTGCTGAACCCTGAACGTAGCTGGTTTTTGCTGGAAAAACAACTTTCTTCTGACTTCTTGACCCTACACCATTTATGCGTGGCCCTTTGGCTGGTTGGAAACGCCTTAGGTGCAAAACACAAACACATGACTTCAGATATTGGGGTCCCCATGATGAGGAAATTTGACAGCCATATGGAAAACTCTATTTCCTCCTGCACACTACTGTCATGTTCTGGCCTGGATTTTGGAAGCCCTAAAAAAAAAGCATCTTGCACGCTAAGGAATCAGTAACATTCTGAAAGGTAAATGTGAAATGCTTTGACAGCTTCTGATGTCACTGTTAAACGTTTGCATTGTAAAATAGATGTGTTTTAATTCAGTGATTCATCATAGAGATTTGTCTTGGAAAGGTACGTTGAGCCTTATATTAGCTACCAATGTTTAAATGTTGTCATGCATTACAGTATTCTTTCCCTTGGAGAAAGCGTCATAATGCATTAAAAATGTAAAAGCCACCCTGTCGGTCTCTGCTGTCATGTCTGTGCTGTGATTTCAATCATCTGACAGCCCTGGCTATTTAAAAGGAAAAACAGCTTTTGAAAGTTGAAAAATATCACTGCATTTGCTTTCCACCATTGATTATTAGGCACCCAACTTTGAAATGGAAATGAGATACCATTTGGTCCTGTCACTTCCAGGCAATGTAGCTCAAAGCTTTTGTTATGATAGCTGTAGCCACTACGAATGCTTGGCTGGGGTGCAAAAGTTCTCACTAGCTTCAGCTCAGCGGGTATTCTACTGATCCAAGAACAACTGAAACTTTTAAGAGGATGGAATAACAGAATATGCCTTTGATGTGGCTTTCCGTTTATTTACAAATGTAATGATCATTTAAAGGATTACATTTTTTGTATTGTAATATGTTTTTCTAATATCAATGATAGCATGTTAGAATTAGGTGTTATAATTGACCGGAGCTGTATTTTGTTTCCTGATCATTTTAGAATAACTCCGATTGCTACTGTATGGATCCTGAGGGCTGTACATAGTAGTTATGGAGAATGCACAGAGAGCATGGAGGTTGCATGGGGAACATGAAGGGGCAGGGGTAGTATGGGGGCTGAGGGGGAATGTGTGACATGGGGAATTGAAGGGGTGTAGGGTGCATGGGGAGGTGAAAGCGCATGAGGTGGCCTGGCCGATCTGAGGGGACAGGGTTGGTATGGGGATGGGTGGCTGGATGATAGATTAAAGTTAGGGAGCCATTAAATGATGTTGGGAGCTGGGATGATGCATTGGAGAAATGAAATGGGTCTCCTAAGCAGTTCCACTTTCACACCTGCTCTCCTCATGCATACCATTATCGCTTGCAAAATGTACTGCAAACCCATCCTCTGGTATGAAAAGCCAAAATACCAGCACTGCCCCACGTGGGTCAAGTGTGCATTTTGGAGGGAGCAAAAGTGCACAGGTCGGGCTTCAAGACTCCACACAAAAATCCAGGCCAGCCATTTAGGACTGAGATGAGGAGAAATTTCTTCACTCAGAGGATAATAATAATAATAATCTTCATTGTCACAAATAGGCTTGCATTAACACTGCAATGAAGTTAATGTGAATACCCCTAGTCGCCACATTCCAGCACCTGTTCAGGTACACAGAGGGAAAATTCAGAATGTCCAAATGACCTCACAGCACGTCTTTCGGGACTTGTGGGAGGAAACCGGAGCACCCGGAGGAAACCCACGCAGACACGGGGGAGAGCGTGCAGACTCCACACAGACAGTGACCCAAGCCGGAAATCGAACCCGGGACACTGGAGCTGTGAAGCAACAGCACTAACCACTGTGCTACCGTGCTTGAATCTTTGGAATTCTCTAACTGAGAAAGTTGTGAATGCTGAATTATTCAAGCCTGAAATTAAAAGATTTTTGGACCTCAAGGGAATTGAGAAAATTGAGTTTCAGATTGAATCGGAAAATCGGAGTAGAGGTTATAGATCAATCATGACCTTATTTAAATGCCAAAACAGATTCAAGGCTTCCTCTGACCTCCTTCTGCTCTTTTATTTTCTTATGTTTCTTTGCTTTCATGTTCAACAATAAGGTTGAACAATTGTGCGACAAATCAATTAACCTTCTCCATTGTGCATATCCTCAACATACCAGATTTGATCAAAACTTTGTATAAATTAGATACTATTTCAAAATAAATCTCCATCTAAAAATTAACCAGTTGTTTAGATCTAATGTTGCTGGGGATTTTGGTGGTTGCTATGGGAAATTTTCCACGCTATCACTACATAATGCTGATTTGACTGTGTTCTTGGTTCACACATTATTATTTTATTTAGGAATTTGTTGGCCTGGCTTTCTGTGCACCTGTACAAAAACCATATACCTGATCTTCGTAAATGGATTTATACCCCATGTACTCAGACTGTACAAAAGTAATGGATCATCTTTGTTTCGATGTGCTGTCATGATATTACATGGGTGGCACAGTAGTGCTGGGCGGCATGGTAGCACAGTGGTTAGCACTGCTGCTTCACAGCTCCAGGATCCCCGGTTCAATTCCCGGCTTGGGTCACTGTCTGTGCAGAGTCTGCACTTTCTCCCCGTGTCTGCGTGGGTTTCCTCCGGGTGCTCCAGTTTCCTCCCTCAGATGTGCGGGTTAGGTAGATTGGCCATGCTAAATTGCCCTTAGTGTCCAAAATATGTTAACTGGGGGTTACTGGGTTACGGGGATAGGGTAGACACGTGGGCTTCAGTAGGGGACACTTTGTAAGAGCCGGTGCAGACTCGATGGGCTGAATGGCCTCCTTCTAGAACATAGAACATAGAACGATACAGCGCAGTACAGGCCCTTCGGCCCACGATGTTGCACCGACATGGGAAGTCAAAAACTAAAGGCCATCTAACCTACACTATGCCATTATGCCAAGATTCACTAGGTTAATCCCAGAGCTGAAGGGGTTGGATTATGAGGAGAGGTTGAGTAGACTGGGACTGTACTCGTTGGAATTTAGAAGGATGAGGGGGGATCTTATAGAAACATTTAAAATTATGAAGGGAATAGATAGGATAGATGCGGGCAGGTTGTTTCCACTGGCGGGTGACAGCAGAACTAGGGGGCATAGCCTCAAAATAAGGACTGAGTTTAGGAGGAACTTCTTCACCCAAAGGGTTGTGAATCTATGGAATTCCTTGCCCAGTGAAGCAGTTGAGGCTCCTTCATTACATGTTTTTAAGGTAAAGATAGATAGTTTTTTGAAGAATAAAGGAATTAAGGGTTATGGTGTTCGGGCCGGAAAGTGGAGCTGAGTCCACAAAAGATCAGCCATGATCTAATTGAATGGCGGAGCAGGCTCGAGGGGCCAGATGGCCTACTCCTGCTCCTAGTTCTTATGTTCTTATGTTCTTATTATCATCCATATGCTTATCCAATAAACTTTTAAATGCCCTCAATGTTGGCGAATTCACTACTGTTGCAGGTAGGGCATTCCACGGCCTCACCACTCTTTGCGTAAAAAACCTACCTCTGACGTCTGTCCTACATCTTTTACCCCTCAATTTAAGGCTATGTCCCCTCGTGCTAGCCACCTCCATCCACGGGAGAAGGCTCTCACTGTCCACCCTATCTAACCCTCTGATCATTTTGTATGCCTCTATTAAGTCACCTCTTAACCTTCTTCTCTCTAATGAAAACAACCTCAAGTCCATCAGCCTTTCCTCATAAGATTTTCCCTCCATACCAGGCAACATCCTGGTAAATCTCCTCTGCACCCGTTCCAAAGCTTCCACGTCCTTCCTATAATGTGGCGACCAGAACTGTACGCAATACTCCAAATGCGGCCGTACCAGAGTTTTGTACAGCTGCAACATGACCTCATGGCTCCGGAACTCAATCCCTCTACCAATAAAGGCCAACACACCATAGGCCTTCTTCACAACCCTATCAACCTGGGTGGCAACTTTCAGGGATCTATGTACATGGACACCGAGATCCCTCTGCTCATCCACACTGCTAAGAATTTTACCATTAGCCAAATATTCTGCATTCCTGTTATTCTTTCCAAAGTGAATCACCTCACACTTCTCTACATTAAACTCCATTTGCCACCTCTCAGCCCAGCTCTGCAGCTTATCTATGTCCCTCTGTAACCTGCAACATCCTTCCACACTGTCTACAACTCCACCGACTTTAGTGTTGTCTGCAAATTTACTCACCCAACCTACTGTGCCCTCCTCTAGGTCATTTATAAAAATGACAAACAGCAACGGCCCCAGAACAGATCCTTGTGGTATGCCACTCGTAACTGAACTCCATTCTGAACATTTGCCATCAACCACCACCCTCTGTCTTCTTTCAACTAGCCAATATCTGATCCACATCTCTAAATCACCCTCAATCCCCAGCCTCCGTATTTTCTGCAATAGACAACCGTGGGCAACCTTATCAAACACTTTACTGAAATCCATATACACCACATCAACTGCTCTACCCTCGTCTACCTGTTCAGTCACCTTCTCAAAGAACTCGATAAGGTTTGTGAGGCATGACCTACCCTTCACAAAACCATGCTGACTATCCCTAATCATATTATTCCTATCTAGATGATTATAAATTGTATCTCTTATAATCCTCTCCAAGACTTTACCCACAACAGACGTGAGGCTCACCGGCCTATAGTTACCGGGGTTATCTCTACTCCCCTTCTTGAACAGAGGGACCACATTTGCTATCCTCCAGTCCTCTGGCACTATTCCTGTAGCCAATGATGACATAAAAATCAAAGCCAAAGGCTCAGCAATCTCTTCCCTGGCTTCCCAGAGAATCCTAGGATAAATCCCATCAGGCCCCGGGGACTTATCTATTTTCACCTTGTCCAGAATTGCCAACACTTCTTCCCTACGCACCTCAATGCCATCTATTCTAATAGCCTGGGTCTCAGCATTCTCCTCCACAACATTATCTTTTTCCTGAGTGAATACTGACGAAAAGTATTCATTTAGTATCTCGCTTATCTCCTCAGCCTCCACACACAACTTCCCACCACTGTCCTTGACTCGCCCTACTCTTACCCTAGTCATTCTTTTATTCCTGACATACCTATAGAAAGCTTTTGGGTTTTCCTTGATCCTACCTGCCAAAGACTTCTCATGTCCCCTCCTTGCTCGTCTTAGCTCTCTCTTTAGATCCTTCCTCGCTTCCTTGTAACTATCAAGCGCCCCAACTGAAACTTCACGCCTCATCTTCACATAGGCCTCCTTCTTCCTCTTAACAAGAGATTCCACTTCTTTGGTAAACCATGGTTCCCTCGTTCGACCCCTTCCTCCCTGCCTGACTGGTACGTACTTATCAAGAACATGCAATAGCTATTCCTTGAACAAGCTCCACATATCCAGTGTGCCCAACCCTTGCAGCCTACTTCTCCAACCTACACATCCTAAGTCATGTCTAATGGCATCATAATTGCCCTTCCCCAGCTATAACTCTTGTCCTGCGGGGTATACTTATCCCTTTCCATCACTAACGTAAAGGTCACCGAATTGTGGTCACTGTTTCCAAAGTGCTCACCTACCTCCAGATCTAACACCTGGCCTGGTTCATTACCCAAAACCAAATTCAATGTGGCCTCGCCTCTTGTTGGCCTGTCAACATATTGTGTCAGAAAACCCTCCTGCACACATTGTACAAAGAACGCCCCATCTAATGTACTCGAACTATATCTTTTCCAGTCAATATTTGGAAAGTTAAAGTCTCCCATAACAACTACCCTGTTACTTTCGCTCTTTTCCAGAATCATCTTCGCCATCCTTTCCTCTACATCCCTAGAACTATTAGGTGGCCTATAGAAAACTCCCAACAGGGTGACCTCTCCTTTCCTGTTTCTAACCTCAGCCCATACTACCTCGGAAGAAGAGTCCCCATCTAGCATCCTTTCCGCCACCGTAATACTGTCCTTGACTAGCAGCGCCACACCTCCCCCTCTTTTGCCCCCTTCTCTGAGCTTACTAAAACACCTAAACCCCGGAACCTGCAACAACCATTCCTGTCCCTGCTCTATCCATGTCTCTGCACTGTAAATTCTATGTACCCGAACAGGCGCCGGAGTATGGCGGCGTGGATCTTTTCACAGTAACTTCATTGCAGTGTTAATGTAAGCCTACTTGTGACAATAAAAATTACTTTTAAAAAATATTCCCAATTACCAATTTTTAGATTTTAGATTAAAGGATACATTTTTAAACCTTGGAATGAGTTTGAAAACTGTTTTGAAAATGGATTCCAGCTGGAACCCCTTCAGGTGGACAAAGTGGACTCAACCTCAGACACGCTAAAAACAGGGACATTTGAAATCTAGTGTGTACTTCAAAAGAGTAAATAGAAAACTCATCGACTTGATGGCTTTCTTTCAAACAAAGACATGAACTGCCGGTGACGTGAAGGTGTGAGAAACCCTTGGCCCTTCATGGTAAGGAGACTTTGGACTGCAAAATGGGGCTGCCACTTACTTCATGTGGAACAATGATTCAGCATGGCAGCAGCCATCTTGAGTCATCTTGCCAATCCAGCTTGAAACAACTTCGACCCAGCGAGTGACAGGAAAAGGCATCTAAAAACAGCCATGGTTTCTGCTGTACGAAACTGGGCAGAGTGAAAGTGCCAGGCACCCAGAAGCAGAAGACACCAACCTTCTCCGCTCCCTGTGAACCTGATTCCATTTACCGAGCTACCTGTGAAAATAACCTCTGGAAAGTCAACTATGGAAATCATTTAAAAAAAAATAAAAAATTTAGAATACCCAATTCTTTCTTTTTTCCAATTAAGTGGCAATTTAGCATGGCCAATCCACCTACCCTGCGCATCTTTGGTTCGTTGGGGTGAGGCACATGCGGACATGTGAAAACTCCGGGGCCAGGATTGTACCCGGGTCCTCGGCGCCGTGAGGCAGCAGTGCTAACCACTGTGCCCCCTTGCCAACAATTGTGGAAATCATGACAGCTGCTGAGACAGCCCTGCAACTTCAAAACGTCACTTCAGACACCGCAGCACGTCGATTTCAAAACAACAAGCGTGATTTATGGGCGGCACAGTAGCATAGTGGTTAGCACAATTGCTTCACTGCTCCAGGGACTCAAGTTCGATTCCCGGCTTGGGTCACTGTCTGTGCGGAGTCGGCACTTTCTACCCGTGTGTGCATGTGTTTCCTCCGGGTGCTCCGGTTTCCTCCCACAGTCCAAAGGTGAGCAGATTAGGTGGATTGGCCTTGCTAAATTGCCCTTGGTGTCCAAAAAGCTTACGTAGGGTTACTGGGTTACGGGGAGAGGGTGGACGTGTGGGCTTGGGTAGGATGTTCTTTCCAAGGGCGAGTACAGACTCGATGGGCCAAATGGCCTCCTTCAGCACAGTCACTTCTATGATTCTATGATCGGAACAACAGGGACTGGACTTAATTCAATGTTTGTAAGTACTGTTTTGATCTTCATTCATAATTAATCTGTGGGTGTGTGTGCATGCATGGTATCATTCCTTACGTAACTTCCAGGACAAGAGTGTACAAAGAACAAAAAAAAGTATAGCACAGGAACAGGCCCTTCGGCCCTCAAAGCCTGTGCCGACCGTGCTGCCCATCTAAACTAAAATCTTCTGCAGAACTAAACTAAGTTTTTTTTATTTAAGTACAAAAGTCTTTGCTGCTGGGTTATTTTGAATGGAATTACTCACCGCAAGTGTAAAATATACCCACTCACTCACAAATGCATTGTTCACAAGCGACACCTTTCATAGAATCAGAGTGCACAGAAGAAACCAAATTGGCCTATCAATAATAATAATAATCTTTATTGTCACACGTAGGCTTACATTGGCACTGCAATGAAGTGACTGTGAAAAGCCCCTCTTTGCCACATTCCGGCGCCTGATCAGGTACACAGAGGGAAAATTCTGAATGTCCAATTCACCTAACAGCGCGTCTTGTGGAAGGAAATTGGAGCACCTGGAGGAAACCCACACAGACAGTGACCCAAGCCGGGAATCGAACCTGGGACCCTGGCACGGTGAAGCAACAGTGCTAACCACTGTGCTACCGTGCCGCCCCATATAACTTATTTCTTTGTTTAATTGTATCACTTTTTTCGCAGGAAACTTAAGTTATGGCAGTGCGTGGAATTTTAGTAAAATAAAATGGAGGGTGTTCGGAAGCAAAATGATGGCAATACATGCTCTATTTTGCTCTATCACTTAGTGTTGGCTGGAAGGTCTTTACAGATTGGATACAAAATTTAGGTTTAAATTCATTGCCACGTGTGCCGAGTTACTGTGAAAAGTATTGTTCTGCATACAGCCCACGCAGTTCGTTCCATATATAAAATACATAGTGCATCCGATAAATATACAATGTAAGTATATAGATATCGAGTGAAGCATATGGGGTATAGTGTGACCACAGTAAAGAAGATGTGTAGAGAGATCAGTTCAGTCCACAAGAGGGTCATTCAGGAGCCTGGTAACAGCAGGGAAGAAACTCTATTTGAATCTGTTAGTGTGTGTTCTCAGACTTTTGTCCATTCTGTCCGATGGAAGAGGTTGGAAGAGAGAATAATCCGGATGGAAGGGGTCTTTGATTATGTTGCCTGCTTTCCCAAGGTAGCAGTAGTCAATGGATGGGAGGCGGATTCACGTGATGGACTGGGCTGTGGTCACGACTCTCTAGTTTCTTACGGTCTTGCTCCGAGCAGTTGCCATACCAGCTGTGATGCAGGCTGATAGGATGCTTTCTATGGTGCATCTGTAA